>NC_066617.1:127611401-127919125 GCF_025201925.1 Gopherus flavomarginatus
GGAAATCCTGGACACCCCATCATCTCGGGCACTGGCACTCTCACTGAAGGACTGTCTGGATATGTGGACCTTCTACTCAGACCCTATGCCACTAGCACTCCCAGCTATCTCCGTGATACCACTGATTTCCTGAGGAAACTACAATGCATTGGTGACCTTCCAGAAAACACCATACTAGCCACCATGGATGTAGAGGCTCTTTACACAAACATCCCACACACAGATGGAATACAAGCTGTCAGAAACAGTATCCCTGATGATGCCACAACACAAACTGGCTGCTGAGCTCTGTGCCTTTATCCTCACCACAACTATTTCAAATTTGATGAATATATCTCTAGATCAGTGCACCACTATGGCACCCGCATGGCCCCCACAATATGCGAATATTTTTGTGGCTGACCTGGAACAACGCTTCCTCAGCTCTCATCCACTCACGCCCCTTCTCTACCTACGCTACATTGATGACATCTTCATCATCTGAACCCATGGGAAGGAGACTCTGGAAAAATTCCACCACCATTTCAACAGCTTCCACCCCACCATCAACCTCAGCCTGGACCAATCTACATGGGAAGTCCACTTCCTAGACACCACAGTGCAAATAAGTGATGGTCACATTGACATCACCCTATACCGAAAACCTACCGACCACTATGCCTACTTCATCCCTCTAGCTTCCATCCCGGGCACATCACACGATCCATTGTCTACAGCCAAGCACTGATGTACAACTGCATCTGCTCTAACCCCTCAGACAGAGACCAACACCTACAAAATCTCCACCAAGCATTCTCAAAACTATAATACCCGCATGAGGAAATAAGGAAACAGATCAACAGAGCCAGACGGGTACCCAGAAGCCTCCTACTGCAAGACAAACCCAAGAAAGAAACCAACAGGACTCCCTGGCTATCACATACAGTCCCCAGGTTAAAACCCCTCCAACGCCTACAGGGATCTACAATCCATCCTGGACAATGTACCTCACACTTTCACAGGCCTTGGGTGGCAGGCCAGTCCGCGCCCCACAGTACAACTGCCAACCTGAAACATATTCTCACCAGTAACTGCACACCGCACCATAGTAACTCTCACTCAGGAACCAATCCATGCAACAAACCTCAATGCCAACTCTGCCCACATATCTACACCAGCGACACCATCACAGGACCTAACCAGATCAGCCACACCATCACTGGTTCATTCACCTGCACGTCCACCAATGTAATATACGCCATCATATGCCAGTAATGCCCCTCTGCTATGTACATCGGCCAAACTGGACAGTCTGTATGGAAAAGGATAAATGGACACAAATCAGATATTAGGAATGGCAATATACAAAACCCTGTAGGAGAACACTTCAACCTCCCTGGCCACACTATAGCAGACCTTAAGGTGGCTATCCTGCAGCAAAAAAAACTTCAGGACCAGACTTCAAAGAGAAACTGCTGAGCTTCAGTTCATCTGCAAATTTGACACCATCAGCTCAGGATTAAACAAAGACTGTGAATGGCTTGCCAACTACAGAAACCAGTTTTCTCCTCCCTTGGTTTTTCACACCTCAACTGCTAGAACAGGGCCTCATCCTCCCTGATTGAACTAACCTCATTATCTCTAGCTTGCTTGCATATATATACCTGCCCCTGAAATTTCCACTACATGCATCTGACGAAGTGGGTATTCACCCACGAAAGCTCATGCTCCAAAACATCTGTTAGTCTATAAGGTGCCACAGAATTCTATGCTGCTTCTCAGGTACCAGATGAGCATAAAAACCATTGTACCACCTCCTATGAAACACCTCATGATCCAGTGCAAGGACGATGATGAGCATTTAGTAAGACCAACTGCAAGAAGTCAATGCTGTAGGGAAAATGGCTCAGAATACTCAGACAATATGTACATCGTAAGGCCAACTAGCAAATCCTTCCACATATCTCAGGAGACTGGGCTCCAGAATAGGAGACTGGAGTTCTGTTCCTAGCTTTACTGCTAATCTGTGTGACTTGGGTAAGTCACTCTCTGTTTCCCCTCCCATCCTTTTTCTTGTTTATTATAGTGGGGCAGCAGCACCAAGATAGTTAAGGTTGCACCAGGATTTCCATGTTAATAGGGTTGATGAAAGTCTATATTTTGAGTAGAATTAGTTGAAAATTTCACATCAACTTTTTTTCAGTGGAAAATGGCTTTTTGATCCTTCCCATCACCTACAAGGCTGTCAATAACACAATCCAAGAGGGATCTGCTTCCATCTCCAACACACACCAAAAAGCTGCATCCTCAACATGAGCCAACTCGCTCAGATTCTCAAAACATTGCACGTGACCTTAGCAATGTTACAACCACACAATTTTCCAGATGAATGGACTGTGGGACAGTGAGACACGTAGATCTGTTAAAACAACAGAGTAAGAGATCATCATCGAGGTATTGTAACCGGGCAAGCTGGATGAAGATGGGGTATGTGTATTGGAGATGGAAGTATGTAGACATTAGGACCATGACAAGGAATGCTGAAGATTTTTTCCCTTTACTTGCTATTTCCATGATTTCAAGGCTTTGAGTGAGTAGGATGAGTTCTGATGCAACCTTGTCACTGTTTTTCTAATTTTGATTGTAAGCTCTGTGTGTTTGTACAGCACAAGTGCAGTTGCAGTTGGGGCCTACGATAAATAATCTGACCCTGATCATAGAGGGGCTCACCAGATTAAATAATGAAGCACAAGCCTTTTCAAAATCCATTTGAAAATCTAAAATGTGTTCCATCCACATGCTCTGTATGTGATCTTCAAAGCTTCAGAGCTCAGTCAGATATATTTTCTCCAGGGCAAAGGCATGTCTCCTCAATAAGGGTTATTTTCTTGCTAGGTTTCAGCTTTCAAATTCCAAACTGTTTCAACCATAGAGCTGTTCAAATAATGGCTGCAGGAAGTTTTTAATAATGGAAAAGATTTTTTCCCCCAATTATCTTCCCATTTGACAATGTCTGAACTCCTTTTGCTTAAATGTAAAGTAAAATTCACCTTTGGACATGGAAAATTTCAGCCTGAAAGATGAGAATTTCAGAACACTGTGAGTGAAAATAAGGGGTTAAAATGGGAACTGTTTTGTGATTTGTATCTACAGCAATTGCTGCTGCTTCCGCTAGATTAATTAGAAGTTCATACACATTGTATATTAGACATAAAGTTCAATTCCTGGTCCCAACCTGGTAAATTTGCAGCATTTCAGCTGTACAGAGGGAACCAGATCTGCAGGAGCAGCAATAACACTAGCATTACAAATTACTTTACAAATGCTCTCAAATCCCCATGTTTCAGAGCATAAACTGATCCTTTGGTGAAGTTAGCAAGGAATTTCCCCTTTGTGGTGCTGTATTGCATAATAGGGCCAGGTGTATTTGCTGTTTATCAAAGAAACACTGGTGGAAGCTAGACAGTGACAGAGACCTAGAACATTTTGTCTTAGAACAAGGAGTTCCAACTCTTTAAGATGTGCCAATAAGAATACTTTGTACTCTGGGGGAGATTTCTGCAATAGCAGTGATGACTCTTTGTATTCAATGCTAGAACCATTAAGTCGGTGTGCACTCATACTCACACACAAGCACTATATATATGTATGTGTAGATATTCCACAAAACCCTCTCAAGACAACTACAAAGACAGAGTTAGCTGTAGTAAGTAGCTCTTCCTGCAAATAAAGAACGTGACAATTGGGGTTGCAGCTAGCAAGGAATGTGAAGGGTAACAAGAAGGGTTTCTACAGGTATGTTAGCAACAAGAAGAAGGTCAGGGAAAGTGTGGGACTCTTACTGAATAGAGAAGGCAACCTAGTGACAGATTATGTGGAAAAAGCTAAGTACTCAATGCTTTTTTTGCCTCTGTCTTCACAGACAAGGTCAGCTCCCAGACTGCTTCACTGGGCAGCACAGTAGGCCAGGAGGTGAGCAGCCTCAGTGGTGAAAGAACAGGTTAAGGACTATTTAGAAAAGCTGGACATGTACAAGTCCATGGGGCTGGATCTAATATATCCAAGGGTGCTGAAGAAGTTGGCTGATGTGATTGCAGAGCCATTCGCCATTATTTTTGAAAACTCGTGGTGATCAGGGGAGGTCACGGACAATTGGAAAAAGGCAAATATAGTGCCTATCTTTAAAAAAGGGAAGAAAGAGAATCCAGGGAACTACAGACAGGTCAGCCTCACCTCAGGCCCCAGAAAAATCATGAAGTAGGTCCTCAAGGAATCCATTTTGAAGCACTTGGAGGAGAGGAAGGTGATCAGGAACAGTCAACATGGATTCACCAAGGGCAAGTCATGCCTGAGCAACCTGATTGTCTTCTATGATGAGATAACTGGCTCTGTGGATAAGGGGAAAGTGATGGACATGATATATCTTGACCTTAGCAAAGCTTTTGATACTGTCTCCCACAGTATTCTTGCCAGCAAGTTTTAAAAGTATGGATTGGATGAATGGACTATAAGGTGGATAGAAAGCTGGCTAGATCGTCAGGCTCAGCGGGTAGTGAACAACAGCTCAATGTCTAGTTGGCAGCCGGTATCAAGTGGAGTGCCCCAGGGGTCGGTCCTGGGGCCGGTTTTGTTCAACATCTCTATTAATGATCTGGATGATGGGATGGATTGCACCCTCAGCAAGTTTGCAGATAACTTAGCTGGGGGCAGAGGTAGATACGCTGGAGGGAAAGGATAGGGTCCAGAGTGACCTAGACAAATTGGAGGATTGGGCCAAAAGAAACCTGATGAGGTTCAACAAGGACAAGTGCAGAGTTCTGCACTTAGGACGGAAGAATCCCATGCACTGTTACAGGCTGGGGACCAACTGGCTCAGCACCAGTTCTGCAGAAAAGGACCTGGGGATTACAATGGATGAGAAGCTGGATACGAGTCAACAGCCAAGAAGGCTAATAGCATATTGGGCTGCATTAATAGGAGAGCTGCCAGCAGATCGAGGGAAGTGATTATTCCCCTCTCTTTGGCACTGGTGAGGCCACATCTGGAGTACTGCATCCAGTTTTGCGCCCCCCACTACAGAAAGGATGTGGACAAATTTGAGAGAGTTCCGTGGAGGGCAATGAAAATTATTAGGGGCCTGGAGCATATGACTTATGAGGAGAGGCTGAGGGAACTGGGCTATTTAGTCTGCAGAAGAGAAAGGGCAGGGTGGATTTGAGAGCAGCCCTGAACTACGTGAAGGGGGGTTCCAAAGAGGATGGAGCTAGCTGTTCTCAGTGGTGGCAGATGACAGAACAAGGAGTAATAGTCTCAAATTGCAGTGGGGAGGTCTAGGTTGGATATTAGGAAAAACTATATCACTAGGAGAGTGATGAAGCCCTGAAATGGATTACCTAGGAAGGTGGTGGAATCTCCATCTTTACAGGTTTTTAAGGCCTGGCTTGGCAAAGCCTTGGCTGGGATGATTTAGTTGGGGTTGGTCCTGCTTTGAGCACGGGGTTGGACTAGATGACCTCCTGAGATCTCTTCCAATCCTAACCCTCTATGATTCTATGCTAGCACTGCACAGCTTGCATAATTCTCGAACAAACTCTGTGATCATTTTAATGAGAAACAATTTTTGAGTTGCCAAAACACAGCAGTCCACTTACACACTTTGTTTGGCAGCCTACATTGGCTCAACTAAAGGGCCTTGATACTAATCACATGATCTTAATTATAAGAACTATTTTTGTCCTACTTCTGCTGCTGAATAAGACTGAAGGAAGCTGGTTCAGGATAATTCAGGCACTTAGTTTATAGTGTCTGTTCTTTCATGTGTGATTAATCTATTACCCATTCAGTTGCGGGAGACTTCGTGAGATCAGAATATGTTTTTTATCCGCAGTGTGTCCTCATGGAAGACTAGTGCTGCACACATGACATCTTTGAAAGCCTGCAAAATGAGTGTACCTCTGAGCAAAGGTTAGTATTTCCCGTGCAAATTATCACAAGATCAATTACACTTTCTGTACAGAAGTGAGGAGTGGCAGGCAGACTGTGTGGCATGAACGGCAGCTGTCTTTTGTCGGAACATTTATATGCACTTCACTAAAGGCACAATCCAATTCCCACTGATTTCTGTACTGCAGTAAGGGGTTGGCAGTTTTGGAGTGAGATTATTCTTATTAATATATTTAGAAAGTAAGTGTCATAATCCACTAAACTATAGGAGAAGGGTACCCATACATTTCTTAGGATATGCAAATAAAATTTGGGTATAGTAGGTTGGGCCTGAATTACATCGGTCAGGACCCTATAAAATATCTTGTAAGAGGGCTGTTGTAGGATCTTCTAACTCCTGAAGCTTTGGTTTCTTAGAGTGCCTTTTCCAGTTCTCCTATACTCTATAGACTTTTTCATCTATCTATCTATTCTATCTTCTATCACACTATCAGCTCAGCTTGTGCAATATAGTATAACTACTCAACATTCCTAATCACGGAGAAGCCAGCACCATCGCGTAATCGGGCATGCCAGGAGTGAGGCTGGTCCTTCACGTCCTATTACCAGGTCCTCAAGAAAGGGTGGGAGTATGTTAGGTTAAGGTACTTATAATAGAAATGTTACCAGGAGTTTTGGAATTATTTTAATGTTTTGCAGTTATAAGTTTCATTGCATTTCTTATTTTTATGTTAATTTCAATAAAGGTTTTATCAGTTTGGTATTGTCCTCAGTGCATGTGTTTTTCACCCCAAGAATCCTCTCCCAATATAGAACTCTCTGAGTTCTTGAACTCTGTAGTCTGAATTGGACAAGAACCTGGTTGGATGCGATCAATGGCAAGCCATAATAACTAACCCATCAAATTCTTTATTTACAGAAAGCACAAGGAGACATTTCTGGGAGATTTTGCTAGGTGATTTGAACCATGTGTGGCAACTAAGCAAATATTTAAAAGAAGAAAAAGCAAAGTTTTTGGTAATTGTTCTCCTCCATAAAATGTTGTTTCCTGATATTGGGAACAACATGATTTGCCTGAAATTGTCTGACTTTCATTTACTTTGCAAGAGGGAGGTATTTCTTCTTAATAAAGCTACAGAGGTGTTTATAGTGGCAGCAGCAGATTAATAACCTTGAAAGATTTGCCTGAGGACTTACTGGAGATGAGCCTTTCACCAATCTCAAGCATGAAAGAGAGCAAGGCACCTCTTTGTATTATGAGGAAATATCAAATAGGTGAAAATAGATAGAAGTGCTTCTGCACTTGCAGACTTTCCTTCCATTGGGGGAGGGGGGAATTGGAGGGAAAAAAAGCTACAGGCTCTGTACATCAGTAATTTCCCTCGCAGCATCCACACCTTCTGGCCATAGTAAGTTATCTGAAAACTTTTCATGTTTGATTGGCTTGGGGTTATAAGATCCCTACCTATACTGTAACAACTATAGAAAATCAGGATGAGAAGTGAAACATGAGCACAGCTTGTATGGAAAGATCGAAAGCCATTTCTGCTTCAGCTGGAATAGTCCATGGACAAGCATTCTGTCACTTGCATCTCCAGGGGAGCTTTGTGCTTGAAATTAGTACCACATGGCCTGAAGCACTGGCATTATCACTATCAGTAAAATGGAGGAGAGGTTTGAGGTGAGGCAGTCCCAAAGGTAGTCCCATAGCTTGTCCCTCTTCTTGTGTCAGATTGGTTTAGAGATCTGAGCTGAGGAAAACGAAGGGAGTATAATAATGGGAGGGTGATGCGTGGAGCAACTTGCATTCTTAGAAAATGACATGTGTCTTCCTGTCCCTGATGTAAAGATATGGCCTTGGTGTGTAATTTCCCACATCCCATATATTAAGTCTTGTATCTCAGCAATAATCTTGCAGATAATCATACCCTGGGAAATGTGCTGATCTTGTGACATAAGTAAAGTACTGTGGAGTGCTATCCCTTAGTCATAAGGGATTTTGTCTTGTAGTTTTCATATAGTTCTTTATGTCTTGGGAAAGACAGGGGCCACCATAATAGCCTGCTTCCACCCCAATCTGGTGCAAACATTTCACGGAAGCTTAAATAATCATTAGCTAGTTTAAAATATATTGTTTAACTTGTGAGCTTATAGCACTGATTACACACAAGTGAGTTCCAGAGCTGCACAGTTGAGGGCTCCTTACAAAGAGCATACCACGCAAGCAACCCACCAAAACTGCCAGCCCCAGCCTCACCTACCTCTCTTGTTGTTGGAATCTCAAAGTCCTGTGCAGTCACAGGAACTTGAACAATCCAAGACTCCAAACTATGACCTTGCTCCTGAAAACACTTAATTACACACACAAGTAGCTTTATGCACTTGAACACTGCAGCAACTCGTGCAAACAGTCAGCCCCCAAAAATAAATAACCATCATGAATAGTAATTTACTAATCCTCATCAAAACCCTCAATAAAGGGTTTATCAGTTTGGTATTGTCCTCAGTGTGTGTTCTTCACCCCGAGAGTCCTCTCCCAATATAGAACTCTCTGTTGACCTCAAATTCGGGTCAACAATACTTCCTTTTGTTTGTTTTAAACCTGCTGCCTATTAATTCCATGTGGTGACCCCTAGTTCTTGTGTTATGAGAAGGAGTAAATAACACTTCCTTATTTATTTTCTACACACCAGTCATCATTTTATAGACCTCTATCATATCGCTCCTTAATCGTCCCTTTTCCAAGCTGAAAAGTCCTAGTTTTATTAATCTATCCTCATATAGAAGCAGTTCCATACCCATAATCATTTTTGTTGCCCTTTTTTGTATCTTTTCCAACTCCGATATATCTTTTTTGAAATGGGGCAACCAGATCTGCATGAAGTATTCAAGATGTGGACATACTATGGATTTATAAAGAGTCAATATGATATTCCCATTCTCCATAAAAGGATCAAAGAGGTTAAGTGACTTGCCCACAGTCACATAATGAGTCAGTGGCAAAACTGGGATTAGCCTGGTTTCCAGTAGCCCCTGATGCTGCAAAGATTAATGCATGTGCTTGATTTTAAGCACATGAGCAATACCCAACTGGGTCTGCTTATCTGCTTAAAGTTAATCATGTGAATAAGTTTTTGCTGATTTGAGGCATCACACTCACACACACGCACTCGCAGAGCTGCAAGAACTCTGGATACAAAAGAGATAAGCAGATACAATGCAGAGTAGCATGGTACACTTTGCTTCATTAAAGTCTAAGTGTAGATCCTTTTATGAATCATAGAATATCAGGGTTTGGAACGAATGGTCATCTAGTTCTAGTCCAACCTTCTGCTCAAAGCAGTACTAATCCCTAGACAGATTTCTACCCCAGTTTCCTAAGCAGTCCCCCTCAAGGATTGAGCTCACAACTCTAGATTTAGCAGGCCAATGCACAACTCACTGAACTATCCCTCCCACAGTGTTCTGTTTATTCTTCCTAGATAGGGGGGAAAATCTCAAATTTCCTAGAAAGTAAGTTTCCATTAAACATCAGATGCTGAGAAATTGCCAAAATTATAACCTTTAACTGGTGTGTGGGAAGGAAGCTTTATTTCATTGTTTATCATAGAATATCAGGGTTGTAAGGGACCTCAGGAGGTCATCTAGTCCAACCCCCTGCTCAAAGCAGGACCAATCCCCATGTATTTTTAGGTATCCCTGTCCATGCACACTTTCTCCTGTGCCCATCTCATATCTTTCAGTACCTGTTACACCAGCTAAACATGAAAATAGGTCCATTCTGCACCCATTCAACTTAATGTGATTTTGGGGCTATAAAAAGTCTCCTATTGTTGCAGCAGGCAAAGTAATGAAGTCAGTAGCAAAGGGGCAGCAAAAACCACGACAGATTTTGCCTTGCTCCTGCAAACACTTATGCACATGCTTATTGTTACGCATGTCAGTTATTTCATCAAATTCAGTAGCCTGGTGTGTAGTAGGAAGAACAAAGAGTGCATCAGTTTATAAAGAGCAAAACCCAATTGTCAGCTGGAGAGAGAAATAAACCACATTTCACAGTTCTGCTGCAATCAGGAAGTTGTTGTATATCTCCAGGCAGTGAGACTATAGGCAAGTCTAACTCATTTGAGAGGCAAGTAAGTATGGCCTGGTCTACACTACGAGTTTAAACCGATTTTAGTAGCATTAAACCGATTTAACCCTGCACCCATCCACAGGTTTAAACAGGTTTCTGTACTCCTCCCCGACGAGAGGTGTAGCGCTGAAATTGGTATTGCCATGTCGGATTAGGGTTAGTGTGGCCGCAAATCGACGGTATTGGCCTCCGGGCGGTATCCCACAGTGCACCACTGTGACTGCTCTGGAAAGCAATCTGAACTTGGATGCACTGGCCAGGTAGACAGGAAAAGCCCCGCGAACTTTTGAATTTCATTTCCTGTTTGGCCAGCGTGGAGAGCTCACCAGCACAGGTGACCACGCAGAGTTCATCAGCACAGGTAACAATGCAGTCTCCTGCGAATCGAAAAAGAGCTCCAGCATGGACCACATGGAAGGTACTGGATCTGATCACTGTATGAGGAGAGGATTCCATGCTAACAGAACTCCGTCCCAAAAGACGAAATGAGAAAACATTTGAAAAAATTTCCAAGGCCATGATGGAGAGAGGCCACACCAGGGACTCAGTGCAGTGCCATGTGAAAGTTAAGGAGCTCAGACAAGCCTACCAGAAAACCAAAGAAGCAAACAGAAGGTCTGGGGCAGGGCTGAAAACATGCTGCTTCTACGCTGAGTTGCATGCAATTCTCGGGGGGTCCACCACCAGTTCCCCACCCCTGTCCGTGGATTCCGAGGTGGGGGTGGTAATCTCAGCCATGGCTGAGGATTCTGTGGACAGGGAGGAGGAAGAGGAGGACGAGCTTGCAAAAAGCACACAGCATTCCGTTCTCCCCAACAGCCAGGAGCTTTTTCTCACCCAGACGGAATTACCCTTCCAGCCCTCCCAAGCCAGTAGCCCAGACAATGAAGCCATGGAAGCGACCTCTGGTGAGTGCACCTTTGTAAATATAAAACATGGTTTAAAAGCAAGCATTTTTTAATGATTAATTTGCCCTGAGGACTTGAGATGCATTCGCGGCCAGTACAGTTATTGGAAAAGTCTGTTAACATGTCTGGGGATGGAGCGGAAATCCTCCAGGGATATCTCCATGAAGCTCTCCTGGAGGTACTCCTGGAGGTTGCAGAAAGTTTCTGGGCAGAGCAGCCTTATTCCATCCTCCATGATAGGACACTTGACCATGCCATGCATGTAGCAAGTAATCTGGTATCATTGCATGACAAAGCCTAGCTGCATATGGTCCCGGTGATTGCCAGCATTCAAGCAACATCTGTTCTTTATCTCGCTGTGTTATCCTCAGGAGAGTGATATCGTTCATTGTAACCTGATTGAAATTCAGGAATTTAATTAAGGGGACAGAGATGGCCATTCCTACTGGGCTGCTTGCCTGTTGCTTAAAAGAAATCCTTCCTTGCAGGTAGCCAAGCAGAGGGAGGGGAGGGGGGGGGGAATGGCACTGAGCTTTTTCGCGTTTGGCTAGCAGGGATCTTCCCTGCTACCAGCCATGCAGTGGTGGGGGAAGGGGGGTGTTTAGCAGTAATCTTCCATGATACCTGCCACGTGGTGGGGGGAGGGGTAAAACAATCATCCCAGAGAATTGGATGGGGGGCTGGTTTCTGCAGCTGCATGTTAACAGGAAAGAAGCAGCACTGAACGGGATTTGCTTGGTATTTGGGAAAGGAGGGCACAGTGTATATGAAGGCTGCAGAAGCCGAAAGACAATGGCTTACCATGGACGCATGCAAGCTGAATTCTGCTGCCCGGACCTGCTTCAGTGAGATCTCTAACACCAGAGCCGCAGGCACTCAATATTAAGATGCAAAATGCGACCTTGTAGTGAAATCACATGTGCTATGTAAGGTGAATAGTGTTGTTCACCGTGAAAGAGTATAAGCATTGTTCTGTAAAATGTATCTTTTTAAATACTTCTCTCCCTTTTTTCCCTCCCTCATGCAGCCGCACGTTTTTCAAGCCTCGCTACTCCATCCCAAAGGCTATATCAGATAAGGTGGCGGAAAAAAAAGACGCGAGATGAAATGTTCTCAGAAATCATAGAAGTGACCCACAATGAAAGAGCTCATCTGAATGAGTGGAAGCACGTGGTATCAAATTACAGGAAAGATGCCAGTGAACGTGAGGACAGAAGGGACCAACGTAAGGAGAGGCGGGACGAACGTGAGGACACGAGGGGCGCTCGAGATGAGAGGTGGCGGCAGGAAGATCAGTAGTGCCGGGATGCAGCACTGGGGCTGCTGCGTGATCAAACTGACATCCTCCGACGTCTGGTGGAGTTCAGGAACAGCAGCTGGGTCACAGAGTGCCGCTGCAGACCCTGTGTAACCACCTTCACCCCTCACCATGTTCCATATCTTCCTTACCCAGTCGTGTAAGAACGAGTGGGGGAAGGCTGCGTGCACCCGCCCACTCCACCCCCATGGACAGCCCAACCAAAAGGCTGTCATTACTTTGAAATTTTTTTAGTGGCCTTTTCCTTCCCTCCTATCCTCCTCCCAAACCACACCCGGGATACCTTGTCAGTTCTCTCCCTCTTTTTATAATGACTTAATAAAGAATACATGATTTTTAAACGATAGTGACTTTATTTCCTTAAGCAAGCTGTAATCGAAAGGGGAAGGTGGTTGCTTACAGGGAATGAGTCAATTAAGGGGGGGGGTTCATCAAGGGGAAACAAACACAGCAGTCACATCGTTCCCTGGCCCGTGATGAAATTCATTTTCAAAGTTTCTCTGATGCATACCACTTCCTGGTGTGCTCTTCTAATCGCCCTGGTGTCTGGCTGCGTATAATCAGCGGCCAGGTGATTTGCCTCAGCCTCCCACCCCACCATAAAGGTCTCCCCCTTACTCTCACAGAGATTGTGGAGCACACAGCAAGCAGCAATAACAATGGGGACATTGGTTTGGCTGAGGTCTGAGAGAGTCTGTAATGTGCACCAGTTCACCTTTAAACGGACAAATGCACATTCTACCACAATTCTGCACTTGCTCAGCCTGTAGTTGAACAACTCCTGACTACTGTCCAGGCTGCCTGTGTATGGCTTCATAAGCCATGGCATCAAGGGGAAGGTTGGGTCCCCCAGGATAACTACAGGCATTTCAACATCCCCAACTGTTCTTTTCTGGTCTGGGAGGTAATTCCCTTGCTGCAGCCGTTTAAACAGAGTAGTGTTCCTGAAGACGCGAGCGTCATGAACCCTTCCTGGCCATCCCACGTGGATGTTGGTGAAACGTCCGTTGTGATTCATCAGTGCTTGCAGCATCATGGAAAAATATCCCTTGCGGTTTACGTAATGGGTGCTCTGGTGCTCCGGTGCCAAGATAGGGATATGGGTTCCATCTATCGCCCCACCACAGTTAGGGAATCCCATTGCAGCAAAGCCATCCACTATGACCTGCACGTTTCCCAGAGTCACAGCTTTTGCGTGAGCTACGGTTGAAGAACCCAGTCCTTCAAGTGAATCCTGACTTCAAGGAAAGTTCTGCAGAGCACAGAGAAGACTCCAGTCAAATGCAGTGGGCTTTGGATCAAGCCTAAAAAGCAAAATCTACTTCTATATCATTCAATTATTTGATTATATTTTAAGGGCTTTGCCACAGAAACAAAAATACCCGAGAGGGTCTTTAAAGATGTAAGACATTATTAAAACTATACATAATAAATGTAAAGGAGATTACAAAAATATAGGATAGACAAGGGGTTTCATTTGATCAGGCTTTTGGCTGATCTACTGGTTTTAATAGAAGTCTTTCAATTAGATAATGAAACCAATCATAGTAATCTAACATATAATTTAAATAATTCTGTTATTTAATTCTTTTATATTTCAAATTGTTTTTAAATATAATTTTTAATATATTTAAAGCCAAAGCTTTAACATCCCTGTTCAACTTTTTCATTTCAGGTTTAAAAGGTTTAGTGCCAAAGTATCTTAGGTTCCAATGTTTCATTTTCAAAAATGACATAGGCACTTAAGAACTTAAGTCCTATTGACTTTCAACAGAAACTGAAGGTTCTATAGGGTTATTGGGAGAGATTTTTCAACCTGAAAGCAGAGAAAAGTTCAGCTTTTCATGATATTTAGACTCCTGAGTCTCTAAGGATATGTCTACACTACGAGATTATTCCGATTTTACAGAAACAGGTTTTGTAAAACAGATTGTATAAAGTTGAGTGCACATGGCCACACTAAGCACATTAATTCGGCGTGTGCGTCCATGTACCGAGACTAGCGTCGATTTCTGGAACGTTGCACTGTGGGTAGCTATCCCATAGCTATCCCATAGTTCCCGCAGTCTCCCCCGCCCATTGGAATTCTGGGTTAAGATCCCAATGCAAAAACAGTGTCGAGGGTGATTCTGGGTAAATGTCGTCACTCAAACCTTCCTCTGTGAAAGCAACGGCAGACAATCATTTTGCTCCCTTTTTCCCTGGATTGCCCTGGCAGATGCCATAGCATAGCAACCATGGAGCCCATTTTGCCTTTTGTCACTGTCGCCGTATGTGTACTGGATGCTGCTGACAGATGCGGTACTGCAGTGCTACACAGCAGCATTCATTTGCCTTTGCAAGGTAGCAGAGAGGGTTACCATCCCTATTGCACCGTCTGCCATGCCATTGTACATTGGTGATGAGATGATGGTTATCAGTCGTTCTGTACCGTCCACTGCTGTCATGGGTGCTCCTGGCTGGCCTCGCTGAGGTCGGTCGGGGGCGCAAAGACAAAAATGGGAATGACTCCTCGGGTCATTCCCTTCTTTATGTTTTGTCTAAAAATAGAGTCAGTCCTGCCTAGAATATGGGGCAAGTGTACTAGAGAACCAGAGAGCACAGCCACTCCATGTCAGAGCCCCAGAGATCCTGCAGAAATGATGAGCTGCATGCCATTCAAGGGGGTGCCCCTGCAACAACCCCACCTGTTGCTTCCCTCCTCCCCCAACCCTCCTGGGCTACCGTTGCAATGTCTCCTCATTTGTGTGATGAAGTAATAAAGAACTCAGGAATAAGAAACACTGACTTTTTAGTGAGATAAAATGAGGGGGAGGAAGCCTCCAGCTGCTATGATAGTCCAGGCAGGACATTAAAGGGTGGTGGGGGAGAGGAACCCAGCCTCCTGCTGCTATGATAGTCCAGGCAGTACAGAATCTTTTCTTTAGACATGACAGGGGTGGGGGGGGCTGATGGAGCTCAGCCTCCAGCTGCTATGATGAAGACGGTTACCAGCTGTTCTGTACCATCTGCCGGGAATGACCGGGAGTCATTTCCATTTTTACCTAGGTGCCCCCAGCCAACCTCACCAAGGCCAGCCAGGAGCACTCACGGGCTGCTGCTGCTGATGGATAGCAGTCATATTGTACCATCTGCCACCAGGAAGGGGATGCTGGTGTTCAGCGCTGCAGCACCCCGTCTACCAGCAGCATGCAGTAGACATACGATGACACTAAAAAAAGGCGACATATACCCTGAAACACCCAGGAAAATGTTTTTGACCCTTCAGGCATTGGGAGCTCAGCCAAGAAAGCAAATGCTTTTCGGAGACTGTGGGGACTGTGGGATAGCTGGACTCCTCAGTACCCCCTCCCTCCCTCCATGAGCGTCCATTTGTTTCTTTGGCTTTCCGTTACGCTTGTCACACAGCACTGTGCTGTGGCCTCTGTCTATCATAGCCTGGGGATTTTTTCAAATGCTTTGTCACTTCATCTTCTGTAATGGAGCACTGATAGAACAGATGTCTCCCCATACAGCGATCAGATCCAGTATCTCCCGTACAGTCCATGCTGGAGCTCTTTTTGGATTTGGGACTGCTTCACCACCCATGCGGATCAGAGCTCCACGCTGGGCAAGCAGGAAATGAAATTCAAAAGTTCGCAAGGCTTTTCCTGTCTACCTGGCCAGTGCATCCGAGTTCAGATTGCTTTCCAGAGCGGTCACAATGGTGCACTGTGGGATACCGCCCGGAGGCCAATACCGTTGATTTGCGGCCACAGTAACCCTAATCCAACATGGCAATACTGATTTCAGCGCTACTCGTTTCATCGGGGAGGAGTACAGAAATTGGTTTAAAGAGCCTTTTATATCGATATAAAGGGCCTCGTTGTGTGGATGGGTGCAGGGTTAAATTGGTTTAATGCTGCTAAATTCGGTTTAAACGCGTAGTGTAGACCAGGCCTAAGTCACTTTTGAAAATGGGGCTTTGTCAAAAGCACCTACATGACATTGCAGCCTATGTTATCCTGTCTCTCCCTTATTATATGACTTGGGGAAGAGCATTTAGGGTCAACCCCTATAGTCTTTACACAGGCAAATTTCCCATTGAGTAGAATGGAGATTTGCCGGAGTAGGGACTGCAGGATCAGTGCCCTATTATCCTGACCTTTACAGTTTAAATAAATGAAATCAAACCCCTCTGTGTATCAATGGAGTTTTGGATTCAAGAATAACCGCCTTCCAAAACGACAACAAAAACAGCTGGGAGCTGTTTAAAAGTGTTTGGGGTGCGGGGCTGTGATCTGTCCCCCCTTTTTCTCTCTCCCACCGTGTCCGACACACCACTTCAACACACTCCCCTTTACCCCCGCACTTCCGCCGGGGGCTGCTTGCAGTCCCGCAGCTCCGGGACGACCCGTCACGAAATAGATAGAGCCTTACACAACGGGCTGCTTTGCTGAGCATCACCTCCCCCTGGAGCCCCGCGGGGAAGGAAGGAAACCGCCCTTGGGAGACACAGAGAGAGAGAGAGAGAGATCAGCTTCCTGAACTTGTCCTGTACAGCAGCACTAAGCCAGCCTCCCCCCCGCAGGGGATCTTCGCTGCTGGCTTCTGCTGCTGCCCCGGTGTGTTGCGCGTTCGGCTGGGATGTGACCAGGCAGCTCCGGGGGTCTGAGCCAGCATTCCGGCTCCTGCTCGGGATTTTTGTAAGTTTCAGCTTTCCTTCTGGGGTCTTTGCACTTCCTCGTCAGAGATCTCCTCCCCTTAAACAAGCCGAGCAAAGTAAGATCAGGTGCCTGCAGGCGTCGTTCTCCCTTTGAAATGGAAGGATCAACAGTGGGGCGTTTTCTCTCCTTGAAAGTGGAGAGGATTTCGATTTAAAGTGTCAGGTTCCTCCCTCCTCCCAGGTTAGGTCGGGCTGGGGGAGGGTACGGGAGGGATTTTGTTGTTGTTAATTTACACATATTCTATTAATTTAGTGTTGCATCGTATTCATTAGTAACATTTGAGGGAAAAAAAAGCTGGAAGAGATTAGGTGAAATTTAGATGCATTATGATGGTAATTGCCGGGGAGGGGTGTGCAAAGCACCATGCCGATTTTCAGTGCCAGACCAGCTTTTTATGATTTTAATCGCATGCATAGTTTATTATACAAAATAAAATATTTGTTTTAATGTTCATTATTATTATTTGCTTGATTTGGATGGGGCCGGGGGAAACCTCCCTAGCTCAACAAGTGGTCAATAATTTCCCAGCCAGGTCATGTAATATTTCCCCACACATTTCTATTTTAATCTGAAATACATGATGCTTTGGGACCAGACTGTCAGCCCTTATTCACGTGAGTGAATAACATACTGGTTGTCTTACTGACTTCAGTAGGGCTATTTGGAAAGGCTCATCTACGTGAGCTCCACTATAGTGCCCTTGTTAAAAAAGGGTCAGATTCTGCACATTTGTAAGCATGCAAGTAACACTTACTCACATAAGTACTCCCATTCAGCAGAGTAATCACTTGCCTGCAGTTGCTTGCATGGTTAACTGTCTGGGTAGGATCTGGCCTTAGAGCATGGATCATTATTTACTTTGGTGCACAGTTATAAGGCCTTTCTGTGACTTTCCTCATTCTACCACTGACCAAAATAAATCACTATTTTTATTCATTTTATGATTTGGCCCTAACTGCTTTTATAACAATCACAGTCTAAAATGAGCATATAATAGCACTGTAGAATAATCGTACAGTGACATTTAACTTTACAGCTGTTCCCACAAGGACCATCTACTCAACATGCCTATCACTTTTATTGTCTGGGAAAAATGGGAAATAGATGGCAAACTAGATCTTGTTCTTTCTTTCCTCAGAATGTAGGAAGACAGATAAGGGACAAAAGAGAGACCAGTGGAAAAGCACTTGTGTCCTGCTAGTTGGACTATGGTGGCAGGAAGATGTTGGCCAGGAAGAGTATCATCCCGGAAGAATATGTGCTAGCACGGATTGCTGCTGAGAACCTTCGCAAGCCACGCATCCGGGACCAGCCTCGCAAAGCTCGTTTCATTGCCAAGAGCGGGGCATGCAATTTGGCTCACAAGAACATCCGCGAGCAGGGCCGCTTCTTGCAAGACATCTTCACCACCCTGGTGGACCTCAAGTGGCGCCACACGCTGGTGATCTTTACCATGTCCTTCCTGTGCAGCTGGTTGCTCTTTGCCATGATGTGGTGGCTGGTGGCTTTTGCCCATGGAGACATGTATGCTAGCACCGAGAACTGTACAGGCAGTACTAAGTGGACACCATGCGTGACATGTGTCAGGTAAAGTACAGTAGAAGGTATAAGGAATAGCAATGATGTGAATGCCAGGCTGCCCAAACCTAAAACTAGGCTTTGGTTTACTTAAACTGTTCTGTACAGTATAAACAACTGAAAAGTTGAGTGTTCTCCACTGGGTTCCACCAAATCCTACAAACACCCTAGACTTGGGAAATACTGTACCTCGGAACTCTTTCATCCTTACCAGATCTCCTAGAATCTGATAGTGACAGAGACCCTGCTGCTTTTCAGATGTCTCTACAGTATGTTGATAACTTTCCGTGCCTGTAAAGATAGAGCCTGCTTCAACAAAGTGGCCCTTAGGTGTGTGTTGTCAATGGTTTAGTCCTGTCTTCATCAATAACACCATCTTGAACATGGTGTGGTCCATAATGAATTTCACCTCATGACACAACAAGAAATAGCTTATCTTGAGAACTATATTTTGGCTTTGGAAAATCAGTCCAAACTTTCATAGATGACTACTGAATT
Organism: Gopherus flavomarginatus; assembly: GCF_025201925.1. NCBI lineage: Eukaryota > Metazoa > Chordata > Testudines > Testudinidae > Gopherus > Gopherus flavomarginatus. The sequence goes on from NC_066617.1 coordinate 127,630,467, forward strand.
TGGGTGCTACATTTTCTGGCTTGTCCAATTTATGACACCTTAGTGAGACTTGATTTCCAGAAAATGGAAAGCATCTGAATATTAGGCCTCTTTTAGATGTCTCTAGTTGGGAAGCCAAAAATGGAACTACCCAAAATCATTGTCACTTATGAAGATTTAGATTATCGATTTTAATTACAGGACAAAGGCTGTGACACACTGCATCAGTATTTATCTCAGACAACAAGAACTGATGTTAAAACACTACTAGAGTACTACGATAGGTGTCACAGGAGTGTGTTATTTTCCTTTTACTACCAACAAAACTCCCAGAACCCTAGCACTTTCCAGAACACCAGTCAAATGACTGATCAGGAGGGAATTTCAGCATGTTTCCAGACTCCAAAGAGAAAACATTAATAGGAGCAAGCAATGAGACCATTCTGTGATATGTGCAGTAAGATCCTTATTTATAGTACTTGTTCTTTGAACAGAAATGGCCTCATTAACGGTTGCCCTGTCATTTACACCAGTGCAAGGTGGGTGGAAAATGCTACTGAATCAGAATGGTTGCATTTTGCATGCAATTTGCATACACTTTGCATTGTTGTTGGGACCACACAAGGAGCAAGGTGCTGTAGAATTAGACTCATAATAGCTGTGTCCACTTTTTTCTCCCTCTCTGTCTCAGTGACACAAACACCATGGTAGCATGCACAAAATTCCAAGTGGCATTATTTCTGGCCTAAATAGGACCAGGTTCTTCATCCCTTCCCTTGTTTTTATGCTGCTTTCCTAAGTGGGGCTATTCCCCTTCCAAGCTGGACTAAACTTCATTACGTTGATTGATTTTACATTTATTTATTCTTGGGAACTGGCTGCAAGCCAGAGCTTCTGAAATGAGCAATTATGCTCAGATCACCTCTGTGAGGGAACTCTGTCAGGCTCCTTTTTCAGAGCATCTCCTCTCTGTTGTTCAAGGAAAGGCGGGGCAGGGTTTGCAGCAGCAGAAAGGGCTCCATCCCACAAAACTGCTACTCTCTAGGGAGCTACCGGAAGGAAGGACCATTGGGGCACTGAGCTTTCTACATTTGGTCTGGGACTCCCTGCCTTGACTTTCAGCTTCAAAGTAGCAGCACAGCTCCAATGGAGCCACTCTTATGGGACTTTCTTGCTGGCTGCTACCCCAGGACGTCCCCTTCCCAGAGGACATTTCAAGGCAATGGAATGCACATGCACTGAAGTTCACACTGATTCATTTTTTGTGAGGAATCTGCACGATACTCGGCCTTATGCAAGCTCTGGGGTCACATGAGCACAACCGCTTTTAAGCCGTGCCTCCTGCTGCCATGTCCCTAGTAATCCCTTACACTAGGAGACTGCTTAACTGTCTGCTTCAGGCAGTTTTATGGCTGCTTTCTGCTGCCAATGTGGTGCAAATGGGCTGCGTCCAGAACAAGGTTCTGGCCCTCTCTCTATTCCATCCACTGGCATTACCACTGATAAGTGTCCACCTAGTACATGCAGGATTTAAGGTACAAAATCCCTATTCAAACAACAATTCCAGTGAGGTCACTACATTTTACTGCAAGGGAAATGTGAAGGGTTATTATAACCAACTGAAACATAGGTGCTGGAACTATGGGTGTAAGGGGTGCTGCAGCACCCCTGGGCTCCCGACTGCTAGCCCAGTGCCTGGGGACTCTGCTGCTGCACCCAGGATCCCAGCTGCTTTAGGAAACACCTCGGTTTGAAATTTGTAACCAACATTTAGAACTCATAGAGCACTTTATGTTTTCAAAGTGCTACATAACTATTAACGACACCCCTCTGTGGTAGGTAAATATTTGTTATCCTGCCCATTTTCCAGACAGGCAAATTGTTTGCCAAAGCTGAAATGGGAATCAGTGACAGACTTGGGATTATTACAATTAGGAGCTCCCTGGCTTTTACTTCTGTGTTCACGTGCTCAGCTTGCTAGACCATAGTTTCTTCAAGGACTGAGTTTACACTATAAAAAATGTGGATTCTTTTTCAAATGAATCATTTTAAAAGGAAATTGGAGTATTTGAAATTTTAGCCATACACTTCGCTCTGCATGTGGCTGAATATTCGTCACCCTTTCACTAATTTCATTAAATACCATATTAACCCCTTCGTTCCTGAATTCTTTAGAACTATGTGCAAAAAACAAAAAACAAAAAAATAAAAAAAACCCACAAAAAACACCACATTGGTGATGACTTCCAAGAACGAAAAGCTTTTAAAAGCCCCTGGTTTTAAAACATGCTTATCAAATTTGGATTAGAGTCAGTGAGAACTCAGCAGTCACATTACTGGGAGTCACTTCCTTTAAGATGAGTTTTCTCTTTCCACAGGAAAAAATCTCCCTGATTTTGCATGTGCTATAAAACATTTTGAATTCTCTTTGTGACTCTTCGTCCTCTAGTAGTTCAAAGGACTGTTCCGACCTATCTGAAGACATAGTCAAATGCTATGTCTAAACTATGTGGGAGGTTGACCTACACTACGCAACTCCAGCTACATGAATAACGTATCTGAGTCAAAGTACCTTAGGTTGAGTCACTGCGGGAGGTTGACAGGAGAAACTCTCCCATTGACTTACCTTACTCTTCTCTTTGGGGGTAGAGTACAGGTGTCTACTGGAGAGCGATCTGCTGTCAATTTGGTGGGCATAGACCCACAAAATCAACCGCCAGTGGATTGATCTCAGAGCATCAATCCCAGCTGTAGTGTAGACCTGCCCAAAGAGTTAGTTAAGAGTTGTTCAGGTTTTGTTCTTCCAAAACCAAACCTGAAACAAAGAGTGGTTCAGAGCTACCTTTGTGGAAAGGCCATATATATTTCATTAACATAGCTCCATTATGTACGTAGATGTTACATCTGCATGGACTGTAATACATGAAAAGGGCCATTGTCATATTTGTTCATATGCATCAATATAAGATTCTATGTATGGCATGTCCAATAAATAATCCACATGCTACTTATGTAGCATTTACATATAAATTACAAACCTAGATCCAGATTTAAATTTGGCCTTATCTTGACAGTGAGTTGAACCAAAATGCTAGGCCAAACCATCCCCAACCTTTGGGAGATGAAGGGAATGAGTGTAGAGGCCCATTGACTTCACTGAGCTGCCTAGCCCCACTGGCTTACTCTCACTTGTGAATGCTGCAGGAGCCATGCTTCTAGGGGTTTCCGCTAGTGTGATTGTCCCCAAAGCCCACTGATGGGGCTATGTAATGGGTTGTGCTCTGTCCTAGCTGTGGCACGCCCTCTGTGGGTAGTGTCCTGCCCGTTGTCTGCCCTGCTGTTTGTCTGTTTGGGACCCGCGTTGCTCCCTGGCTTGCAGAGTCCTCTTCAGGATGCAGCCCCCCGGCTGTGCCCCACTCAGGTCTCTCCCCTCTCGGGGGTATCCAGAGTCCTCAGTCTGCACCTGCCCTGATGGCCCACTGCAGCCCCAGAGTCTAGCCCTCTGCCTCAGGGGCACCGACAGTCTGTATCGGGCCACACTCCTCCACGGCCAGTTGCAGTGTAAGTGGAAGGAGGGGGGGACCCAGGCCTGCCCACTACTCTGTGTCCCTGCCCAGGAGTCCCTATGGCGGCAGCCATGTCCTCCCCTGCTCTCCCCTCTACTGCTTGCACTCCCTGGGCCACTTCTCCTTTGGCCCTTGGACCTTCTCAGCCCTTCTAGTCAGGGGCTGCAGCCTGCAGGTCACAGGCAAGAGCCCTCTCTCTGCTCCCCTGAGCCTGCCCAGCACTGCTCTGTTCAAGGTGTTACCTCCTTACCTCAGGAGCCAGTCCTTCTCCCTTGCTAGTCAGGGAGAGACTGCTCTCTCCTTTGCTAGGCAGCCTTCATATAGGGCCCAAGTGGCCTCTTTCTTTGCCCTGATTGGCTCTCCACAGGCCTTTGCTGACTGTCTGCCGGTCTGCGCAGCCTCTCTGGCCTATTCCAGCCCTTTTTCTCATGGAGTAGGACAGCCTCCCCACTACAGGCTAAAAGTCCGGAGGGGAAAGTAGTGTAAGGGTACGTCTACACTACCCGCCGGATCAGCGGGTGGTGATCAATCTATCGGGGATCGATTTATCACGTCTAGTGTAGATGCAATAAATCAATCCCCAATCGCTCTGCCATCGACTTCTGTACTCCACCATGGCGAGAGGTGGAAGCTGAGTCGATGGGGAAGTGGCGGCAGTCAACCCTGCGCCATGAGGATGCGAGATAAGTTGACTTAAGATACGTCAACTTCAGCTACACTATCCTTGTAGCTGAAGTTGCATATCTTAGGCTGAACCCCCTCACACCTCCCGGTGTAGACCAGGCCTAAGTTAACTCAGGCTGTACTCACTGCACAGCTTCCCCTCACTGGTTTGGAGAGTGGGAGAATCCAGAAAAGTCAACCATCTCATCCACACTCCTGCCTCCACACCCCTGCCAGCTCTGTAGAAGTGGGGGTGGTGTGCTCCTGACTCAGAGGTTTCATTGAGTGGAGCGAAAGAAAAGAACACTCCAGGAGTTAGAGCTCTCCGCCTGCTAACATGGAGAAGAATATGGACCATTAGGCAGGGAGGTTAGGAGAATTGTCCAAGGCCAGAGAGAGAGTCAATGCCAGTATTCAGGATTTCCAGGCTCTCAGGTCTGTCCTTTGACCATTAAACAATGGCTCTTGCTCCTGCAAATGTTGAACATGCAAAACTGCCACTGAAGTTAATGGGAGTTTTAAGTAGCAACAAGTGCAAGAATGAACTCTTTCGTTGCTTCCTATTCAGTGTACACTGTTAACTTTTCTCCTTGAGGTATTTAGATAACTAATTGTATGCAATTTTCTCCGTAGGTCTTTCACTTCTGCTTTCCTCTTCTCCATTGAAGTTCAAGTGACCATTGGTTTTGGGGGCAGAATGATGACAGAGGAATGTCCTATGGCCATCACTGTACTGATTCTGCAGAACATTGTAGGTTTGATTATCAATGCCGTCATGCTGGGCTGCATATTTATGAAAACTGCCCAGGCTCACAGAAGGGCAGAGACCTTGATTTTCAGCCGGCATGCGGTGATTGCCATTCGGAATGGCAGACTTTGCTTCATGTTCAGAGTGGGAGACCTGAGGAAAAGCATGATTATCAGTGCCTCGGTGAGAATACAGGTAGTGAAGAAGACGACTACTCCTGAAGGGGAGATCATCCCTATACATCAGCAAGACATCCCTGTGGATAACCCTATTGAAAGCAATAACATTTTCCTGGTGGCTCCTTTGATCATTTGCCATGTCATAGACAAGCGGAGTCCTCTCTATGATATCTCTGCTAGTGACCTTGTCAACCAAGATTTAGAACTTATAGTGGTACTTGAAGGAGTAGTAGAAACCACTGGCATCACCACACAAGCAAGAACATCTTACATAGCAGAGGAGATCCTGTGGGGCCACCGCTTTGTGCCCATCGTAACAGAAGAGGAAGGCGTGTACGCGGTTGATTATTCCAAGTTTGGCAACACAATCAAGGTAGCAGCTCCGCGGTGCAGCGCTAGGGAGCTGGATGAAAAGCCTTCCATTCTCATCCAGACTCTTCAGAAGAGTGAGCTGTCTCATCAAAACTCTCTGCGGAAACGCAACTCCATGAGGAGGAATAATTCCATGAGGCGGAACAACTCCATGAGGAGGAACAACTCTTCCCTCATTGTGCCCAAAGTACAGTTTATAACGCCCGAGGGGAATCAGAGTGTGTGTGAAACATGATATACAACCTCACATGAGGCAGAGTCTCTGATAAAGGTTGAGAGGCCAAAAATGTTTTTAAAGAAACAGATGCAAAATAGAATTGTACTGAAGCTATTTATTCTTTTACTTAATGAAAGCATCACATAACAGCAGTAGGAAACACTATAGCACTAGGCATATTAATTAATGAATAATGATGCTCAGAGTAAAGGAGGCATGATTCACTCATGTAATGTATTTTGTATTAATATGTGTTTTAGTGGCATGTTAGATTTTTTTCCTATCAAGGAAATCTATCTGATGCTTTTCTACAGACTGTCATAAAATGTGTTTTACTTTTTACTTCTGGATTACGCACTGTCAGACAGTGGGCTGATTTTCAATAGCACTGCGCACCTAGTAGCTTCCAAGTATTTATGTGGGATGCATGGATTTACGGTTAGTAGATTCATTGATTCCAAAGGCCAGAAAGGACTTCTCTGATCATCTAGTCTGTCCTCCTATATATCATAGACCATAGAACTTCTCCAAAATATTTCCTAGTGCACATCAGATCTTGATTTAAAAATTGCCACTCCTGGAGGATCTACCATGACCTTTGGTAAATTGTCCCAATGATTAATTACCCTGACTGTTAAAAAAATATGCCTTATTTCCCGTCTGAATTTGTCTAGCTTCAACCTCCAGCCATTGGATCTTGTTATGCCTTTGTCTGCTATACTGAAGAGCCCATTATTATATATTTGTTCCCCTTGTAGGTAATTATAAACTTTAATCAAATCACCCCTTAACCTTCTCCTTGATAAGCTAAATAGATTGAGCTCCTTGAGTCTATCACCATGAGATATGTTTTCTAATCCTTTAATCATTCTTGTGGCTCTTCTCTGAACCAATTTATCAACATCCTTCTTAAATTGTGAGCACCAGAACTGGACACAGTATTGCAGGAGCAGTCATAGCAATGCCAAATACAGAGATAAAATAACCTCTCTACTCCTAATCAAGATTCCCTGTTTATGCATCCAAGGATCACATTAACCCTCTTAGTCACAGCATTGTTTTTTGGAAGTAAAGTGTTCATAAACAATTTCCCATTATCTTTCAATTTATTCTGATTAAATTCTTTGTCCCAGCTGATTTGCCTCAGAATTGTTTTCAGCTTTGTGAAATTGGCCCTTTTAAAGCACCGTGTGTGTGTGTGAATAAGGATAACTAGTTTGGACTTCATTCTGTTTGCACATTATAAAGTCTGTTTTGGGGGGGTAATATCCTGGCTCCACAAAAGTCAATGGCAAACCTCATCCTGATTTCAATGGGGCCAGGATTTCACTCGCAGTTTTTAAAAACTTGGTTCCACTGGTTTCTGAAAAAGTCATTAGCAACAGAAGGCCAGACTATTTAAAGAAATGAAAACTGCACTCTTTAGCACCACTGTTGGCAACATCAGTACTGATTGATCACAAGACCACAGCTTAAAAGTGGTCGTGCCATGACCCCAACCCACCAGCTCTGTGGCCTGTGGAACTTTGAGCAAGTGCCAAAACCTGGGGGTGAGGGATGATGTTTGCCACCCCTACACCCTCTCATTGGTGCCAGTGCTTCCACCCCTGCCTGCTAACTCTCTTGGAGTGTGGCTAGCAGGGGCAGCTCCAGGCACCAGTGCTCCAAGCATGTGCCTGGGGAGGCAAGCCACGGGAGGCGCTCTGCCAGTCACCGCTAGGGCAGCAGGCAGGATGCCTTCAGCGGCTTGCCTGTGGAGGGACCAGCGGACCTTCTGTGCTTGTGGCGGCAAAATGTCTGGTGGCTAGTGAGCTGGTGCAGATAATGAGCCTGTCCATTTGTTAGTAGGGTGATCAATACCATTTAAAATAGATCTGGGGATCTGTATCTCACCACCTTGCATCCACGGCCACGACTATCAAATTGTTCAGAGATGTTTGTTTGCCCATTTGTTTGAAACAGGCAAAGCACCATTCCATCAGCTGTTGTATAAAACCAAATTTTCCATAAAATAAAAAAAAATAGCAATAATGACTTACTCTGCCTCCTTTGTGGGTTTTTTCCCACCCTTCTTGCCCTTGTCTCATTCTATTCTCAACTCTTCACTGTTTGTCTTGATTCTTCCTTTCTTCAGCCTTTTTCAGGGCCCCTTAGTTTAATGTTTCCATATTATTTCACTCTCTAAATATTTCTGCTGAGATTTTTTCTTCTTCATAATGCGCTGTTTAGTTCTATCCCCCAATTTGGTCTCTCAATCTCAATACCAGTACATTCTCGCTCCTTCTACTTTCCCATCAGTTCCAATCATTCTACCACTATCATTTCTTATTGTTATTTATTTTTTGTATTGTGGTAGCACCAAAGAGCCCCAGTCAGGGACCAGGACCCCCTTGTACAAGGCATTGTACACATGCAGAACAAAAAAACTGTCCCGTTTTAATCCCGTCCAGAATCTCTTCTCACTGCACTTCTAGCACCCAGTCCCCTTGGGGGCTCTGCCCTCTCTGGAATGAGAACCACAGCCAGGTCCAGCTTCCCCTCCACGTGTAGATGGAGACTATATTTGGGAGAGTGAGTTGGTGACAGCTGGTGACTTTGCGGGTGTCACCATCTAAATCCAGGTGAACTGAGCCCTCAGCACAGCAGGGTGAACTGATGACAGCACTGTTTCTGAGTGAGCAATGCAGTCTTGGGTGAGGGAGCATTGTAGAAATGCTGACATAGCACACACAGTGTTCGTGACATCACCAGAGATCAGCATTCCTCACAGAACATAGGGCTCCACACAGATTGAAGCATTGCCTTACAAACCACAAGATGCTGAGGGGGATTGAGTTGGCCACTCTATATACCAGAGTTTCTGAAGCTCTTTTTCTTCCTGCCATAGGTTTTGCAACTGATAGGGGATGTTTGGCCCTGTATCAAGTTTGAGGTTATACACGTTCAAAGGACACCATCAATTAAAAATCAGAGACACATTTTTCAAATATGGCTGCTTAAAGTTAGCTTCCAATTCCATGCAGGGACCTAAGTAAGCAGCCTGACTTTGGGGCAACCAGCAGCTCCCAGTGAAATCAGTGCTTTTGAAAGTCTGGCCACTGATAGAGTTACCTATCTCGCTGAATTTTTTGTGCCCAGTATTATTACCCATAATACCTAAGGTTATTATAAGTGAAAGACATTAAAGGAATACTATATTTCTCTCCCTTTCCCAGCTCATTTATTTTATGCATTTGACAGCTTTTTGTATGTAATAAAATCTAGTGCACTCTGAATGGTCAGTCAAATTTCCCTGTTTTATTTTTTTTTAAGTCTTTTACACAGCAAGCAGTGGGAGAGAAAAATATTTTAGAAGAGGGAAATATGATTGCAAATCCAAAAAACTAACCAGGGGATTCAATGGCAGATGTAGTATCTTTAAACTTTTTCTCTCCAATAAAATAGACTGGATTACAAGTTGACTCTGCCTCTTTTAATAGAAATGTAAAGGAATAATGTCTGTCATCTGCATGGAAAACAAAAACATCCAAGGTTACAAAAGCAAGGATTTAAAAAAAAAAAGAATACCCAAGTGTTTGGAAGGGCTCCAAAGCCTGATGCTTCAGGGCACAAACCAATCTCTGAGTAATACGGTCAAGAGAAAATTTTTCCTGATGGCTGGTTATTCCATAACTGCATGCTGCAGGGTTTCTTGCACTTTCCTCTCAACCATTTGGTTCTGGCCACTGTTGGAGACAAGATACTACACTAGATGGACCTTGCGTCTCTGCCAGTCCGGCAAATTCTATGATCCTCCTCTGGTAGAAATGTCTGATGAAATACAAATGTTTCGGAAATATGTCTACTCTTCTACTGCCTTCACCTCTTCTCCTGCCTTGAATATTTTCTTCAAATATCAACAACAGTGACTGTCTGGACTATGAAGGAACAATGCCTAAGTAGTGTAATGGTTACCATAGGCTCAACAAGGCAGTTAAAAGAACACTTTGAACTCCAGGTGGATTTTGAGAGGGAGGCATTATCATTTAAGGTGGCATATATTTACAAGTAAAACCCTAAAGGCTAGGTGGTAGCTTTGGTGCCACTGCCCTGAGCAGAGGATGGTGGTGGAGCCGAACCTCTTCAATAATAGCAACATGGAGATTGTGCCTCAGGCAGAGAGAAGGGGCCAGATTTACAAAGCTATTTAGGTACTTGAAGATGCAGACAGGCCCTTAATGGGATTTTCAAAAGTACCTAAGCAGGTTTGGCACCTATCTGCATATGTAGGTGCCTAAATAGCTTTGTATGTATGAGCTAATCTTCTTAGTACTGCTCTGAATGCACAGGTCTGGGGGGTGGGGAGTGGGGACGTATATTCAATGCACCAGCCCCTTATTCTAGAGCAGATCACTGTCTCTGGTGTAGTGGCCCCACTCCAACCCAGAACAATCCATTCTGGGTTTTATATGACACCTAATGCATCTTAGGACACAAATTATATTTGGTTCCAGGCAACATTTGATTTGTTCAATAAGCCTTTACTTTAACACAAAATCTTAATATATCATAGAATCATAGAATCAGCAGTTGAATCCTTTCCAAGACATAGGACAGCATGCACCTCACACCTTTCTTAACTTACTTCAGAGGAACACAATCCTTTCATTCTATTAGTGTAGCTGATTCATGCAGAACATTATGTTTTTCTTTGTGTTTTAATCAGGACAGTGGTATTCACAAACTATTCACTGCTGACTGGAACACCAATTTTGGATATCTTTTCTTCCTCGAGAAAATAAGACATTTTGTGAAACCAGCTTCCAAATTCTTAAGTGATTATTATTAGCAAACGATTACTGAAAAAGCTGTTGGCGTGAGACCAGAGTGGAGCTTTGGCTGGACCAAAACTTTTTAATAAATGACAAAAGGAACAAAACTTTCATTATTTCTGACAAATTATGTTCTCTGCTATTCTCTGAGGAGTGTCTGGTGTTTCCAGAGAGTTGAAGCGGGTTTAGAAGGAAAGTTCAAGCAATAAATCCTATCCAATTAGGTTCTGATTTTGTTCTGGGCTATCGCTGTGTACCAGTTTCATAACAGTGACATGGCCATTTCCAGCATTTTGAAGAGCAGTACTGTGGTAAGGATGGACCAACTCCAAAAAGGCTCACATACTTTATCTGAAACCGAGAAACTGAGAGTCAGAAGCCTCTAAATTTTAATCCTGACTTGGTTACTGACTTGCTATGTATTCTTGGCCAAATCTAGACCAAAGTTGTTCTAAGTGAGACAAGCTAGAACAGACCAGGGTCACCCAATAAGGAGAAGACATACAGGACCACAAATGGTCCCAAAAGGGCCCAGGAAGGCCAGGCTGCACTAAGGTTCACCTAAGAAGAGCTGCAAGCAGATTGGGGTGTCTCTGAGTTCCTGTGGAGAATGGGAGGAACCAGTGCCAGGGCAATTTAGCTGGAGACTTGGGTGACTGATGTGTCAGCCCAGAACCTGTAATTAACAATATTACCAGGAACCTTGTGAGAGTGTAGTGTAGATATTGTTTCAGCAAGTGAATTGGGAAGGATTTATATCTGAAGTCTAGTAAGTTCCTATCTTGATAATTTGTCATTAATCCTACATAGCAGTTACTAGAAATGTGTGTTCTGTGTAAAGGCTGAATCGACTGCCAGAGTAAAATGGTCCTGTATGTAAAGGTGGTCTCCTTTTATCAATTGTGTTTGCATAGCCAGAATAGAGGCTAAACCCTTTTTCTTCCCAATTTGCCCTCACTTCAGATGTGCATGGTTTTAACAAGGAGATATATTCATGCCACTCCCATACTAATCAGCGTGACAGGCAATAGTCTCTCCACAATCCCAACCTGCTTATTATCTGTCTCCTATCTATGTCTTTAAACTGTTTTTAGAAAATACTGTTTTCCCGCTTCCCTTTAAGTCTTCTTTAAGCTTGAAGAGGAAGATCTCTTACATGACAACTCTTCAGGTGACCACTGTAAACATCAGATGAATTTCCATATTCCTTTGTCCATCTACTCAGAGAACTTAACTCTACAGATGTAAAATTAATGCTGCTCTTGAGAAATAACCATAGAGATTTAGGCACATGTAGTTAAAACATGCCTGGGTGGAGCCTCTCTCTGACTGATAAACTTTATTCCTCGGCTTTTGAAAGAGATTATTGAGCTTTAAACTTGTGAGATCTTCAAGCAGTTTCCTAATGAGGAAGCTCCTTTTTAAAGCACTGAAGAATTGCCAGTTAATAGTGGAGGAAATTATGATCAAATAATTGGGGACCATAATAAGAGTTAAGGGAAGAGAAAAATCACATTAATAGGTTTTGTAACAACCTCCCCCCACCCCTACAGTTTAATTCACACGAATAATAGTTTTAACAGGAGGGGTGATTAACCATTGGAACAAATGACCAAAGGAAATAGTAGATTCTATGTCTTTTGAGTCTTCAAATCGACAAGATGCTATGCTTTAGGCAAACACAGATTACTGGATTCAATAAAAGGGTAACAAGGTGAAATTATATGGCCTGTATTATACAAGAGGTCAGACTAGATGATCTAATGACTCCTTCTGGCCTTAAAATCTATCTATAGAGAGACTCATTGTGAATTGATGACTTTTGATCCTGATCCAATGGAAAGACTCCCAGTGACTTTAATGAGTTTTGGATCAGGCTCTTACTGAATTGCTAACTCAATAAACACAATTAAAATAACCCCAGGATTATGCATCAACAAGTTGTTGATTTATTTTGATACATTTACTGCAGTATTAATTACAGATACTTCATAATGTACTTTTAAACATCATGTAGTATAGTTTATAAAAATAAGGACATCTTAGCAATATGGGAACTCCTTCCAGCCTCTACTATGAAATCTTTGCTTAGCTGTGTGGGAGAGAGATTCAAGTTTTATAGGGATCAGCAAAGTGAGGGATAAATGAGGTGCCACTGTACTATGTTTATAATTTGACAGTACTTGAACTGTATTATTACTATCCTGTGCAGACTGTAAGCAAGGAATGACACTGAATTGATTTATAAAGTCCTGTCACAGTTTAGGTCCTAGAATTTTAGCTACGTAAGAGACTGCATCTCTCTCCTTTAAGATAAGGTGACCATATGTCCCATTATGGCCAGGATAGTATCGCTTTTAAGCTCTATTCCGGACAGCACAACTTTTTTGGCAAAACTGGGTATTTGTCCCGTTTGCCTGAATATTCCGCCACATCCCTTTGAGCAAGAATGAACAGGATAAATGCCCAGTTTTGCCAAAAACATTATGACGTCTGAGACACCAGCTCAGGCAATCAGCAACGCCAGGCGACTTGGGCCAGCCCTGAGCTTGGCAGGTCTCAGGCCAGCCCCAGGGGCTGGTGGGGCTTTGGCCAGCCCCACGAGGTAGGGCTCAAGCAAGAGGTGATGCTGGACAGTGTCTCATTTTCAGTTTAGGGAAATATGGTCACCCTCCTTAAGTATCATTGCTATCATTACATTAACCTGTAATAATAATGAACATTCATTAGAAACCCCAAACTTGGCCCTCTTTCACCAAACCTTAAGTAATTCTTGTTCAGTGCATGATTTTGGGGGTGATCTCATTGGTTTTAGATGTTTGGTTTCCAAAAACCTGGAAAATATGTCTATTTCCATCAACTCATGCTTTGAGTTTTTAGGAACATTCAACTCCAGAACTCCAAGTAAAACTCAGGGTCTGCTATATCATCTTAATAAATGACACTTTTTTGATTTGTACTGAGAGCATTTGATAATTGCTAGTTGTCTGGGTGGCCAGTTTTAGATTTCATAGTATTTCCAGAATTATATTTTATAAGAAGAGACATTCTATGCTCTGTCTTAGCCAGTGTTTCTAGATGTTATAAACAGAGAGTAGTCATGGCAAATCAAATTAAATTGTTTATTGTAAGTGTTATTTTTTCCATACACAAAGAGTAACCATATTCTCTCAGTGTAAATTATTTTTATTTTAGATGAATGGAAGCAATGAAAGAGAAAAGAAGTAATAAGAACTCTGAGACAGATCCTTCCTGCACTCCAGCTACTTTTCATCATTTGCACACCAAGAAAAAAGTAATATAAAACTGAACCTGCCTTTTGAAAATGTTTGGCCACTAAAATTAGTTTTAAACTCTGTGTAGCTTGAAAGCTTGTACCTGCCACCAACAAAAGTTGGTCCAATAAAAGATATTACCTCACTTACCTTGTCTCTCTCATATCCTGGGACCAACATGGCTGCAAAAATACCACCAAAAAGTTTTAAGCTCAGCAGCTTTCAAATGACAGCTTTTTTTTTCTGAGCATTTATGTTTTTAAGTGTGGTTCTAAATATTTCATTGGCAGTCATTTTTTCTCATGAGAATAATACCACAAGTCTGCTCAAATATCAGTTCAGATATTGTGATTAAAGATAATACAGAAAAGCAATAAATGAAGAAAGAGTTTACATTTTCAAGAATTACATGATGACAATGCCATTGCTTGTGAAATAGCACCATGGTTCTTTGGAGTTTTGTAATACACAGCATTACTATGGTCATTTTTTTTCCATAATGTCCATTCTCCATAGATAAATTAGATCATCAAATGCCTGTGGCTGATTGGTAGTGACTGGTGGCCCCAAGCATCTGCATTGGTGGCCAGGACCACTTTTCATTACTGAGGCTCTGATTCAGCAAAATGCTTAAGCACTCTTAACTTTAAGCATGTGAGTAATCCAATCCCTATTTACAAAGTGTTTAAGAATGTGCTTAATTTCAAGGTCAGGCTTAAGGTCCTGTCTGCAAACAAAAAGTTGCAACAGTTTAACTAAATCAATTTAGAAACCAACGGTGAAACCCACTGAAGTCAATTCACCCCAATTTAGTTAAAGCAGTGCAATACCCTTGTGAGGCCATTCGTACACTTGTTTAGCTAAATGATGTGTGTAGAAAAGATTTAAGTCTCATGGGACTTTAAGCCGTGCTTAAGTGCTTGGCTGAATCAGGGCATAATTATGAATGCAAAGTTGATAGAGAAAAACTAATTATGTGGTACATTAAAATTATATAATATATCTATCCAAAAACATAGTAAGAAGAACATTATTAAAGTTGCAAAGCAGATGCCAGAATTAAGGCTACCCTCTTGTATGAATGCATTTTGATAGAATCTTTAATTACCCAGGCATATATTATTTTTCCCCCAGGACTATCTCTCATTCGGACTAGTATGGATAGGTGTTCAGTGATTTCTTATTGTCCTCATTCATGAAAATGACTGAGCCCCTTTAGATTAGGCTTTCAAAACATGTAACCTCAGTCAAACATAAAGCATAGCAAAATTACATCTCCCCCCTCAAATTTAACCTTGTCAAAGTTTTACAGAACTGAAAACAGCAGATTGAAATGGTATATGTTCAGCAACCAAATGTTCTGCTCCCTATTGACTTCAGTGGGCTTTGAATCAGGTCCATGATTAATGTTATTCAGAATTATCAGTTCCTAGAAGTAATGGATGAAACTAAGATAGGGCAAAGTTGGGATGAATATCATCAACATTTTCTGGCAGTGAGATCTACTGAACTGTAGAATAATCTTCAAAGTGGGACTGGTAAAAAAAACCCTCATTGCTGGGGATGTTGAAGATTAGACTGGGCAA
This sequence comes from Gopherus flavomarginatus, assembly GCF_025201925.1. Lineage (NCBI taxonomy): Eukaryota > Metazoa > Chordata > Testudines > Testudinidae > Gopherus > Gopherus flavomarginatus. The sequence continues at coordinate 127,645,863 of NC_066617.1, forward strand.
AGCATTGTAAAGGTACAAGAGATATCCATAATCCTGATTTGGTAGGAAGATGGGCTAGGTGATTTAACAGATCTTCCCCATTTCTAAGGTCAACCTCTATGTTTCTATTTACTTAGACATAGCGAATGCAATCTTTTTTTATTTATTATTTTCTGCACATTAAGTGATTAGATGTGCCCAACAAACTGGTTTCACTTCACCAAAAATCACACAGCTACAAGCTAGCGATAGTTCTCTATGGTTCTTTCAAACATAATATAGTTGTATATATTATTGTATTCTTTCCTATTCCACTTTCAGCAGAGGACTATTAATACTGCAGTAAATTCCTTACTCTTAACTAACCCTTGTATATATTTTCAAATCAATGAGGAAAAGCTGATATGACTTCACATTTATGTAAATAAAAGAGATAAGTCACTGCACTGCAAGATTTGCTGGTAGGGATTCTCCAGTTTATACTTCATTTTGGGTCTGTGGCCAATAGATTCCATTAAAAGCTTGAGGGAACGTTCTGATCTCCAACCACAAATAAGTTTCCGTGTATTGTCAGAAAAAATAAATGTAACGAGAACTGTCTTGTCCCATCAAGCTTCTCAATTCCTTTAGAGAGGGAAATATACCCATTTTAACTACCCATCCCTTTGGAGGGCTCTCCCACCTTTGGTCTGAAACAGCCCAAACTGGTTGACCTTCTAGGAAGGCTACAATGCCCATGTGTTCCAGTGGACATTGGAGGAGGCTAATGAATTGGAAGGTGGGATTTTTGGTTGGAGGAACATGCTACGAAGGGCGACTTTTAATACTCATTAGGCCAACCTACCAATGATTAGTGTGATGGGAGGTTGGGGGTCACATGAGAAGTGCTGCTTTTGAGATTTATTTTTGATTGTAATTCTTTGTAGTGTGTATTTTTAGATGTATGTCAAGGGCAGCCTGATGAGCATTCTTTGATTGGAATTTTAAAAAATTGAGGATTAAATTTTTTTTTCAAGGAAGGGTGTGGCAGAGCTGAAAACTGAACTGAAATTTCTTTAGCTTCAGTGCTTTAACTGCAAGACCATCTTTAGCAGTTATATTACCTAATATTTATTATACGCCGGTGCCCTCAGTTCTATATGGAATGTGGAGTAGACACAGAACCTGAGCTGTTTCCTTTCAAGTCAATGGAATGCTTGTGTCCAGGAAAGGCCCTCTTCTCTCTTGTGTATTTGTTATAAATATTTGTGGTAGTAAGCGCTAGAAGCTTGATCCAAAGCTCACTGAAGTGATCGGGAGAACTCCCGTTGATTTCAATGGGCTTTGGATCAGTCTCGGAGTGTTTGTAAAATCTTGCCCTATTTAGGAAAAAAAATTTTCTGCGAACTTCATTGTGAGATTTAGGACTTATCTAGAAAAACAACCCAGATGCTGACAAAAGAAAAAAGCATTCAATAAAAAATGAGAACATCTCATACAAAACTTCCAAGCAAATCATTACCAAATTTGAAAGTACCATGTCGTTTGAAACCGTGGAATTTTCCCCCCCTCCACTGAAGTTAGGCTATGAAAAAAGGTAGGAAACTCATTTAGATGTGGGAGCTAAATTAACATTAGAAAAGTTTTTGAGTAATCAAGTAAATGTGCTTTTTTTCCCTACCTTTTACATCCAGATTCAATGCTGGTTTTGAAATCATGCCATTAAGTCTCCCGTCTGCTAATGACAGTGCTTTGGCTACTGCAGGACAGATTGGAACAGTTTGAAATAACATAATGGATGTGCTACTCCACTGATACAGCTGGATACCTTTTAACAAAAGCCTCTGCTTCCTTTAAAAAATAAAAGAAGGAGAGTTATTAATGACTTGGAAGGAATCTAAGTAAATTAAAAGGGGAATGTATAATTCCATTTAATAATATTTAAAAGAATCCTGTCAAGGAGAAGGAAAAATTGCCAGCAGGTTAAAAAGGTAAAAAAGATTTCTAAAACAGCACCATTAAAAATGTATTTTAAATTACTCCCTTTCTGTAAGATTACACCATTGATGAACTAGTCATGGAAAAGTTTACATTTACTGAGGTGTTGTTGGTTTTTAAGATCCCTTCTAATGCTACATCTGTGTTACTTTAATGCTTGGCTTATTGGAAAATCATACCAGTGACTCGATACTGAGTTAGACTTTACAATTACTAGCCTGCAGCCATTTCTTACATGGGGCCTATTCCTACAGCTTGCTAAGTGCAATGAAAGTGCATTTGTATCTACTATTTGGAGTGTCTGTCTTTTCAGAGTCTGACTTCTCTGTGACCTTCCTATGTGCCTCCTTCTAGCTCAGTGAGTGCAGGCAGTTCCTCTTGAGAAGCAATTTTTCACATCTAACACAGAGGAGAAGGTAGGTTTGTCTAGATTAGGAAAGAGATCCATGTTAGCTAAAATGTGTGAGTTAACCCTGACCTACCCTCACCCTTTTTTTGAATCCAGAGTTCCTCAACCCAAACTGGCACAATTTGTCCCTCTGTGTAGCCTGCAAAGCCACAGTTCTGACACCTATAATTTGCCTAATTCACTGAAAAGATGTTATGTTTTCCATAGATAAGCAACAGACAGGTATTTTCAGCCCTGATAACTTTTATTTCAGATTCAAAGAAATAACTACTAGGGCCAGGCCTTCAGGTGTAAATCAGCTTAGCTCCACTGATGTTGGCTTTGCTACCCTGACTTAGACGAGATGAGGATCAGGGCCAGACTCTCCAGGAGAAAGTGTGACAGCTGCCAAGTGGCCCATACCCAGGACTGAATTGGGGACCTCCAAAGCTAAAAATGAGTCTATCCCATAGTGTGAGCTGAAGATTCAAGCTCTTGAGAGGAGAGCTGTAACAAACATACATCAGCTGTGGATTGGGCACAGAGGGGGACACAAAACACACATTCGCCAGTGGGTTACATAATTCGTCTGGATGGAGGATGCTTACTCCAAGATTCTAAGGCCCATAGCAATTCTAATCTCAGGCCAGCCATCACATACATGATGGCCACCATCTTGGAGGATGCACCAGAGATTGAAACATGGAGTATTCCCAGAGTAAGAAGTATGATCATCTACAGCTTGGGATAGCTCTGGGGTTAGGAGGCTTTACCAGACTCACAACCTCTGTGGATTGCACACATTGAGGGAGACATAACACCACCAGTCAATTACAAGAGCACAGTGTGTGTGACTCCCTCAATGTGTGCAATCCATGAGGTAAAGCCTCCTAACTCCAGAGCTACCTCAAGCTGTAGATGATCATACTTCTTACTCTGTAAGAACCCATCTTGGTATCTGTAATAGGGTGGCTGCCCCACTCCAAGGTAAAAGGGATTATGAGCAGCTGAGGAAGGCTGGTGAGGTAGTTGTTCCCAGGTGTGACTGGCTTAATCAGGCCACAGCTGGCCAGGATAACAGGGCTGTGGGGCCAGGAGACAGAGGAGTCTCTCTCTGGCTTTGGAGAGAGAGAGACCTAGCTGCCTGAAGGAGCAAAGGGTACCTTGGACAGAGCAGTGCTGGGGAAGGGCAAGAGGAGCTGGGGATCTTCAGCCTAGCAGCTCCCCAGGCTAAGGCCTTAATAAGGGCCTACACGGGTACTGGGGCTGGGAGGTGCAGCATGGGAATAGGCAGAGGCAGCAGGTCCAACCCCCTTGTCAGTGATGAGCGGCCATGACAGACTGTAGTTTTCCCCAATGAAAAGGGGGTAGATGATGTCTGGCAGTAGTCACTGAGGCAAGGTGAGTGTAGAGGGTTGGGGGGTTCCTCTAGGAAGGGAGACCCAGAGTGTAGGGATACTGCTGGGGCAGAACCCTGAGGTAAAGTGGCACCGGGAGGGACATGGGGCCTGAGGCAAGCGAGACACCGGCCAGCAAAAGACACTCCGGAGCTGAACGAGAGCTAATTCCTAGACAACCAGCAGGAGGTGCTGCTACAGTATCAAACAAAGGAAGCAGATTAGCTGTCTCCCCAATTTATCCTAAAGGATGGAGGAAAGAGCCTTGTAGTTATGTACCTACATAGACCACAAAATGTGAAAGACAAAACACAATTTCCATGACACAAGAGAGTAGACAGGAATCAAATGACACAAAGAAGAGCTCTGTATAAGCTCAAAAGCTTGTCTCTCTCACTCAACAGAAGTTGGTCACCCACAGTGTGTATCTAAGAATCAAAAGTGTCGTTTGAGAAGCAGAGCTTCTGATGAAAATTGGCTCCAGAGCTCTGACAATTCCTAAAGGAAGAAAGAGACACATTTCTCTTCAGACAAATTCCCAGCAGCAGAAAGCAAGGACATCACACATTTTACATAACAGAAAACTGAACTGAGCCCAAAAATAATAGATGAATGAGGACTTTCTGTGTGTGGATGTTTTTTTCCCTTGTTATCTAGTTCACAAGCCTTAAAAGAAAAATAATAATAAAATGTATTTTGATGCTGTTTCCCAGATGTCATGTTTTTCCATTTGTCTTTTAAAACAAGATGGGCTTATAACTTCAACATAGAACCTTGTCCAGTATCAAACAGGAACAAATTTCATGCATCAGCTTGTTCTATATATGATCCCAGGGCAAGCATGTGACTAGAGATGAGGTTGAAGACATCATGAACAGGTGGTGAATGAAATGCTATCTTTGGTTGAGTCTTAGTTGAAAATTTGAGATGGTTCTCATGATATCTGAAGCAGTTGGTCCATCACTTGTGCAGTCCAGCTGGGAGTCTGATAGATGTGCTGCAAAGTAAATACATCCAAAAGTAGGGCTCCATTGCTATTAGTGTTCAGGACCAGAGGATATTTATCAGAGCTGGTTTTACAAGAAATCAAGTCATGAAAAGACACACAGGTTCCTTTTGGCCCAAATTACATAATTTTTGATGAACAGAGGACTAAAATAAGAATTTTATATTGTTACATAGACAGACAAGGTGGGTGAGGTAATATCTTTTGTTGGACCAACTTCTGTTGGTGAGACAAGCTTTTGAGCTCACACAGAGCTCTTCTTCAGGTGTCAGCTCTGTGTGAGCTCAATAGCTTGTCTCTCTCATCAACAGAAGCTGGTCCAATAAAAGATATTATCACACTCACCTTGTCTCTCTAATATCCTGGGACCAACAATACAATACAATAATGCTGCATACATATTGCTACGCATGCAGTTTGGGAGAAAGAATATGTGATAGAAAAGATTTAATTTAGACAGGTAGATAAAATATATCACATTAGACCTGGACTGAGTGTTAACACTTTAAAGTTCGCAATTAATTTCTTTCAGAATGTGCACTGTTTCAAGGATGGGTCCTATCCTCTGCTGCACTGAGAGAACAGAAGTCATCAAAAGTTATGCCAGGAGCAGAGCATGTTCTCTTTCTTACGCTGGCCACATTTCTCCGATGCAGAGCATGTCCGCTAAAGGGTGTGTCAACCCTAAGTGATTAGAACCAGCTATTTGAGAGCTCTTGCTGCCTCAGATCAAAAGAAAAGCCAAGTGCTCCCTCCCAGATATTCCACCAGCTGTAGGATATTTCATTCAAAAAACATGTGGCCGGGACTTTTGCTTAAGTCATCAATGCAACACTGGTCCTGAATTTCTCATTCAGTTTAGCATCCTCTCACCCAATAATGTAAGGTACTCTGACTGAAATATTAGTTGACAGGTTTAAATTAGACTCACATGCTTTATTAACTCTCTTCATCTCTGCTTTGGTCTGTGACAAATCCATATCACCAGGTACATTATGTATATTTACTAAACATGCTCCATCCTTTTCTCAGAAAATGAGGGATGAATGAACAAACTGGTGTGGTTTGAAGCGTTTTATTTTTCAGTATCACTAGCCTGTCATTTTGGAGAGTTCATTTTCACACAAATCAAATGACAAGCAGACATGGTAAAACTGTTCTCACTGCTACAAAAGAGGCAATCTGCCAGCTTGTAAGGACTAAATATCCATTCCTCTGGGGCAAATGGAAATGGTCATTATAAGACAATATTTATTTATAAACACACTTGGCCTCTGTCAATTGGATTAGAATATATAGAGGGTTGGAGTATATTAGGAAGATAAAGCTTTCCCATGACCTATATGGGGACTCTGCACAGTGGCCACAGATGTTCTGTATTAGAAAAGTTGGAAAATTTATGTCAATGACCATGAAAACCTCAGTCTGAAAATAAGTAAATAAATAAATAAAGGGGTCACCAGCAAAGACAAAGTTAAGACTTTTGGAAAATGGATTTGTCAGGATATTTATGTTTAAATTTTCTACTCTCCTGTTTAGTTTTTTTTTTAAATAAGAGAACAAATTCTGGCCTCAATCACATTAGCGTGTATCCTGAATAACTCCAGTAAAGTTTACAGAGTTGCTCGAGATTTATACGAGCATAACTCAGAGGAGAATCCATCTCACTAACTTTCTAACCATCCATTTCCTGTACTCAAGATGATCAACACAGTGCAGTTTATTCTCCCATGCAGCACAATAAGATTTATAAAGGTAACTCCTAGCACTGCTAATGGGGAATTATGTTCATTCTTCTCATCCTCATTCCATTCCTCACAAAGGTGGGAGAAAAGGCTCTATCACTGTCATTATGAACAATCAAATCCTGTTCTGCTTCATAACTGACATTATTTTTTTAACCAATGCAGAAGAAGTGGCACAGTTTTAAAATGGGCGCCCAGGAAAAGTAATCCAAAAGTGCAATGATACCAGACTTTATCTCTATGTATCAAGGGCTAGATCCTCAGCTGGTATAAAATGGTGTAGGTCCACTTAAGTCAATGGGCAATGCCAGTTTACACCCACTGAGGATCTGACCTTACATAGCATGCAGACTGTGACATTAAAATTAAATTCATTCTAGTTTAATGCTTTGTACCAGTTCTCAAACCCAGGTGAACTACGCCTTGGATGAAACATTTGATATATCCTAGAACCTCAGACCAGGCTTATGAAAGTCTGTGAAGATAGTCTGAGATTGCACAGCTGCAAACTCAACAAACAACCAGTTTCTATTAGCTGGCTGCAATCAGTCTCTCAACAGCACCCATTTCCTCCAGCATGGCTTGGGACCTCTCTGTTATCTCACATATCTTTGTGGAAGGCCTAATTGTCTTCCTCCCTCCCACTCCCTCATGAGGCCATTTGGCCCCATTTCCTGTCTACTTTAGTTTCTCTGGAGGTGCTGGATTACTGCCTCCCAATAGAGTCTTCAGGAAGCCACCTGGTATGGACCCTGCCTCCTCCAGTTTTTAAAGGGTATTCTGATTTCAAAATGTGCCGGCCCCCTCAGTCATGGAGCAGAAAACTGGAAAATATTCCTGTTTCTTCCACCAATTGGTTCTATTAAGCTAGGATTGAAAGAAGCCTATAATCCTTAGAGTGGGGACCATAAATCACCTGGAATGAGGAGACATCTCTCCCTAGTGCAATTTTGGTATGGAACACTTACAGCTCTTTAAGGATTCTCATAAATGTATAGACTTAAAGGCCAGAAAGGACCATCATAATCACCTAGTTTGACCTCTAGCACATTGCAGGCACTTCAGGGACTTTTCTTGGTCATACCTCACCAGTGCCATCAAGCATTCCTGTTGCACCATTGGGGGTTTCTGGAATTTCCTGCACCTAGAAGACCCTGTAAGGATTCAGGACTCTAGAAGGCACTAAGGATGGGGGAAGGCAACATAGTTCCTCCCAGGTAGACCCCTGAAAGCCCTGATGGAGAGAGAGAGAGAGAGAGAGAGAGAGAGAGAGCAGTCATCTTATTCCTCCCAAACCTAGGGAAGGTGACAGAGGGGAAAACAAAGGTGACACAGCTGCCTGAAATTTCTTTAAACATTGAAATTTTTGACCCAACAAATTAATAACAAATATTTAATTTTTTTCACCATTTTTCTCTTCCCATAGGTGAGCTGTAAAGAATGCAGCTTCATTCTCAGAGTCCAGGCTAAGTTTGCATAGATGGCAATTATGAAAGAACATCCTTTGAGCATCTTTGACACTGAGAGACAAACTACATGATGCCATTTTACAGAACCACTTCCTTGTAACCTACACTTCAACTTCTTATCCAGGATTTTTACAATTATAGCTGGCAAGAAACAGATTACTTGGAGCATCTTTAACCCTAAAGTTTAGGAGAGTTTGAGCAGTTCCCACAAGCCCTCATCTGAAGTAAATGGGTGTTGTTTCATTGACATCAGTTGAGAATTTGGCTCCTTGACTTTTGACAAGGATCTCAACAAAGGAAAGAAATTGGATTGATTCTCATCTGCTACTTACCTTGATGGTGCAAAATCAGATGCTTTGCACCTCCATAACACCTCTCATTTGAGTTTCACATTACAAACACTCATTAATTGAATCTCTTATCAGCACTGTGAGCATTATAGTAGATAAGTATTACTTTATTATTCCTTGGACCCTACTTGACCTACCCTCCTCTCATCATGGCCAAGCAAGTTATATCCATTTCAAATTCCTTCAGCAAATTCTCTCTTCTCTTAGGAAAGAGGAGAATCCTCAAACACTCTGTTTCCTTTTTTGACTCACAGCTCTTATTTGCTTCCAGAAATATTGGTCCTGAACTTTTCTTCTCTTTCACATCTCCTGTCTTTAAAACTGTCACTCATCCTCTCTTTAATGGAGACTGTGAATATCAGTGCTTTAACTCCAGCTGAAATCTTCACCCACACCTCCATCTCCTCAGGCACTCTGACACAACAATGACGGACACCAGTGTAAGCACCTAGATAAACATATGTAATCATTGTAACGCTCTTTGCTTTGGGTTCTTTTCTTTTATTGCCACTTCCTATACCTGCATTATCATCTCTCATCTCTTGCATCAGTGCATTTCATTCTCCTTGAAACTACCAGCCATGTTTCCACCACTACTCTCTGGTCTGATGCTATCCACATCAGACAATGTTGTACAATGTTGTAAGTGCAGGTTTGGGACACAACAAATGCTTAATGTCTTTTTTCTTCTTCTGAAGTGAGATTCTAAGTCTGAATAACACAAAGGAATGAGCTATTTTCACTGTAGAGTTATTCTTTCCAAGTTCTCAGCTATCCCTTTAGACTATGGAAGACCATTTCTGCACAAATGGGGACAAATATATTTTATTTATTGCATAGGCTTTCCTATCTGCTACTTATTAGCCACAAGTTCTTGACCCCTAAGCACAGACATATCATCGCTACATATATGTGTTCTCCAAACAGTGGATGACCTATCCCAGAAGCCAGATCAAGATCAAGTATTTCTCTCCAGTTCATGGGTAAAAATCTGACTCACATGTGGAGCCAGAAAGAAAAGATGTGTATCCTGTAATCTGTCCTGTTCACAGTGAATACTGTAGGTCTGTTTCCCTGTTTCCCACACGTCTTTGCTGCCTTTTTTTTTTTTAAAGCTAAACTAACATGCATTTCAACAGCTAGTTCCTTGAGAGCTTTAAAACACACTGAGATACAGGCTAACCCATTAACGCCAGCACTGCTTTTCCAAAGGGACAAATTATAACTTGGCAGACAATGAACTTGTTTTATTCCTAGTGCTCCATGTGTTGAAGGAATCAATCTAGATGTGTGGGTGGGAAGAGTTCACTAAATGACAACACAATGGCAGTTGCATGAATGAATCGATTAAAAAACTACTTGTCCTTTATAGCAGAGAAGAAAGGGGAAAAAATCCTGCTTTCAGTAAGTTAAAGTTGGACACATTAACCATGAGAACAGCTAATTATTAAAGTTGGCCAGACCCACAAGGTTCATATTCTAAAGTTCAGAGGTGTTCAGACCCAGGCTTTTCATTGTAGTCTATTGTACAGAATAGGCCAGATGCTATATCTGGATCCAAACTTCCTTAGGTATTTGGATTTCAGGGTTTCTACAATTATGAATACTATTTATACAGTAGTAGCACCCAAAATGTGCTAGGTGCAGTAGATATATATAGGAAGAGACCATTCTGTCCCTGAAGTACTTACATTGTAAACAGGCAAAGAAAGTTCTTTGTTAAGGTATGAAGCAAACTGTCTGAGGTGACCGCAGTCCTTGAAGAGAACATCAGCGGAGTAAGACAGGGAAATGTAGAGGCTGTTCATTCCCCTTGTTTCTTCTTCCCCACTTGGTGCTTTTACTTACATCCATTCTTGTCTCTGCTCCCACACCAAGCTGGTGTTTTCTGTCCTCACTTCAGCGTTTTTAATCCCCTCCTTTCGAGGTGTCAGGAGGATGGAGATGAATGATGGCTCAAGTAAGGTGCAGTACTGCTTCATACTACATTTTGAAGACATCTCCTTTCTGCTAGTACTCAGGACTTTGCTCTGCTGCTTTGTTCTCACAATGCAAAAGGGAGTGTCGCACTTGCAGTCAGACCCGTTGCTACACTATTCAGACTCCACCATGTTGCAATGAACATACACATGTAACCCTTCTGCCCCTCTGAGTTGGCAGCAACAAGGGCCGGGTTCAGTATCCAGGGGTTCCGTTTCAGTAACACAATGCATAACCGGCTCGAGCCCCCACCCAGTGACCTGGGACACTCACATACCACACCCCCCTGGGTGCCTCTAGGAGGCAATACTTCCCCTCTCGCAAGCACGGAGTCTGAGTGTAGCAAAATCTTTTTAATAAAGGGAGGAATCAATGCGGCATCCCATTGGAGAAACACCACAAACCGAGTTATAACACAAACCATAAACAAAAAACCCACCTCCAAGTACGTTTGGCACTGTCCTTTTTCCCTTTAGGGTTTTAAGTCCAATCACCCCAAAGTCCAACAACCCAAAAGTCTCTGGTCAATGCCACCCCAGAGTTCGAGAGTTTATCTGTAGAGGTCCCTCCCCCCAGCCTGGGTAGAAAGGGGCACCTTACGTGGTCCGGGGCCAACTGCCCTGCCTCTCCGTGGGTTCTGCTGCCTTCTCCACGAACTGCTCCGCTTTACCAGCTGCTCCACTCTGCTCCTCCAGCCGTCCTCAGGAACTGCTCCGCTCCAGCAGCTGCTCTGCTCCATGAGCTGCTCTGCAAACTGCTCGGCTCCGCTCGCTCTGTGGGCCGCTCCACCCGTCCCACAGCTACTCCGCTCTGCCAGCTGCTCTGCTGCCACCAGCTGTCCCGTGATCCGCTCCAGCCGTCCCCGCAACTGCTCCACTCCACCAGCTGCTCTGTTCCACAGTATAACTTCAGGCTCCCCCACTAGTTAGCACAGTACTCAGTGCTCTCAGCTCAGTTATTTCAGCTCTTTAGTGATTTCAACTCTCAGGTCTTAGTGGGGGAGCCCCAGTGCTAGTGCACCATTAGCCCAAAGTGAATTCAGCTCAGTAACCTGTATTTAGATTCTTGAGGAAATAAAAAAAATCACCTATGACATTCCACAGTGGAGAGAGGAGGGGGTGGAACTGGTGCTTCTGGCTCCACAAGGAGACTGCACCACCAGGCACAGATACCTGTCCCCAGCCTCTCTCCATTCACTGAGTTTTGGAACCCATGTCCCTTGTCTAGCAAGTACCACCCAACTGAGGGTGAGTCATTTGTCACCAAGCAGTCCCACAGCTCGGCAGTCTGGGATAGGGTAGGCGTGCCTATGCAAATACACTCTCTGAAATTCTTTCCATCAGATGTCAGGGTAGAGCTTATCCTGACTCTGCGTACATGCTCCCCCCAGCCAAGAATTTGTCGTCCCGACAAATCACATTCCCTACTATACCAACTTATTGGTCCCCTCCAAAAGGCATTAGATAGCCTACTTTAGCTTTCACAAACCTGTGTGCTAAATGTATAGGCTCCTCACTAATCACCCCAGGTGCATCGTAAGTTAACCGTTTCACTGGTCTTATTACCCTGTCTCGCCTATTGAGAATCTCTGTTGCTATGGTAGGGGGGACATCCTCTTGAGTGCTGGATGGGGAGGTTTCCTGTGAGTTCCCCTCAGATACTGGCATAGGATCCTGCATTTCTAGTCCTAACAGTGGAGGGTCGCAGGTGCTCTGGACATCCTCCATCTGTATATCACCACTGTCCAATAGCCTGTGTAAGTCATTACACGGGGGTCCCACCAGTGGCTCAGGGATGTCAGGAATGGGCCTAAATACTTCTGCCATAGGGTTTAGGGCGGAAGAGGATGTGCTCTCTTCTGATTCAGCGGATCGAGACTGAAATCTTGTCTTCATCCCAGGACACACCATGGTTGTGTCTTCCTCCTCAGACTCACTGTCAGATGTGCTGAGTAGGGGTAAGTTAGCTGCAGGAGGCCGGCTGTCCACGTTGGAAGGCGGCTTTGGTACAGCACCTTCGTTCTGCCCAGTTGCCCTGTTGTGGCCCATCTCATAAGGGTTGCCTACCAATTCTCCCACAGGGAGCAAAAGGTTTCTATGCACGGTTTTGGTCTGCCCTGGACCCTCTTCAGGTTTGATCTTGTAGACCGGCAGGTCTCCTAGCTTTTCCATCACTAAGTAAGGTATTGCCTTCCATCTGTCAGCTATCTTGTGTTTGCCAGCAATACCCAAATTTCGCAGCAGGGCTCTGTCCCCTGGCTGGAGCTCTTGCAGACGCACCCTAGCATCATATCGCTGTTTGTTGCAGTCTGCGTTCTTCCGAGCTGCAGACGTAGCTAAGTGATAAGCATCCCGTAGCTTTTCTCGTAGTCGGGATACATATTGCTGATGGGTTTCATAGCTATCGCCATCCTCTGAGACACCAAAGCACAAATCTATGGGTAGTCTTGGTTCTCGCCCAAACATCAAGAGATATGGGGTGACCCCCGTAGCATCGTTCTTTGTGGCATTGTAGGCGTGCACCAGAAATGCAACATGTTGGCTCCAGGTTGCCTTCTGCTCTGGCCGCAAAGTCCCTAACATATCCAATAGGGTTCGGTTGAACCTCTCTGGCTGAGGGTCACCTTGTGGGTGGTAAGGCGTTGTCCTCGACTTTTTAATACCTGCTATCCTCAGCACCTCCTTCAGAAGGTGACTCTCAAAATCTCTGATCCGAGTGTATCCGGGCTGGGAATCCATAAACTGAGAAATATTTTTCCCACAGTACTCGAGCGACAGTGGTGGCCATCTGATCACGTGTGGGATATGCCTGCGCATATCGCGTGTAATGGTCGGTCACTACTAGGATGTTCCCAATATTCCTCTTGTCCACTTCTAAAGACAAGAAATCAATGCAAACCAGCTCCAGAGGTTTGTTGCTGGTGATGTTCTTCAGATATGCAGCCCTCGTGGGCAGAGTTTTCCTTTGAACACATCGCGCGCAGGTCTCACATTTCCTGCGAACATCTTCAGCCATCCGTGGCCAATAGAATCTACTGCGGATAAGTTCCAGGGTCCTCTCCATCCCTAAATGTCCAAAGTCATCATGCAGGGCCCTCATGGCCAGGGCTCTGTAATCTTTTGGCAGCACTAGTTGATTCCATTGCTTTTGTAGAGGGTCTGTGGTCGTGCGGTATAGCACTCCCTGAATCAGTTTTAGTTTGGTCCATTCTCTCAATAGTAGTTTGCCCTCTGGGGTAGGTGGGACAACCTCAGCTGGGCCTCGCCCCTCTCTTTTGGCAAGTAGTGTATCACGAATGTCAATATCTTGCAGCTGGGCCTCTTTCCAGTCAGCCGTATTGAGCATGGGCAAGGGAGATTGGTCCAAAGCAATATAGTTTACTGAAGCAGAAGGCACGCCTTCAGGGGGTAGGCCCAAAGTTTCAGCAACACATCCATGAAGGCTCTCATGGGCCTCCGGCTCTCGGCGACTTACACTGCAAATAGCTCTCACTCCATCCGTGGATATCACAGCAAGTCGTGGTGCCTGTGGACGCCTGGACAATGCATCTGCATCTACATTGCTTCTCCCTGATCGGTATTGAATGCTGAAGTCATAGCTAACCAAAGCGGCCACCCATCTTTGCCCTGTAGCATCCAGTTTAGCACTTGTTAACACATAAGTCAGTGGGTTGTTGTCTGTCCACACCTGGAACTGAGCCCCATACAAGTAGTCTCGAAATTTCTCAGTGATGGCCCATTTCAAGGCCAAGAACTCCAGCTTGTGGGTGGGATAGCGGGTTTCACTATCAGACAGTCCTCGGCTGGCAAAGGCTACAGGTTTACGCTTGCCTTCCACCTCCTGGTACAGTACTGCCCCCAGACCCTCCAAACTGGCATCAGTATGCAGGATAAATGGCTTGCTTGGGTCAGCAAATACTAGGACTGGGGCATGAGTTAGGCAAGTAATGATTGCTCGAAAAGCCCTTTCACATCTCTCATCCCACCGTGGCCCAAAGGGTTCGAAGGGGCCATAGTGTCTCTGCACGGAAGGCCTTTTATTCTTGGTCTTAGATTTGTCCCTGCTGGACTGATATCCCCTGGTAAGATCACTGAGGGGTTTTACAATTGTAGCATAGTTTTTCACAAATCTGCGGTAATAACCACTAAACCCAAGGAAGGTCTTAAGTTCTCTGTAGTTGCTTGGACGTGGCCATGTAGTGAGTGCTTCTATTTTATCAGGATCAGTACTCACACCCTCTTGGGACACGATGTGCCCCACATACTTCACCGAGGTCCTGCAGAACTGGCATTTGTCAATTGAAAGCTTCAAACCATAATCCTCCAGCCTATCAAGCACTTTAAGAAGTCTTTCCTCATGCTCCTCCAAAGTTCTTCCAAACACAATCAGGTCATCCAAATAAACTAACACTTGCAGTAAATTCATGTCTCCCACAACTTTCTCTATAAGACGTTGAAATGTGGCAGGTGCTCCAGAAATCCCTTGGGGCATGCGTTCGAACTGATAAAACCCTAATGGGCAGATGAAGGCTGTCTTCTCCTTATCTTCTTCACCCAGAGGGATCTGGTAGTATCCACTCCGAAGATCCAACACAGAGAACCACTGGCTTCCCAGCAAACAGTCTAAGGCATTTTGAACTCGAGGCATTGTATACTGGTCAACCACAGTACGGCGGTTTAGGGTGCGGTAGTCAATACACATCCGGATTTTCCCATTCTTTTTACGGACCACCACAATGGGCGAGGCGTATGAGCTGCAGCTCTCTGTAATGATGCCATTTGCAGCCACTCTTGAAGATGTTGACGCACATCTTCCATCTCGGAGAGAGCAAGCCTCCTAGATCTCTCTCTGAAAGGTCGAGAGTCATGTAGTCTGATTTTGTGCTCTACTCCTTTTGCACATCCCACATCCCACTCATGCAATGAGAACACCTTGGATCTTTCACAAAGTTTCCTTCTTAGGCGATCTTTCCACTCCTCGGACAATGGTGAATCTCCAAAGTTAAACTTTGCTGGGTCTATTGTTGGCACTTGAGTCTCACACTGGGGTTTTACAATTGATTCAGGCTCAAAGAGGTCTGCTATCTTTTGTCCTTGCCTCACAACAACATCTCTACTTGTTTCATTAGCAATCAGTATAGTCACCTTTTCCTGGGCTTCAGCAGGTAGGGTTATGACTCCACTGGGGACCAGCACTCCTTCCGGGAGCTCTCCTTCAGCCGGCTGCTCTATCATTGCTAATGCCCCTTTACTGCCTTTCAGCCTAGTACTCATGGCTAGTACTTCTTGCTCCGTCCTTGCAGGCACTACTAAGGGGGTTGTACCCATGTACTTCAGTGCCCCAATCGGTAGCTCAGATGTCTCCTTCTTGGTGCTCTCAATCTTCCTATAGGCTTCAGCACAAAGCGTATGGATCATCAGGGTACTCAGGTACTGGTCCCCAGCCCATTGTCTGCAGTAATCCACGAGCACCTTGAAGAGGGTGGAGTTGGTCCCTATCAGCACAGACACATCAGAGGTCCCTTTCGGGTCAGGGCATATTAAGGCAGCGGTGTCTACCTCTTGCTTTACCCCAGCAATCTCCTCTGGGAATTCCAGGTGCACTATGACATACCCTTAATAGAGGTATTCATCCATGCTGAGGCCACACAGACCAATGCCAGTCAGTGGCTGTATGGGCAGGTGCCTAAGCATCTGTTGGTAGAATGACTGAAATATAATAGTCACTTGAGATCCAGTGTCAAGCACGGCTTTACACTCTGCCCCTTCAATCCTCACCATGACCTCTGCTCGAGGCCCTATCAGTCCTGCAGGGATCCCGGCTGGATGGTCTCTTCTGGGGGAATCTTCAAATCCTCTAGGCCAAGGTGGTCTCTGTCCCCGGACCTTCTGACAGCTACTGGATCTTTTCCAACTAATCCTCAGCTTTTCATACACTAAGGAGGGGTTCTCTTCCTTATGGCAGTTAGCAGCACTTTGCCCATCCTGACCACACCGGTAGCAAAAGAATTGTCCTTTCCCCATTCGGCGAGGTGGGACGGTGACTCTATATACTGACTTCTCTATCATCACAGTCTGAGGCTCCTTATTCCTGGAAATCTTAGCTCGGTCAATGATGCTTTGCAGCTCAGCTATCCGTTCTGTCAGGACCTGCATTTGTTGGGCAAGTTCCTCTGTGGTGCTCACCATCAGTACACTGGCCATTGGCGGTGGTGTAGTGCTGGCTGGTTCCAATGTTTGGGCTTCCCAACACTCGCTGGCTGCCTGCCTTTCTTCTTCTTCCCTGACCTCCTTTATCAGCTGGGAGTAACTTGGGGGATGTTCCTGCCGTTCTCTTAGTCGGAGATGAAGTAGGATTGGGTTCCGATACTGAGTCCCTCTTATAACTTGAGCCAGTCTGGTCTGATCCATCTGCTCAGCAGTCACTGCTCCCCTCATAACAGCTCTCTGAAGTAGTCTCTCCAGCCTCTGTATATAGGCTGAAATTTTCTCACCCCTTTGCTGTCGGGAATTAATGAATTTACAGTAACTGTCCTCAGGGCCCTCTACGCTCCCAAAGGTATTATCAAGGGCCTCTAGGCAGTCCTTCACACTAACCTCAGGGTCAGTGAGCTTCAGGGTGCGAATTACATCTAATGCTGGGCCACTAAGGCTCTCTATTAGACATCGTCGCTTTCTACATCGGGTACGGCCCACTCCCGCAGCATTTCAGTAGTATGCTCCGACCAGAGTTCAAACTCCTCTTCCCCATCAAATAACCTTAACTTACGACAAGAGTTCGACATAGCATAGGCCAACACAATCTTTTCCAATATATGCCCCAGTGCTTTTGCCCAGTCATAGGCTGAGTCTGCCGCCCCTGAGCTAGAGGCTGCAGGACTGGGGCCCAACAAACCCGACATATTAGCCATTATACAAACAGTAGTTTCCTCAAAATATAAACACAATTATTTCCCAATACAGTGGAACACTCAACAGGTACTTGCGAGGGGTATTGACCCAGGGATCCTGGACGAGCCCCCAAAAATGTAACCCTTCTGCCCCCTCTGAGTTGGCAGCAACAAGGGCCGGGTTCAGTATCCAGGGGTTCCGTTTCAGTAACACAATGCATAACCGGCTCGAGCCCCCACCCAGTGACCTGGGACACTCACATACCACACCCCCCTGGGCGCCTCTAGGAGGCAATACTTCCCCTCTCGCAAGCACGGAGTCTGAGTGTAGCAAAATCTTTTTAATAAAGGGAGGAATCAATGCGGCATCCCATTGGAGAAACACCACAAACCGAGTTATAACACAAACCATAAACAAAAAACCCACCTCCAAGTACGTTTGGCACTGTCCTTTTTCCCCTTAGGGTTTTAAGTCCAATCACCCCAAAGTCCAATAACCCAAAAGTCTCTGGTCAATGCCACCCCAGAGTTCGAGAGTTTATCTGTAGAGGTCCCTCCCCCCAGCCTGGGTAGAAAGGGGCACCTTACGTGGTCTGGGGCCAACTGCCCTGCCTCTCCGTGGGTTCTGCTGCCTTCTCCACGAACTGCTCCGCTTTACCAGCTGCTCCACTCTGCTCCTCCAGCCGTCCTCAGGAACTGCTCCGCTCCAGCAGCTGCTCTGCTCCATGAGCTGCTCTGCAAACTGCTCGGCTCCGCTCGCTCTGTGGGCCGCTCCACCCGTCCCACAGCTACTCCGCTCTGCCAGCCGCTCTGCTGCCACCAGCTGTCCCGTGATCCGCTCCAGCCGTCCCCGCAACTGCTCCACTCCACCAGCTGCTCTGTTCCACAGTATAACTTCAGGCTCCCCCACTAGTTAGCACAGTACTCAGTGCTCTCAGCTCAGTTATTTCAGCTCTTTAGTGATTTCAACTCTCAGGTCTTAGTGGGGGAGCCCCAGTGCTAGTGCACCATTAGCCCAAAGTGAATTCAGCTCAGTAACCTGTATTTAGATTCTTGAGGAAATAAAAAAAATCACCTATGACATTCCACAGTGGAGAGAGGAGGGGGTGGAACTGTTGCTTCTGGCTCCACAAGGAGACTGCACCACCAGGCACAGATACCTGTCCCCAGCCTCTCTCCATTCACTGAGTTTTGGAACCCATGTCCCTTGTCTAGCAAGTACCACCCAACTGAGGGTGAGTCATTTGTCACCAAGCAGTCCCACAGCTCGGCAGTCTGGGATAGGGTAGGCGTGCCTATGCAAATACACTCTCTGAAATTCTTTCCACCAGATGTCAGGGTAGAGCTTATCCTGACTCTGCTTACACATACAAGCACAGACCTGTTGATGAATTGCTGAGGGGCCAAGGCTCTTTAAGACCAGGACATCTGCACTAACTGTCTATGCACTACCCTCACCATGATTGATCATCTCTTTCAGTTAAGTTAGACACTACATCAGAATCACATAACCTGAGAGGATCCACACACACACTCAGTGCAACTCCACATAGAGGGGAACATATGCTTTGGACATACTTCCTTCCATCCCAGTAGTAATATTCCACAGGGAATCCGCTGTGTTTGGGCTTTGGCAGCTGGACTCCTCTGGATTATTCTTTCTGCAGCCCGCAAAGTGGCTGGCAAAAATTAACACAGCCCAAGACTGTATTTCCTTGCATGCTTCCCCCACCACTCCATGAAACCCTGTATAGTGGATGCTCAAAGACCAGTCATCATTGGTGGAATGCCATAGGAGCCATACTGTCTTGGAGCCAGCAGAAGCCTGTGGGCCTTGCAGTAAAGGAGAGATATCTGGTGACTACACAAATGACCCCTGTCTCCTGCAGATCTCAGGGGATCTTTGAGCTAAGAAAGTAGAAATCTTGGTTTCTTCCAGTGGGATCAAAATACCAACAGAAAGCTCCATAGGTAATGCCAAGTCTCCTGATCTGGCTTATTCATGCCTCGGGGAAAATGGGGCTCTTAGTTTTGAACTTCATGTTGGACATGTGGGACTCAAATGTACCTAAAATATAAAGTGAAACTCAAAAATTCAAAATCTACGTGAACTAAAGTCATTGGAAATGTTTGTCAGAAGGAAAGATGGGCTTGAAATAGAGAGTTCAGACCCAAATTTGAATCCAGACCTCCCCAAAGTTGGTACAGTAGGATATAATGCCCTAGTATGAGTCCATTACAGAGATGCATCCAAGCCACAACGTTCAGATATGAGTCTGGGATTCAAATCTCACATTCCAATCTGGGGCCCAGTTCTAGCTGCAGCCCATGTAAACCAAAAAGATATGTTTCATGCAGATCTAATTCTTAGCCCAACTGAACTGATTGTTTGAGCCTTTGCAGTGAACCTTTTTTTGTATGCCAACTGTAAAAAGAAAATGAACCCTCAGCGGCTGGGTCATTTTTAAGACAACTGGTTAAAGTGACCAGATATAATTACATCATTCTGTCATCAAAACATAACAATAAATTACTGTTGTTTCTTTATTATGATCCTAATGGGAATATATCACAATACTGTAGTTGGATCAGGACAGTTTAACTCTGATAAAGTTGTGGTTCATCCCTTAAACCTTTCCCTTTGTTTGTTTGTTTCCTTTTTTGTTTGCTTGTTTTGGCTTTTTGAATTTCTAAGCTGGGTTCTTTAATTGCTCCCTCTTAGCTGGGAGCCAAAGATCATTTTAAAAAAAAGAATAAATGGGCTGAGAACTAGAACTCTTTGTTGTATTCCGTTCTGAGACTGATCAGTCCAAATCTGGGTCATTTTTTATGACTACTTCTGGTACTAGCTGTATAAAGCCAATTTGTATTTGGAATGGAATACGTTTTGAGTACAAGACAAACATAATTCAGCAGAAAGGGTTTGAGAGAAACAACTTCTTACATGCAGTCATACTAGAAATACCCTACATCATGTGAAAGGTCGTCTTGCTGTATTTTGCATTACAAAACATTGCACAATCTTTTCTTCCCCCTTTTAAAGCACTGCAAAGACAGAGAGAACTTAGAAAACACAGTTCTCAGTCTTTTTAGGAGCAGGGCTAATCATTCCCAAACAAAAAGAGATAAGGTTGCTAAGTGCAGTTCAAAAGAAGACATGCTATGAAAACACAGCCATAAACAAACCCTCAAACTTTAAAGACTCATGGACCCACAAGTTAAAGTTACATAGATAGTTCCGACACTAACCTTAACATCCAATTCGTATACACACAGGTCATTAATCAGGAACAGGTTTCAGAGTGGTAGCCAGTAGTCTGTATCAGCAAAACTAATGAGGAGTCATTCATCTGATGAAGTGGGTTTTAGCCCATGAAAGTTTACATCCAAATACATTTGTTAGTCTCTAAGGCAGGGGTGGGCAAACTTTTTGGCCCAAGGGCCACATCTGGATGGGGAAATTGCATGCAGGGCCATGAATATAGGGCTGGGGCAGGGAGTTGAGGTGCGGGAGGGAGTGTGGGGTATGGGAGGGGGTGCAAGGTGAAGGAGGGGGCTCAGGGCAGGGAATGGGGTAGAGGAGGGGTGCGGAGTGTGAGAGGGGGCTCAGGGCAGAGGTTGGGATGAAGGATGCAGGAGGGGTTCAAAGTGCAGACTCTGACCTGTCACTGCTTACCTGGAGCGGCTCTGGGGTGGCAGCAGCACGCAGCGGGGCTAAGGCAGGCTCCCTGC
Source organism: Gopherus flavomarginatus (assembly GCF_025201925.1). Lineage (NCBI taxonomy): Eukaryota > Metazoa > Chordata > Testudines > Testudinidae > Gopherus > Gopherus flavomarginatus. The sequence continues at coordinate 127,666,775 of NC_066617.1, forward strand.
CTGCCCTAGCCCTGCGCCACTCCCAGAAGCGGCCAGCACCACATCCCTGGGGTTGAGGAAGAGGGATCCGCTTGCTGCCCTCACCTGCGGGTACCTCCCCCAAAGCTTCCATTGGCAGTGGTTCCCTGTTCCCAGCCACTGGGAGCTGTGGGGGGGCGGGGGGGTGTACAGTGCCTGTAGGCGAAGGCAGAACATGGAGCCCTTTGCCCCTTCTCCCAGGGGCCTGAGGAACATGGTGCTGGCTGCTTCTGGGAGCAGCGAGGGGCCAGGGAAGGTAGGGATCCTGCCTTAGGCCCGCAGTGCCATGGGGATGGCAATCCTGCGGGCTGGATCCAAAACCCTGACAGGTTGGATCTGGCCCATGGGCCGTAGTTTGCCCACCCCTGCTCTAAGGTGCCACAAGGACTCCTTACTGTTTTATTCAGGAACAGTTCTCCCAGCTAGTGCCAGAAGGACTGCTTGGGAGTATTTTGGACAGCATGTCAGTGAATGCTTGTTGATGGTAAGACTATTTCCTGGGGTTGTCTAGGGTTGAGTTATGGAGTGTGATTGCTTGAGGGATTCCTGTGGGATGTTCCAGGCAGTACTGGGGAATTACTGATAAGATGAGTTGACAATGAGCCAAATCCCAAGTTTTGACATTGTCATTAGTCAGAAAAAATCCCACTGACTTGAAGAACGTGAGCCGGGGGGAAAGAGCAGGAATGTGAGCTGGAATCTTGCCCAGTATCAGGGACATTGCTTGGACAGAAACTAGTGGGGTGGGGAGTCAGAGGTATTCTCTTTGAAGCAGCCAAGCGAAGGAAAGAAGCTGCTGTAAAAGGCTTCATCTTCCATTGTTCCTGCATCAGAAGAATCTTCCCACAGCTGGATCTCAGGCTTTTAAGACCCCTTTATGCTACTCCAGTCCTTTTTCCCAGCATAAAGGAGCCAGAGATGTGATCTCATTCTTTTGTGCTGGTAGAATAAAAACAAAGCTGCCCTAAAACATCAGAAGACATGGATCAATAATTCTTCCATCTAAAAATTTTGAAGTGAGTGTCAACATAAGCCCTATTGGGAAAAATCAGTTGCAAATATAGCCATAGTGTCACAGTCTGCACCTCCATAAAAAAGGTTTTTCTGTATGCACATAAAACTTGAATGAATCCACTAAAAGGTACTTCTCCTCTTGAGAAGGTCAACAACTTAGACTCATTTAGAGTGTTTTGGCCAAGCCATTTTTGAGGAACACGATTTCTAAAGAATAAGTGTTGGAAAAAGACTTTCAAAAAGTGAAGGTTGGTGGAATTTTGGAAGCAGCATGTCTTTAGAATTCCTTGTATGATCACTTCCAAACTTCTCGGGGTGGGAGGGGGGAGGAAGAGGGGAAAAGGTCTGGTAGGGTAAGATGTAGTAAGTGAAATTTCAGGGGAAAAGATTTAATGGAAAAAATGGAAGGTTAGTTTCAACCTTAGGCTTCGATCCTGCAACTTGAAATCAGTGGGAATCCATGCAGGCACAGGAGCCTATCTGCACATAAATTGCAGCACTGGGACCTTGAGTTGCAGGACAAGTTCTCATCCAATATATTCCTGTTTCTTTAGATACAAATATTAGATCCGAAATATACAAATAAACATCAGCCTCAGTGCATACACCTATTGATAATTCTTTGAAAGGTCTGTAGTTACTTCAGGAAAGTGTGTTAGACTATGTTGATGGAAAATGACCATGACCTGCTGTTTATCATAGAGTTTAAGGCCAGAAGAGACAACTAAATAATCTGCACTGAGCCCAATAACTTGTGTCTGACTAAAGCATTTCTTCCAGAAAGGCATCCGGGTTTGATTTGAAGACTCCAAGAAACTGACCCTTTTTTTTTTTTTTTTAAATCATTTATTTGCTGTGAGTTTCACCATTGCCCGAGCAGTCATGAGCTTTGAGTAAGAAAAATAATGGGAGATAATATATTTTGTAATAAATCCATAGTCATCTAAGACTTCATGGGGCTACCTAAAAATGCAAATGACCCTGCCACTTCACCAAAGGAGAATCTCTGGTAGCTGTTTGCAGTGTAGGAAACACATTTGAGGAGTTCTGATTTTGTCCACTAGGGGGAAGTAGCATCCCCCACCAACGATTGTCAGTACATTATAGTATGAAAAATTGTGAAAAGAAAGATAAAAGATAAGTAGTAATAATACTTGAATTCCAGATGAAGTGCTGCTACAGAGTTCTTAAACTGCAGGAGGTTAGGAATATAAAGCTGCAATGACTGAGAGGAAGGTCCTTAGACAGCAGAGAGGAAAAGTGGAGACAAAGGTCCTGAAAAATGCTTATTTTTTATTTCCCCATGTAGATTCAGCTATATAGGGTTGGTATCTTGTTCATATATTCATGATTACAGAGAGGTCAGCAAATTTAAAAGGAATCTCCAAGCTATGCAGAAGTGTTAATTAACCAAAATCAATAATAATAATAATATTCTCATGTAAAGCTGATGATTTCCTTAAAGCAATAACACATAGATCCAGCCATGAATTTTCTCCCACCCCATGAAAAATGTTGGTGTTTTATCAACAAAATAAAGGGGAGGGAAGAGTCAAAAGCAATTTTTTGACAAAAAAAATGGTGAAACTATTTTCAGCTATGAACATTTTTTGACCAAAACTCCAATAAATAATAAAAATAGTAATAATAATAATAATAAACTTTGAAATAGAATAATAAAAAGGATAAAAGGAGAGGGAGCCATTATTGTTTGTTTAACTGATGATCACATACATTAGTAGCAATTTTAAGAATGGGAAAAAAGAACACTATTTTACTACATGCAGCACATAGTCAGTCTCTATGGGCTGCTAGTTCTTTGCTAAAACAATGAGGAGTCCTTGTGGCACCTTAGAGACTAACAAATTTATTTTGGCATAAGATTTTGTGGGCTAAAACTCACTTCATCTGATGCATGGAGTGAAAAATACAGTAAGCAGTATATATATTACAGCACGTGAAAAGATGGGAGTTGCCTTACCAAGTGGCCAATTCAATTAAGGTGGAAGTGGACTATTCCCAACAGTTGACAAGAAGGTGTGAGTATCAACAGAGGGGAAATTACTTTTTGTAGTGATCCAGACACTCCCAGTCTTTACTCAGGCCTAATTTGATGGTGTCCAGTTTGCAAATTAATTTTGGTAACCCTCAGTGGGTTCAGAGGGTAATGGCCTTAGAATGTGGTGTCAGAAAGTTGCCTAGCAATCTTTCATTCATATTCCAACCTATTCATGATGAGTACAGCGCCCTTTGTCAGCCTTTTTGATTATAATGTCAGAGTTGTTTCTGAGGCCGCGGATGGCATTGTGTTCTGCACAGCTGAAGTGATGCTGCTTTAGTTCGTTGCTGTCTTTCTCCATGCAGAACTCCCACTGAGTTCAATGATAGTTCCATGCACACCAACAGCATCTGAAAATGATGCCTTAGGAGAGTATCATATAGTAGCTCTGGGAATTCAGCTAGAACATAAGTATTTGGTCCAGATCTCACAAGTCACAATATAGGGTAATCAGTTTCCTCACCAAACTAAGTGTCAGCTAAATGCATTCATTAAAGGTGAATTTAAATATTTTTTGTCTTGTGGTTTACCTGTGAAGACCTGAGTCTAGTGTTCTGAGTTCCTTTTATGTCACCTAGGGCCAGATTTTTTAAAATGTATTTAGGTGCCTAAAGCTTAAGAAAAGCACCTAATGGATTTTCAAAAGCCCTTAGGTACTTATGTCCCAAATCAATGCGAGTTAGGCACCTAGGACTTTTGAAAAATCTCAGTGGGCAACTATCTGCACTTTTAGGCACCTAAATACCTATGTATTAAAATGTGTTCCTATGAGTTTTGCTTGAGTAAGAAGTGTGGAGAGAGGCTCCCTATTGCATCTCCACAGCCCATCTACTGTTAGGCTTATGGTGATGGTATTTACTTGCCTAAACTGTTACATCTATTAACCACTGTCTTGTCATAACTCAATTATTGTTGAGCAAAGACAAAATGAAAGATATTTTGCAGCTGAAAGGAATGAAAAATCAGCAAACTTCCTCACATTTTTTTATTAGCTGTGGTGCAAACGTTTGCAGGGGAAAATGTTTAATACAACCATCAGGTAATTTTTTTTTTTTTCTGAAGTGAGTGTTTATGCAAAGGAAATGAGACCTTCCGGTAAGTTTGCTTTGACATTATTAGGAGGTATTTTATGGCAGATATTTACATTGGGCTGAATTCCTGCGGCATCTTGTAAATGCATTTAACACAGCATTTCAGCCCCGGCTGCCAAACGACGAAAAAGCACTTTGTACAGACACCTTATCCATTTTTTTATGATGGCTGTGTGGTGCAATTACATTTCCATCATTCGGAAGGCTGGCTACGTCTCCCTGCTGAGTCATTACTCTCAACAGAGCTTTAACTTTGAGGGCTGCTTCAGAGATTTCTGAAACAATAGATCACAAAGAATGCATCGGAGCCTAGAGTTTCAAGATAATCTTCACATCATTTACAGTTTCTTGACTTTCTTTGGGACGGACTTATTAATCATAAGGATTAAATGAATTACTGTATTATGGTTTCTCTGTGCAAAGCAGTGATTGATTTGCACAGCTGTTCTTAGTCATGACTCTTAGGCCATGCCTACACTACAGGGACTACAGTGACATAGCCATGGCACCGTAACCATGCTGGCATAACCCCAGGATATAGATGCAGCCTTCAGCAACAGAAGGGGTTTTTCCATCATTCTAGGAACTCCATCTCCCCAAGCGATGGTAGCTAGGCTGACAGCAGCATTCTTCTGTTGACATAGCTGCGTCTACACGGAGGTAACCGTTTAGGCAGGGACTGTTATGGCACTCAGGGGTGTGTATTTTTCATACCTAGTCTGAGCGCTGTAGTTATACTGACCTAAACTTTAAGTGTAGACTAGGCCTTAATTATGCCACCTCCTCCATTGTATTTGTAAGTGCATTAAATAAGGTGCTTTGAAAATCCAGGGCCTGATTCATCAATGCCTTACTTCAGCTTTACACCAGTGGCTCAGATATTCATGTCTCACCCATGAACCTGCCTTGGTACTGCGTTTCTCTAGTTGTATTGTGCCACCGTTGATTTCACTGGGCTGACACTGAAGGAAAATGGCAGGAAATTAGCAGAAAGTGAGATACATGATCGGAGAGCAAACATTTGAGTAGATAAGCATGCTTCTAACCCATGATCTATGTTTACTTGATAGTTAGTCTTTATTGCAGACCAGCTGCACCTGATAAATTTTAAAATTGGACAATCACTGCTCAGACAGGAATATAAAATACAGACAATTAAGAATATTAATTGCATCTGGCCTCTGGCTATAAATGTACAGGATGCAGCTCAATTATGACCACAAACTGAAAAAACCTTAATTTTAAAAATTTATTCAGAGTATAAAATACTTTCCTCTACAAAAGGTATTTCATTTGATACTGTATAATACAACAACAACAAGGAGCCTGGTGGCACTTTAAAGACTAACAAATTTATTTGGTAAAAAACCCACTTCTTCAGATAATACATATATACGTATAATACAACATTATTTTATATAGCATCTCTTCCAAACTGAGCCCCTACAGACTTCACCAATTAAAAATCAAAGGACAGTAGAAATAATAGTAATAAGAGCAATATTAAAATGAGAGGGAAATTATAAAATGTAGCCCAAGAAGGATAATATATATTTCCCAAGACATTGATACAGCAAAGGCTCCCCATAGCACCAATGCACAATTTGAATGTGCACGCAATCGTACTTTTCATGTGAAAATAAAAGAAAATAATAAAATAATACATTTTACCATCGCACGTTTCCTACAGAGATTATGGGCTACACCTTCATCTAGGATAAACTGGTTTAACTCCACTGTACTCCACTGACATCTATACAGGGGTCTTCTAAATCACAGGTTGGTCATGGCATAAATAGCAAATAGCAATTTCACAGCTATTCACAAAAAAAATGTGATTTCTCTGCAGTGTTTCTCAAACTAGGAACCTGGACCCAAAAGGGGTTCACAAGCCTATTAGGGGGTCATGATATTGCACCCTTACTTCTGTGATGCTGCTGGCAGCGATGCTGCCTGAAGCTGGGTGGTGGGAGAGCAGCGGCTACTGGCTGGGTGCCCAGCTCCGAAGGCACCGCCACCACCAGCAGCAGCACAGAAGTAAGGGTGGCAATACTATTGCACCCTTACTTCTCTGCAGCTGCTGTCTGCAGCACTACCTTCAGAGTTAGGCGCCCCGGCAGCAACTGCAGCTCTCTGCTCTGCCTTCAAAGATGGGTAGTCGGAGACTGGTGGCAGCGCTACCCTCCAACAGCAGTGCAGAAGTAAGGGTGGCAGCCACCACTCTCCACTCTGCCTTCAAAGCTGTGTGTCTGGAGACCATATTTTCACAGTCCATGATGAGATTTTCACAGCCGCTAATTTGGTAGATCCCTATATATTATACATTGTTGTCATAGTATCTTTCCCCAATCTGAACCTTAGAGTCCAAAAGTTGGGGTACCAGCATGAATTCCTCTAAGCTTAATTACCTGCTTAGATCTGATAAGCTGCCATCAATCAGGAATTCCAGTGCCTGATGCACTCTGGTCCCCCCAAAACCTTCCCCGGGGACCCCCAAGACCCAAACCCCCTGGATCTTAACACAAAGAAAGTAAACCCCTTTCCTTACCGTTGCCTCTTCCAGACTTCCCCTCCCTTCTCTTCCCCTCCAGGTGTTCCCTCCCTGGGCTCCTGGAGAGATAGACAGATTCACGCTCCGTGAATCTAAAACAAAGGGATTCCACCCTTCTCCCCTCCCTTCCCCTTCCCTGTTAAGTACAGACTCAATTCCTTGAGCCTCAACAAGGGGAAAAATCAGACAGGTCTTAAAAGCAAAACTTTTAATAAAAGGAAAGAAAAAAAGTAAAAGTTATCTCTGCAATTTAGATGGTAAAAAGTTACAGGGTCTGTCAGCTTATAGAAACTGGAGAAAAAACCTCCTCCAGCAGAAATACAATTTAAAATACTTCCGGCCAAATACACATTTGCAAATACAAAAAACAATCAAAAGACTATAACCGCCTTTCTTACTAAATACTCACTATTCTGAATATATAAGAGACTGTAGCAGGGAGATTGGCAAGAAACCTGGTTGCACGTCTAGTCCCTTCCAGGACCCAGAGAGAACAAAGCCGAACCCAAAAAACGCAAACAAAGGCTTCCCTCCACTGAGATTTGAAAGTATCTTGTCTCCTGATTGGTCCCCTGGTCAGGTGTTGGTTCCCTGTTTGTTAACCCTTTACAGGTAAAAGAGACATTAACCCTTAACTATCTGTTTATGACAATTGTACCACTGAACACACCGTTAACTATACTGAAGTAATACCAATTTACACCAGCTGATGATCCAGGTGTATATGTTAACTTAACCATAATCAGAGTTGTGCATTGGAATGTGATTCACAGGAGTTTGCTTTGGCCAATGTGGTTGTTTATATGCCAGGCATTCAAGGAAGTTTGTTAGGGAGGCGGTGAATCTGTGAATGCATTTGGTACTGTGATGTCTGGGTGTTAATTTATGTGAATGAAGGTTTATTTTCTTGATTTGTAGTGATTGCGTTGGTGAAGTTGTCACTTGAACAAACTTAGCACTAAGGCAACAAAGTTTATTTGGCTGGGGGTATAGTTGAGGGATCAACTCAGCTGGTGTACCTTGGCTTCAGTGGAGCTGTGCTGAGTCACAGCACCGGACAATCTGGCCCAAGCTTATGAAGGGGGTTACCAAGCCTAAAATGAACAGAAATGCTTTCATGATTCCTTTATTCGTTATTATTAATTCTTATCTTATTATTATTTCTTCTTCAGTAAAAAGAGTTTTAGGATTTAGTTACATTTTTAGGATTTAAACATACCCATTGTGTGGTTTTTCCCCAAACACAACAGTACTATGCTAGTGAATGAGAACTAGAAAATTAAACTAGATTATTAACATTTTCATTTTTTGGAACCTAAAGATATTTTAAATCTATGTGTTTTATGTTGTTGGCATTAACTCGTCCCCCCGCCAAAGCCCCACTGTTTTGCCTTAATTCACACTGGCTCTTTTTTCTTCTGTTTTTTGTAACTGCATTTTGTAGCTGTAGTTAGGGTAGAAGCCGCATTCTTTCCCACCGTGGGACTGTGTTTGGGATTTGTGTTCGACAACTGACGTTTGGTGGACGTTTCATCAGCAGCTAACAGCTTTTGTGTCACTCACCCAGAATCACACATTCCTGTCACTTTAATAGTAATGTTCAAAACCAGGAAATAAAGTGTTGTTACTGCCATCTAGGGGTGAGTAAAAGAGGTGGATGCAAGTATTTCTACCATCCACCAGAATATTTTAGGAAAGGTGGTTTGATTTGGATCATATCCTGCTATGGATGGTTTACATAGCCACATTCTTTATTCTCATAGCCCTGTGAACTGGGTACAAAGGGTTACTTGTTATGATTCCACCTCTACTCTGTCTCATATGTTTTTTCTTACTCAGTTATGATAAATGAACAGCGCTCAGTACTTTTGTGAGACTACTCACATGAGTAGCCTTAACAAAATCAGTGGGATTCAGGAAGGCTGTACTAGCTGGTAAGAGTAGTGGAGAAAAAGGCTCCAGCACTGACAGTGATGAGAAATCAACAGTGCTACTCCTGTGAGTTGAGGCTTTGGGTTCAAGTGTAGTTTGCGTCTATCAAAAGGGTTTGGCCTGCTGAAGGCTGTCATTGTTAATCGTGCTGATATGAAGAACAGAGCAATACAGTGACAAAATGTAGACTGCATACGTGTACCTGCTGCTGGCACCTTGGATTTCCTTCTCCTGAGGAAACCATCCTACTGGCCACAGCTAAAACATTTATTTCAAGCGGTGTCTAAAGGTTCAATAGCTAACTGGTGATGGGGAGGGCTCTGAGTTACTACAGAGAATTCTTTCTCAGTGTCTGCCTGCTGGGTCTTGCCCACATGCTGACAATCTAACTGATCACCAACTTTGGGATCAAGAAGTAATTTTCCCCCGGGGTCAGATTGACAGAGACCCTGGGAGGCTGTCATTCCTCTGCAGCATGGGGCCTGGGTCACTTGCAGATGGATTCTCAGTAATTTTAAGTTTTTAAACCATGATTTGAGGACTTCAGTAACTCAGCCAGAGGTTAGAGGTCTATTACAGGAGCGGGTGTGAGGTTCTGTGGCCTGTCATGTGCAGGAGGTCAGACTAGATGATCATGATGGTCACTTCTGACCTTAAAGTCTGACTCTGGGTCTACATTTCTGGAGAATGAAGCTCCTCTATTTATGCACAGAACAGCATAGGCAGGACCCATTTGACACTGTCCACACTGCAATGCCAATGTGCCTCCGTCCCATCCCGGAAGAATTACATCTAATTGTGAAAGGGTCCATCCAAAATTTGGTCTGCTAATACTGTCAACAACAATGCCAATTGGTTCCATTTGCAATTAGTTCCATTTGTAGTTTTGTGGTCTGGACACTTTTTTACAAGTAACTGAAGTGAAATCAAGTACCACATTTTATACATGCCAGCAAATTACTATCTAACGGGAAAGACTTTTTCACTTACTTCCAAATTAGGCTAAATTTGAGGCAATGATCCATAAAGGGGGAAGCTCTGTAATGCTAACAATACCCTGAACTATTCAGCCATAAGAACGTACAAATGGCCATACTGGGCCAGGCCAATGGCCCATCTAGTCCAATATCCTGTCTTCCGACAGTGGTTGACACCAGATGCTTCAGAGGAAAAGAATAGAACGGGGCAATTATTAAGTGATTCATCCCCAGTTGTCCAGTCCCAGTATCTGGCTTAGGGACATCCAGAGCCAGGGCCAGCTCCAGGCACCAGCATTCCAAGCTGGTGCTTGGGGCAGCAATCTTCAAGGCGCGGCAGTCCCTGTTGTTTTGCATCCAGCAGCGCGCCAAATTGCTGCTGTGTACTGCGGGGACAGTCCGTGTGCCCTTAGGGTGGCACGTGCATATCCGCAGTGGCTGCAATTCAGCAGCAGCTTCTATATTTAGCTGTCCATGGCGGCTTCAGCTAAACATAGAAGCTGCTGCCGAACTGCTGCTGCTGCTGAAACGTGCCTGCCGCCCTAAGGGCACATGGACTGCCCCTGCCATCTGCGGCGGCAATTTGGTGGGTTGCTTGGGGCGGCGAAAACTGTAGAGCCGGTCCTGTCCAGAGCATGGCACCCCTGACCATCTTTGCTAATGGCGACTGGTAGACCTATCCTCCATGAACTTATCTAATTCTTTTCTGAACCCAGTTATAGTTTTGGCCTTCATAACATCCGATGGCAATGAGTTCCATGGGTTAACTGTGCATTGTGTGAAGAAATACTTCCTTTTGTTTGTTTTAAACTTGCTGCCTATTAATTTAACCAGGTGACTCTGGATCTTGTGTTATATAAAGGAGTAAAGAACACTTCCTTATACAGTTTCTCCACATCATTCATTGTTTTATATACCTCTATTATATAACCCCTTAGTCGTCTTTTTTTCCAAGATGAACAGTCCTGTCTTTTTAATCTCTCCTCATACGGAAGCTGTTCCATACTCCTAGACATTTTTGTTGCCTTTCTCTGTACTTTTTCGATTCTATCTTTTTGGAGATAGGATTCCCAGAACTGCAAGCAGGATACAGGGTGTGGGTGTACCATGGATTTATATAGTGGCATTATGATATTTGCTGTCTTATTATCTATCCCTTTCATAATGGTTCCTAACATTCTGTTTGCTTTTTTGCCTTCTGGTGCACATTGAGTGAATGTTTTCAGAGAACTATCCATGAGGACTCCAAGATCTCTGTCTTGAGTGGTAACAGCTAATTTAGGCCTCATCATTTTGTATGTATAGTCAGGATTATTTTGAAAAGCTTCAAAAACAGACTCCAAGGAGAAACTGCTGAGCGGGAATTGATATGCAAACTAGATACAATCACCTTAGGTTTAAATAGGGACTGGAATGGCTGAGCCATTACAAACATTGAATCTATCTCCCCTTGTAAATATTCTCACACTTCTTATAAAACTGTCTGTACTGGGCTAGCTTGATTATCTCTTCAAAAGTTTTTTTTTCCTTACTTAATTGGCCTCTTAGAGTTGGTAGGGCAACTCCCACCTTTTCATGCTCTCTGTGTGTGTATATATATCTCCTCAATATATGTTCCATTCCATGCATCCGAAGAAGTGGGCTGTAGCTCACGATAGCTTATGCTCAAATAAATTTGTTAGTCTCTAAGGTGCCACAAGTACTCCTGTTCTTTTTGCGGATACAGACTAACACGGCTGCTACTCTGAAACCAGTCAGGATTATGTTTTCAAATGTGCATTACTTTGCATTTATCAACATTGAATTTCATCTGCCATTTTGTTGCCCAGTCACCTAGTTTTGAAAGATCCCTTTGTAACGCTTCACACTTTGAACTTAACTATCTTGAGTAATTTTGTATTATCTGCAAACTTTGCCCCCTCTAGGAATGAAAGCAAAGCTGCTGAAGTTACAAACACAGCAGCAAGTGCATAGCAACTATGGAAGAAAAGTTTTACAAAACAACTAAATAGAAAAAAATTACATTTAGAAAAGCAATGACATCAAAAATCCAACAGAAAGAAACTGACACAATATAAAATGTGAGTAAAGATGCTTGGGAATTTTTGAATAAAACATTTTTTCATCAGAAAACAATGATTCACTGAAACTGAATTGTTTTGTGTGAAAGGATCCATTTTGCCTAATTTTCCTGAACAAAAATTTTGAGAAAAAAGTTTCAGAATGGTTGAAACAAAATATGTTGACATTTCTCAAATGAAAAATTCTAATTTTGCAGGTCAAAACAACTTTTAGTTTTAAAATTTAAATTAATTATGCTACCAAAAAATGGCCATTATTGAAACTAAATGTTCTGAAATTTCCTTTGACCCAAACTGATTTTTTTTCAAATGTTTGGTTTGCAAAAAATGTTGCATTTCATTTGCATCCAAATTCAGGATGAGAATTTATATATATATAAAAATTTTCACTGGGTAGGAAAACCATTTCCTGCCTCGCAAAAAAGATGAATGCAATCCAGGGCTTCGTATTGCAGGCATCGTATCTTGGGTACTGACTGTTAGAGTTAGTTGAAACATGAAAAAGTATTTTCACAAAATATATATTAAAATGTTGAAGTTGTTTTCAGGTCGAAAAGCTCAAAATAGACCCTATATGGTGAATTTTTACATTTTTTTCTGATTATTTTTTTTTATTGGAAAGTTAATGAAATGGCTATTCAAATTTGGTTTTCAGTAAACTAAGCATACTTCTTTATGGAGATTCACTGTGGCTAAGATGGATGTGGGCTGAACATTACATAAATCCCAAATTTTTTTTGTGCTGCTGAAGAAAAGTGCCTGTAATCTTGATCACTAGAAAAATAGTGTAGAGGTCCTAATTCACTCTGACCAGTTGTGCATATCTAGTGGAGCAGCAGAGCACTGGAGGTGTGTAATAGGGGGATGGAAACTGAGGCTTGATCTACACTATACACTTATTTCGATATTACTAGATTGCTCAGGGATGTGAAAAATCCACACCCCTGAGTGACATAATTATACTGACCTTAACCCCCCTTGTGTAGACAACACTATGTTGGTGGAAGAGCTTCTCCCGCCAACATAACTACCCCCCTCTCATGGAGGTGGAGTTATTCAGCTGATGGGAGACTTCTCCTGTTGGCTGAGAGCATCATCACCTGACGTGCTGTAGCGGCGCAGATGCATCGGTGCAGGCGCACCAATGTAAATTTGTAGTGTAGACCTGTCCTGAAACTGAAGAGGGTTTGACCTGCTGGGAAAGGTGAAGGTCAAGTGGCTTTAAAACTTTCTTCATTCAAATGCTATTACTGGGGTGCTGAATCTGAGAATGTGCAAACAAAGCTGCAGATGCATTGCAAACAGAGTGCAAAATAGCCCCCCTTGTCTCAAGACACTTGTCAAACCAGCCAGTTAGCAGGAAATCAAAGGGGTTGTGACCCAGAAGTCATATATTAGGTAAATGGAGGAAGCAGGACCATGAGATCTGTCTGATAATAGCTCTGTTTCCACAACAGTTTCATTCTTAGGCTGATGCTACACATTTTGGTCTAGTTTTCAAGATATTATAATACGTGGATATCAAGATCAAAATGACTATAAAGGAGGGTAAATTAAGAGATTGGGCAGTAGCAGATAATGTTCAATGTGTGGAAATGTGACTGACGCTGCATGGAACATATTTTTTTCTTATGGAGAGGGGATTACTTGCTGTCTCCTACCACATCCTTTATATGAAGGACTCAGGTCCACTCTTTGGTTCTTTTGGATTAAATAATTCAGGCCAGATCCACCTCTACTCATTCTGCCTTTCTCAGTTCAATTTCCAATTAGTTTAAGGAAAAATTAAATACATTTTTCCCATTATAAAAAGTACGACATCTTAATGTATATACACCCACTTACCACTAGAGGGCATTATACACTTCATTAAATAGCAAACGGTCATGGATGTCAAAAATAAATTCACAGGAGATACTAGTATTAGAACTACAAGTTGTGTTCCCCAGTTTTTGGTTTTGTGTGAGCAAGCAGCCAGCTAGGAAGCTAGAGAAGAAGTCGTGCTAGTTTTAGGGTTTAGGGTTAAACAATTTGTCTTTTTTAAGGACAGATTATACAGGTGAACAGGATTTCTCATGCACTACATGTCAGTCTGGAGTTAGAATTGCTCTCATCCCTACATGGAGAAATATATTTCTCTGTTATAACATGACATGGCGGGTATAAAATTACACTGTATTGTACACATTAATTAAGATACACAGCTCTAGGCTTTACAATTCTACTCTGTTATTCCAGAAAGTGTCACTACTGTTTGACCAAATTCCAACCTATGTCAATAAGAGTGAAGGCTCATATCTGGATTCAGATCACATTCAAAATCCTTAATATTCAGAGGATACTCAAATCCCTGTAGATCATCCAGCTACGAATATCCTTTTACATAGGACTAGGGTGACCAGATAGCAAGTGTGAAAAATTGGGACAGGAGATGGGGGGGAATAGCAGCCCATATTAAAAAAAATAGCCTCAAATATTGGGACTATCCCTATAAAATTGGGACATCTGGTCACCCTACATAGGACCCTACCCAAGGCCCACTGGATCCTGGACCCCAAAATGGCTCCCTTCTAATTACAGTGATATTCCTGAGAGAAACGTGATGGTATTTACTTCCCCTTCAGATACAGCATAGTCAGAAAGCAGCTAAGATGACACCCTCAGGGAAAACCTCTGTTCATTGTGCAAGAGCAGTCAAAAAAGCAAACAAAAAGTTTCAATCTATAAAGACTAGATTGGGAAATAGTACTGAAAATATCATAATACCATGCTGTAAATCCATGGCACAGCTTCAGCTGGGATACTGGGTGCAGTTCTGGTGACCCGGTCTCAAAAATGATATAGCAGAAATGGTAGGGGGCAGGGGGCAGAGTGTCCAGAGATCGACAATGAGGATGTTGTGAGTTGTTGCCCCTTTAGTCCAAGCAATTAGACACTATTCAGGACCTTGCAGAGTTTGTTCCTGTTAAGTACGAGAAATCAGGGATATGAGCCAGCTGTATTTGGTGCAATATTAGTAGACAAAGTCTTGTTTCCTTGACCACTGTAGAAACAAGCACAACAGGCAGTTTCCTTGCTCAGAAATCCCCAGAAGCTCTGCCTCTGCTGCCTTTTAGGATCAGAGTCACTACTCTTCTCCAGGCTCTCTGTCTCTCACATACAGCAGCTGCAAAACCAATACCCTAGCAGCCCCTAGTCTGCAACTCCACATCTCATCCAGTTTAGCTCTGAGCTGCCTTGTGTTTTAGGCCGTTCCTCCATTGTTTGCAGCTGCTGAATTCTTTATGGAGGGACTTAACTGTTCATTCAGCTGAGTCTGAAAGAGTGCTTGGCACACCCATTCACTGTCAGGAGGGCTGTGATTGTCTTTTGATTGCTGCCATTTGCATCTTTTAGCATAACAGGAGGCATGGAAAAGAAATAAAGAAATGGAAAGCCTTCTGTATAAAAGCAATCAGAAAGATTGTCAGTATTGAGAGGAAGAGGCAGAGGGGATGTGACAAAGGTAAACAAAAGAGTGGCTGGTATAGAGCAGGGGGACAGGGTTCTCATTCCTTGTTTCTCATAATACAAAATCATGGGGTAATTTAATGAAGTTGAAAGGCAACAAGTTTTCAACTGATAAAAGGAAAGACATTTTTACGCATCACACCATTAACATGCCACGAGATATCTTTGAGGCTGAGAGCTTCAAAAAGATTACAGAGAACAAAAATGGCCACAGTGGCACACACTAGGATTAAAAGAAAAACACAAAGCCTCGTGATTTGGGTCATAAAACATCTAATTGATGGCGATTAGGAAGACATTTCCCTTTTAGGCCCAATTGTCTACTACAGGCTTTTTTGAGCCTTCCTCTGACACATCTGCTACTGCTCACTGTCGGAGAGAGGATAACTGATGGACAATGGTCTGATCCAGCATGCAGTTCCTATGTTCTCGTTTCTAATATAAAACCCTTTAAGAATTAAATCTTGAACATTCTACAAGGATTTTTATTCTGTTTGTTATAGTGAATCTTGTAATCTCTAAATCTCACTGGCAAGAGACATTTTCTTCCTCTAGGGCTCTGACCCCTCAATAGCTCTACCAGGCCCCTTCCTACATGGGTGTCTAGTGTATGAGGAGAGGAAGATCAAAGAAACTGCAAGGCTGCTACAGGAAGGAGTGTGTGAGAAGAACCTGCCGCAGGGGACACCTGGCAATGACCCAGGAGTCACTATGAGAAGACTGGATTTTCGTCAGTAAAACGTTTGTCATTCGGGGGTGTGAAAAAAAAACACACACATCCCCCAAACAACAAAAGTTTTACTGGCGAAAAGCACCAGAGTGAACAGCACTTTGTCAGCAGGAGAGCTCTCTTCTGCTGACAAAGAACAGCTACGCTACACACCTTTTAGCAGCACGGCTGTAGTGGCACAGCAGCGTCACTAAAAGGTGTGTAGTGTAGACACAGCCTAAGTCAGAGGGACATTATATTTAACAGATTTTACTGTTGATATGTACAGTTTCTGCCAAGAATTGCATCACAACAAACAGTAAATATTTCTCCAAAATCTAACTGCCTAGTTATCAGTCAGTTTAAAGACCCTTGTAAGACAATTTGTAATAGTGTCATCTGATGATTCCCAGTTATGTTACACATTACTCTTCAGAAGCAGTTGCTAACCCATTTGCAGATCTACACGGCTTCTTCCTTGACTCCGTTTGCTTGGCTCTGCCTTTTATTCTACATCAGTGCCTTACAGGTACTTACCCCCCACCCCACCATACACACAAACTTCAGCATAATGCTGTTCTGTTAAGTTCATTGGAGAATATTTGGAGGTCCTTTTATTCACTAAGGACTAGCAGGACTTGAACCTGCATTGGCAGAGCCACCAGATACCAACACTCAGCAGCAGCTGTAACCCCCTACGACCTGCAACCCACAGCAGGACATCCCATACCAGAGACATGATTGACAGCTGCCTTGAAGGCTCCTGATCGGCCCCCCTTAACCCTACCTACATGCACAGGACATACCAGGAAGTGTCCAGGCAACAATATGGATTACCAGTGATTGAGCTTCCATGACAAACACTACTCCGGATCTCCCAGCATTGGCTTTGGCTCTGACATGGATTTTGATCCTCGCTTTGAACGTGGAAACTTTGACACAATTCTGACCTCTGGTACTGACCTTGGCCTAGAAACCAGACCTCAAGCTGCTCGAGACCTGCCTCAGGATCCAGACAATTTCTTTCTACAAAATCCCAGCCTTCTCAGGAATTCTGTTTGCCTACTGCTAGTGCAGGTTTGATGAGTTCTGCCCTGGACATCATCAAATCAATGATAGCATTCTCATGAGGAAGTGGAAATATGATATCAAGTTAACTAGGTATTTTTTTCTGCAGGAAGGGAAAATATAGATGACTGTTAAAGTTGTTTAATTTAGGAACGTTGAAGAGAGGTTGTTTACCTGTATATTCTTCTTCTCCTTTCACCAACAGAATCTATTTTATTTACTAATAGACATGAAACAATAATGCCAGTGGCTTGGATATGAATGGTACCTGCAGGTACAAACTGGATTAGATATTTAACCCAGTGATATTTTTGCTCACATGTACATGGCTGATCTGACTGTCTATTTGATTGTAAGATAGAATTTTCCCATAGGTCATGTTGGCTCACAGAAAATCTTTGGCTTCCAAGAACAGGCCTGAAGAGACACACTCTTCCAATCATTTAGTCCTTGTCCCTGTATGGCAGAAGCTTCCACTCCTGGAATGATGACCAGTGCCTTAGCAGAGGTGTATGGCATTAAGGTTCTGGAAGATACCTTGTGGACTGACTGTGGTAAATGTCATGAAGTGGAACAAGCCAAGCACAGCTCACTTTGGGCTTGTCTACATCAGAAAGTTGCAGCGCTGGTGAGGGAGTTACAGCGCTGCAACTTAGGAGGTGTACACATCTGCAGGGCACCACCAGCGCTGCAAACTCCCTGTTTGCAGCGCTGGCCGTACTCCCGTTTTTGTCTCGGGTGTAGAGGATCCAGCACTGGTGATCCAGCGCTGGTAATCAAGTATAGACACTTACCAGCGCTTTTCTTGACCTCCGTGGAATAAGCAGGTATCCCAGCATACCTGAGGAAGCCTCTGGTAATCAAGCTGGTCTCCTTCCCCGGCTTGCTCTCGCGTTCCCCGAACCCCGAGCAAGCAGGTCTCCTTCCCTGCGGTTTGCAGGGTGGTTCCGGGAACGCGAGAGCAAACCGGGGAAGGAGACCAGCTTCGCCGCGGTTTGCTCTCGCGTTCCGCGAACCACCCTGCAAACCGCAGGGAAGGAGACCTGCTTGCTCGGCGGTTCGGGGAACGCGAGAGCAAACCGGGGAAGGAGACCAGCTTCGCCGCGGTTTGCTCTCGCGTTCCCCGAACAAGCAGGTCTCCTTCCCTGCGGTTTGCACGGTGGTCGCGGAACGCGAGAGCAAACCGCGGCGAAGCTGGTCTCCTTCCCCGGGTTGCTCTCGCGTTCCCCGAACCGCCGAGCAAGCAGGTCTCCTTCCCTGCGGTTTGCAGGGTGGTTCGCGGAATGCAAGAGCAAACCGCGGCGAAGCTGGTCTCCTTTCCCGGTTTGCTCTCGCGTTCCCCGAACCCGAGCAAGCAGGTCTCCTTCCCTGCGGTTTGCACGGTGGTTCGCGGAACGCGAGAGCAAACCGCGGCGAAGCTGGTCTCCTTTCCCGGTTTGCTCTCACGTTCCCCGAACCCGAGCAAGCAGGTCTCCTTCCCTGCGGTTTGCAGGGTGGTTCGCGGAACGCGAGAGCAAACCGCGGCGAAGCTGGTCTCCTTTCCCGGTTTGCTCTCGCGTTCCCCGAAACCCCTTGAAGCCGCCCAACAGCGCTGCAGTGTGGCCACATCTAACACCACTTGCAGCGCTGGTTGCTGTAAGTGTGGCCACTCTGCAGCGCTGGCCCTATACAGCTGTACTAATACAGCTGTAACAACCAGCGCTGCAAAATTTTAGATGTAGACATGGCCTTTGTCAGCTGGGCTTCTGAGCTGCTTTCCTAGGAGCATCAATACAGCCCTAATAATGTATTTTAACCTGAAATGGTTCCTGGGTCTGGACAGGTTGGCCTGTAAGGAAGTTCAGAACCTTCTCGTAACTTTTTTTGCTGTGTTTAGCATTGACGTAAACCCCTAAAAGGTACAATATAATATAGCTCCTTTCTGGCAAGCCTGTATTTTCACTTTCTAGCCAGCAGGTGTCAGTGGTAGACTCAAAGAAAAAGAAAAGTTGAGATCAAAATTATGCCTGCCTGTATCCGCAGAAAATCTGTAAAGAAAAGCACTGATGTATTGCTCTCTTTACCCTCCTCGACTCAAATTTTAGTGGGTTGTGCTGGCTGGTGCTGAGGAAATTCAGAAGGAAACAACATTTTCCTAAATAGCTTTGAATAGACACAAGTTTCTTACTGTACTACATATAGGAACATACACAGCAGTAAAGGAGGTAGGACTGGAAGAGACCTCCTGAGTCATCACACCCATCCCCTGCTATCACAGGCTCTGCCCTCAGATAATCCTATTCATAAATGTATCACCTGAATTAGCCTTTACCCCATTCGTGAATAATATGGAACTGAAAACTGGTAAGTGTAACTTTAAATGACTGTCAGATCTTGTTTGATTCCTCCGTTAACAAAGCTGTAATTGAGGATTTATCACTGTGCATAAGTCCTGAGTCATGACTTTCCCCCTTTGCAGACTGCTACATGCCACCCTACTTGTACACTCATTTTTTATCACTGTTAAGATTATTAAAACAATCCCTAATTTCCCCTTTGCCTCACCAAAGACTGAAAGCTATTTAAAGGAACCAATTAACTCATTTAAGTTCTAGTCTTCAGTTAATAGCATAGTTTATTTTGATACCATAGTGCCTGAACATTTTCAGTTACCATAATCCATTGCCTCGGTAGGGGGGAAAGCTATCACTCAAGTAAAAATGCCACATCTCATTCAGTGTCAAATAAAAAATGATCTTTTGAGCCCTGTACCTCCTGATTGTTTCACAGCCCACTGGATTGTCACACAATGTTGGACCACTTGCACCTATCTCTGCGTGTACACATCAATCATCCACTGGTTCCAGGAAAGCAAGTTATAAAAATTGGCAGGCAACCCCAAACAATCCTGGGTGAATCATTTCAGACCTTCCTTTGTTCAGAGGGAAACACAAGGGGACAATGGACAGATGTCAAATTCTAAAGGGCAGCATCCCCACAGATCACCAGAATTCATAAGCTGTCCTCTGCCCTGTGCTGGAGACCCATCAACACATGAATTTCTCCCACACACGGCTCTCTCTCCTTCCTTTGTATTTCTGTGGAATGATGTCAGACTGAAGTGCTTTCTTTCACAGCAGTGAAAAACACACACACAGACACAGCCTATCCCACACTGAAAAGAAAGAAAGGTGGTTACCAAATGATGATAGAGGGGGGAAATGTGCATTTTAATAAGTAATTTTTTCTTTATTAAACCATTATTAGATTAAATTGTGATCTGAGCAGGAATGGGACCAGGAGATTCTTAAATAAAGGCCATGATACTTGATAGTGAACTGGAGAGCTAGAACAAAACTGGAACGTCAGATCCAACCCCCCTTCAATTTTCACAAGGAGGTTGTCAGTCAGAGTCCATGAATTCAAACCTGCCCCATAAGAGTGATTCTGACTCAGATCTTACACTGGAAGGGGCCAATTTTCCACTCCTCAGTCAAAATCTCATGGGAAAAGCTGCTTTCAAGAGAATTTGGTCCAAGATGGAGGAAATCACACAAAATTGGTGAGATTTCCACCATTCAGTCACTCTAAGCAAGATTTCTGCTGTTTCTGGCTGCTATTGTTTGAGAACAAATTGTGAGATTCCAATGCCATTTAAGCCCTGCTTGGCCTGAGACCAAAACTCTAGCTAGCCCTAAACCTAATTTCAATGTACAAATGAGCCCTGCCTCTGGCCATGTCTAGTTAAATACATCTTGAATAGTGGAGGCACAAGTTACATGCCAATTTATTCCAAGTTAATGCAGTGGCATCACTACCACAACCATAATGAAACAACTTGACTAGTATGAGCAAAGTGCAGCAGCATGCTTAGCATGACAATGCATTAAGTGTGACTACTCATAGACTTTAAGGTCAGAAGGGACCATTATGATCATCTAGTCTGACCTCCTGCACAATGCAGGCCACAGAATCTCACCCACCCACTCCTGTAACCAACCCCTAACCTACGTCTGAGTTATTGAAGTCCTCAAATTGTGGTTTGAAGACCTCAAGCTGCAGAGAATCCTCCAGCAAGTGACCCATTCCCCATCTTGCAGAGGAAGGCAAAAAAACATCCCTTGCCCTGGAGGAAAATTCCTTCCTGACCCCAGATATGGCGATCAGTTAAACCCTGAGCATGTGGGCAAGACTCACTAGCCAGACACCCAGGAAAGAATTCTCTGTGGTAACTCAGATCCCACCCCGTCTAACTTCCCATCACATACCACTGGGCATACTTACCTGCTGATAATCAAAGATCAGTTGCCAAATTAATTGCCAAAATTAGGCTATCCCATCATAACATCCCCTCCATAAACTTATCACGCTTAGTCTTAAAGCCAGATACTCCATACCTATTACTGTTTGTAAGGAGGTTGGGGCGGTTTCTGTATGTACAGTAATATCTTGTTACCATGTTACAGTTCATTACATGTAGATCCTTTGTAAATTCCTGTGTTGAAGCACTTCAGTCAAGTCATGTGGTTTGAGAGATTTACAGGAAAGCTAATTCAGTTCCTGTTGAAGGACTGAGGATGTATGTCCATCCTTTGAGTATAACACCTGCTCTGTGAATCTAGGCAGAAGACTGGAACAAAGTTGAATATTGCAGAATGGTGTAGGCAAACATTCCTGTTCTGAATGATTCATGGATTCAACCATGTTTGCATCCCTTGTTATTTACCATTCACTATAAATGGGTTTGTTTTTCACATAAATGTTTGGGAAATGGCTGTTCTTTGTACAAACACTTGTATTCATGTGTGACCAAAGGTATTTATGTCAGAGCAAGAAAATGTGTTGTTCCTCGTTTGTTATTCCTTGCTTGTTTTTTAATAGTCGTAGTTATCTTGTTTTAAAAAGTGTTTCAGTCGTCCAATCCAAGAGAGGAAATAATGCTTCAGATTACCAGTCCCACACCATGAACAAAGAGTGGAAGTGAACAGTGCATTAACAACCTTATAGTCCGAAATTTGTTCGCAATAAACTGTTTTGTTGAATCTTTTCACTTTATACAACATTAAGAACATAGGAAAAGCACATGGACACATCTTGGTTCCAAATTACCACATTTACTAAACTAGCTACATATACACACTGCTGCTCTCTCAAGTTCTTGTGACTTCAGCAGAAGTCCACAGGGAGACCTATGAGAGGGCTCCTAACTATTTAAAGGGATACTACCCAATTCCTATATACTACATATTTGCCAAATAATTCTGAATGACAAATAAATAGGCTTGTTCAAAATCCTCACCCAAAGATTCCTGCTATCTTGGACTATAACTGCATTTAGAAGAGATAATTTGACTGATTTTTAATGGCTGCAATATCCTTCCTGGTTCTTTTTTAAACAACTGCTCACACCCAACCCAGCCCTTTCCCACAGCCACTAAACAATCTCAGCCTTTCCCCCTGGGATGTACAGTTTATTCTAAATTGGTGTTATAGGGAAGAGACAAGATGGATCTAATGTGTAATCTGTTTCAGATATTAAATGACAACCCAAAAGATGGGCAACTGCTTTTCACTGGAGGATTCAGCTGTCTGGATAGGAAATTTAATGAATACAAAAGGGCATCAAATTCCTCTTTTTTCAGTCTTGACCTAATATCTATGCGAACCTTCATCCAATTGGGTAGCATAACATTGCTTCCCAGTGATACTTGCTTTAGCTTAAACTCAACTAGTCTCCTCTTACATGGCTTTATACAGAGGTTTCTCACTGACTCTAGGTAACTTGTTTCTCCATATGAAATGTGTTACTGAGGAGTGCCACTTCTCTGAAATCTTATGTTAAGAATCTCTATTGAAAGGACTTAACATATAAAAACTGTAGGAAATGGCATACTGGATTAGATGAATGGTGTTCCTATTGTTGGGTCTAAACTTTTGGTGAACTTTGGGGAGCCAAAACACACCCAGACTGGCCGTCTCTGCATAATCCTTTCTGAACCCTTTATCGAACAAAGCACTGACCTGCAAACTACTCATGACACCCCCCTTTATTAAGTAGCCATTAGCCTTTATCTCTATGCATTTACTTGTTAAACTTGCTTTTCCTGTAAAATCTTGATTGATTATGCATGACCATTATCTTTTGTTAATCACTTTGTTTACTTCTGTGTATAAATATTGATGCTCACCCCTAATAAAGGGGCCACACTTAATCCAAAGCTTTTTAGAGCTAAGGATAGTGTGAGCCCGTTGATCAACGCATTGGTGTCTGGTCTCTGACAGAATTGTGTGCCCCATACCAACTCCGCACGAACTCGGGTGCTGGAGAGGTGAGTGAGGACTTGCTTTATTACCTAACAATTTGGGGGCTCGTCCGGGATTCCTTCTGGTGCGGTACCTCTGTCCAGTGGTCAGACCACTCATATATGAATTGGCAAGGCGCCACAGGAGATTTCTCCCAGCCAATTCAATATTGAGGGGTCGTGTACTGGACAGCAGGGTAAACGCCAGTTGGAGGGCTCCTGTCAGACACCATGGGTCAAGGGACTAGCGTGCCTCTTGAGAGTCCGTTGGGGATTGTAAATAAGTTATGGAACGAAGGGAAACTCCCAGTACAGACAGGAATGTCTAGGAAGAAGTTGTACACACTATGTGTAAGGAATTGGACTGGGTATACCGCGGTATTGGCCGACCCGGAGATGAGGTGGCCTTCGTATGGCTCTTTCGAACAGGCTGCCTTAAGAGGAGTAAAGAGCCGGATCGAAAAAGACCATCCGGGACAGTTATGTTAATGGTTTTGTTGGGACACAGCAGCAGAGCTGTGGAAATCTTTAAAAATTATGGCAGTCAGGTACTCTCCCGAGAGTGAACCCCCTCCAGGTTATTTCGATGAAGGGTGTAGACCACGGCGTGTTTTGACTCGTCAGCTGGTCCCCTCTGCACCTGCCCCTATTCCTCCGCAGGGGGACTCTCTCCATGTAGCAGAGGGGAATCTGCAGAATCCCAAATTGGAATTTCTGCAGAAGGATGAGGAGGAAATGGAGGGGCAAACCTCGGGAGGAGTAGTTACTAGGCTAATGTCCAAACAGATACAGCAGGGTGCATGCCCCCCCCTGAGGATAGCCCAGAGGATGTCCCCGTCAAATCTCTTGCGAGTAATAAAAGTATAGTTAGAGAGATGCCTTTACAGGTGCACCACCAGCTCAGCCCATTCCCCAGGCCTGGATCAACTACGGGAAACAGCAGCAGCTGCAGCAAACTCAGCCTCCTCAATGACGGTACCCCGGGGGCGAAGACAAACAATGTGATGGTCTTATTTCCTTAATGTCTTTAGCCGGCTCCTTTCTCACTTTCTCCCCTCCCAGCAAAGAGCCTCGTTTAACCCTTTCAGTCCAGGGACTGCCTGTCTCTTTCCTCATTGATACTGGGGCTACTTTCTCTCTTTTAAATCATGCCCCCTCTCCCTGGCTATCCTCTGAGGTTAAAACTGCGACTGGGGTGGAGGGCAACCCACAGTCTCTGGAACTCACTTTGCCTTTGAATGTTGTTTATGCTGATAAATGTTTTCCTCACCGTTTTCTTTTTTCCCCAGCTTGTCCGATCCCTTTGATGGGCCGGGATTTACTCTGTAAGCTTGAGGCTACTTTAACCTGCACTCCTGAAGGGGTAGGATTATTGATGACAGTGTTAGGAGATTCGGCCCCTACTCAGGGTAATTGGGAAACACCCCCCTCTCTCTCCCCTGACCTCACTGACTTGCCTCCAACCCTCTGGGGAATTTCTGACACTGATGTTGGCCTGCTCCTTTCGGCAGAGCCCGTAAGGATTCAGGTGAAGCCTTCCTTAACCCCCCCGTCAGTCCCTCAATACCCCCTGTCGCTGGAAGCCCGGGAGGGCATCCGCCCCATTATCGAGGGATTCATTGCACAAAAGCTAGTCCGCCCTCAGCGCACTCCCTGTAACACCCCTATACTGCCTGTCAAAAAGCCTCCTAAAAAGGACGGAGACCCTGTTCGTTGGCGCTTTGTACAGGATCTACGAGTTGTTAATCAGTATGTGGTCCCTCTTCATGCAGTAGTTCCTGACCCAGCTACTATCATCAGCCAAATTCCCTGGGATGCTGAGTGGTTCACTGTTATTGACTTAAAATCAGCTTTTTTTCAGCATTCCTGTGCACCCAGACTCTCAGTATCTCTTTGGTTTCACCTGGGAGGGACAAAGTTATGTCTGGCAACGACTCCCTCAAGGCTACAGAGACAGCCCCACGATTTTCAGCCAGTGCCTCCGCCACGACTTGGAAGGTTTCACCAGTCTGCAGGGATCCACATTGGTCCTATACGTAGATGACATCCTATTAGGTAATCGCGAAAAAGCTGCCCTCCGCATCGATGGTAAGGCACTTTTATTATACCTACACACCAGAGGCCACAAGGTAGACCCTAAAAAGATTCAGTGGGTCTCACAAAAGGTCCGATATCTGGGCTTCCTGTTAACCCCAGAGGGAAGACAGATGAACCCAGCCCGCATAAAGACTATTCAAAACTGCCCTCTACCGAACACCAAGAAACAACTTCGAGGTTTCTTAAAATTAATTGGCTTCTGTCGCCCCTGGTTGCCGTCCTGCGGGGAGTTAAGCAAACCGCTCCACCGACTCACTGCTAACCTTGCTCCTGACCCTTTGTAGTGGTCCCCGGACACTATTCAAGCCTTTCAGTTACTCAAGGACAGTGTGGCCTCCTCCATGTCTCTCCGTCCCCCCAATTACAGCAAACCCTTTCACCTTTTTGTCCACGAGAGGGGCGGAATTGCTAGTGGTGTCCTTACCCAGCTGAGCGGGCCCCACCATTTCCCGCTTGCTTTTTACTCTCAGCAAATCGACCCTGTCGCTCAGGGAACCCCATCCTGCACCCGGACTCTGGCAGAAGCTGCCCTGCTATTACAGTATCCTGCCTCTGACAGTGGTCAATACCAGATGCTTCAGAGGAAAGTGTAAAATCCCTATAACAGAGCATTATGAAATAATCTACTCATCTAGGAAATTTCTTCCTAAACTAAGGCAATTAGTGATTGACTCACATCCTTAAGAGTAAGAGTTTGTATCACTCATAATTGCTTGCCCTATGTAATATAACTGTGGATATTATTAGTCATGCATGTCAAACCTCTTTTGATCCCACCTACCCTCTGGTCTCATTGAAATAGTGGAGCATGGAGTTCTACATGTTGATTATGCATGGTACAAAAAGGAAATGTCCTTTTATTAACTTTAAATTTGATTGTTTTTAATTTGTTTGTGTGCCTCGTATTTTTTTTCCAGTCCTTCTTCAAATAATAAAATGTGTTAAACTATGACAGGAATATACATGGGCTGAGAACAACACAGCTCACAGCAGAGATATTTTGAGAGAATTACCTCAAGTCCTTTGCCATACAAAAGCATTGTTCTAAAACAAAATGCAAGATACAAGTCTTTAGGAGGAGGCTCAGTGCTACTTTCTCTGATTTTCTTAAGGAACAATAGGCTAAATAAAACCCCTCTCAACAATCCCACTTCCCGCCTTTTTCCCTCAACACCTCTTAGTACCCCCAGCTCAAACTGCATGATAAGCTAATGAGTCAAGCTTTTATAACCTCTCCCATTTCACTCATAACTTTCTTAAAAGGGCTCTCCCCTTTAAAAAGTTCACTTTCCATTACTCTCCTCCACCCCAATCATGCAAAACCCCAGACAGCTGAGTCATCCCTTGCCTCGTGATTGCAGTGCAGGCTTGTTATAAAAGGATCTCACAAAGGGCCTTCTGTTGCTTAAGAGAACAGTTTTTGGTAGTTCTCTTAGAAGAAGGTAAGTATGAATTAAGTCACAACCTGGGATCTAATAAACACCTTGGCGTCTTTTTTAATAGTGATAATAGTATGACCAACCTCAGGTGTACAAACATTATGGCTCAAGCCTAAAAAACTATGATTTAAACCTTTTTTTTTTTCTTTCTGTTGTTTGGATCTTTGGGATACACTTGGGTCACTTTTCAAGCTTTCCTCTGCAACCATGATGGCTACTAAGCAGCTATTTTTCTTTTTTAAATGAGAGTTGAGATTCTTGAATAATTATACAATTCCAGGAGCTGGGGCTTCAAGCAAATTCTTGGATAAAATCCTGTTCCTACTGAAGTCAATGGCAAACATCCATTGACTTCAATGGATTTCACCCCAAATATTGTGAGGGTCACCATGAAATTATGAGTTGGAAACACTGTTTAGAAACATTCTATTTCTCCTGTGTCTGTGCTTCTAGGGAACACTTGTATTTCTTCCATGGACAGACTCATCAGTCCATTCACTTAAAGGTGGGAAAAACTCTCAAACTATTTGAGAAGGAGTGATGCTTTGCTGTATTATAAATCCATATTTCTTTATGTTTTCAAAAGTAAGGCAATTTTTTTTTTTAAAACCCATGTTTTTCTAGCTTGGGAAGAAGACTATTAGGAATCACAGATAGGATGAAAGCCCAGATCCTGCAGGGAGTTCCATGAGGGCAAATCTTGGCCTCCTAGGGTGACCAAATGTCCAGATTTTTATAGGAACAGTTCTGATTTTTGGGTCATTTTCTTATATAGGCTCCAATTACTCCCCCACCCCATCCCAATTTTTCACATTTGCTGTCTGGTCACCCTATGGCCTCCTGACTTTAATGGAGAGCTGCATGAGTGCCGAGCTCTGTGCATGCAGAACTCCTTGAGGAACTAGGGATTTAGGGTTAGATCTACAAATGGACTTAGGTGCCTAAGTCCAACATTTAGGAGTCACTGGGATCCTTAAAACCCAGACTCAGCTCTGCCAACTGACTCTCTAAGTAGTAAATCTGCTGGGACAATCCCATAGGGGTCTACATTTCTGGTGCAGGTGTGCAGAACACCCTCAGGATGCAAGACTGTTCAGAGCCCTAGCTCTTGCCTAATGCCTATTGAGATTCTCAAACTAGGCATTCCCCTGGTTCTCTCACCTGTGGGTCAAGATCTGGTAAGTGTTCTCTGAGCATCAAATTGGGCCCCCCACAAAGGACAGCGAAAGGCAAGTAGATCAGTAATTTTGGGGGTTGGCTGGTAGGGTGAGTCCTGCCCTTCTGGTGAAAGAATGTACCTCAATGTAGCAATCAGGTTTGGCTGATTTGATCCCTGGTGTCCCCTATCCCAGGCAAGTGCCCTGACCAGCAGGCTTTTGGGTATTCTACCATAAATGCCTTTCAAATCATCCTATTGAAACTGCTCCAAGTTTGAATGAATAATTAAATATTGGTGGAGGCAGGGAGTAGAACTGATTTTCCCCCTATACTTACAGGGTGTGCCCTAACCACTGGGCTATAAAGACAACCTCATTCTTGTTTTTTCTCTGTCTCTGGTCCACCTTGGCAGAGAGTGGCTAGCTTAGGTGACTTTCTGCTCAGCTTGCTGGCTTCTAAGGATGCCATTCTTAGGCATCTAACTCTCCCCATGTGTTGTACAAGGAGTCTGGGCACCTAACTTGAAGCTGAACCTTCCACACCATGGTAGGGTACCTAAAAGTTAGGCTCTGCCACACTGACTGTTGTAACATCCGAGTCCCTTTGTGAATCTAGGCCTAAAATTCTGCAGTGTATTTAGGCGCCTAGCTCCCACATATTTTAGCCCCTCACCCTTCATTCGTAAAACTATTCAGGATAAGGGTCTGCCATTTTCATTAGCCTTTGAGGTACTGTGTGAACCTATAGAGTAAATGAAATAGTAACAGTGTTTTGGGGGGGGCCAGGCCCCGAATAATTGGTAATATGGCATGGGGTTAAAAGTTTACATTCTCAGGCCTGCCATTGCCCTCGAAGTACCCCTTAGATTAATCAATATGTTCCTTTAAAGCTAGCAAGAGTACATGTAGTCATTTATCATTTTCTTTTGTTCTTTTGTTTATAGTATAAAATGTAATCGAGCAAAGGGGGGCTCTGTAGTGTGGGTAAAGGATATAGTTTAATTAAAGGATCCAGTACTTAATGAATTGTAAATGATGAATTGTGGCACCTGTAAGCATCTTTGTAAACAAGTGGGGTATATAAGGTGGGGAAAAGGATAGTGATTTGTGCATGATCTGAGATTTTACATCTCCTTGCACCTTATTTGACTCAAATAAAGATACTTGCTTCTCCACTCCAGTGTGGTCATTGGGGATACGCACACCGGGCAAACGAACCCCAACTGTTGCATCCCCTGCAACAACAGGATGATTGTTCTGTTGCATCATTTATTACTAAAGAGAAACAAGAGGCGGGGAAGGGGATAAAGTTAAGGGTGGTGCTGAGACCTATGCACATTTTTCTAGCCTTTATGACTGTGCAAGTTTTATTTACCAGGACAATGTTCTATATTTTGGCTTTCAATATTGTTCACCTTAAATCAGAGTGTAATTAGTTTAATGAAGGGTTGTTAGATGGTTGTTTTCTGGGAATAGCATGGTGCTCTTAAACAACACTAAACTGTTTAAATTAACCCATGCTGATAAGCTTTTAAAAAATATAGTGGCTGACAAATGTGACAGTGTGGGTTATAAACAGAGATGGGATCTAATTAACATTGCACTTGACATTTTCAGTATATGTTATAATGAACTAACTGTAGCTTTTAGAGAGAGTTGTTTTTCTCTCCACTTCTTTTGTTCCTGAATAACTGGGTTACAATTGAGAAAACACATATGTACAAAGCAGATTGAACTAAAACATATACTGTGTATTTTCCTTTGGAAATGACTCTCATTCTATAATAATGTCTCCTTTGTTTAGCAAGTATTGTTACACATTATATATCATAGGTACCATGGTAGTAATTAAAGGCCCAACAAAGAATTAGGACCCATTTGTGTTGGGTGCTATGTGCATATCCCTTCTCCAATGACCTTTTAGTATCAATAATTACAGATGGCTAACAAACAAGGGGAGAATAAATTAAGTGACTGTCATGACAAGTGTAATCAGCAGCAATCTCAGCACGCTCACTGTGTAGCCACTGTTAACGATTTTATGTTTTGTTTGCAGTGTAATTGTCTCGTAGGCATCTGGACAGATGTGAGTTGAAGGGGAATAATGTTATCGCTTCATGGTATATGTTTAGTCTGCATGTTTGGTCACATGTAAATACTAGCTATTAACAACAATTTATCCAACTAATTTAGCTTTCCACTCCATTAGCAAATTATCCAAATTTGGAAGAATCTGTATGTTCATCATGGCTGAGCAAACACTCCAGGCAAACAAATTACAGCCCCTAGATTTTCTTGACTAGGTTTTAATAATTTACTATTCATCGTGTGTGATGGCTCAGTCATGTGAGTAATATGGTAATTTTTCTTCTCTGGGCTTGGGTGATTCTTTAAAAAACAGGGCAAGCACTTCTAGCATGAATGCCCATATTTGCATGTGAATGCCCTTGCTCACACATGACTATAGATCAAGAATGGCCCTTCTCCACAATTGTCTGAGCAGCCACCCATTTATGCAAGTGTTTCTGAACAAGTAATACAGAAAAAGGGGTGTGAACACTGACAAATAAAAAAGAGATTCAGAATTTAGGGAATTTTTCTTATTTTCCTATGATTTTCTGTGTTGTTCAAAGATCCAGATAATGAGCAATGGAATAGATAATAGCTTCCAAAATATAAAACAATGCCATCTGGCAGCTTATCCTTTCTTCAGAGGTGACAAATGAGTCACTGGCTGTGAGACTGATGGAACTGAAATTGTTGTAGAAAAGAGCACAGCAAAGCCTGAAGTATGACAAATACTGTGCTACTTTTCTCTTTAGCCCTCATGCTGTAAATTCATATTACAAGACATAACATTTCTTCCATGATTAGAACTTTAAAGTCAATGGAGTTTGCAGGGATAGGTTCTAAGTTAGTGACTCTTTTGGCTAGATTCTCTGCTGGTGTGACTCCATTGACTTCAAAGGAGGACTCGGCTTTGTGCCTTTTAAATATGGCTCTAAACAGAGTGCAATGTACAAATGAACTACTCCAGGGGGGCCAGTGAGAAGCAACGTGCCTCAGACACCCTCTGAGCTAGTCCCAGGGATCCCCTCTTTTGCTAATGGGGTGAGATTGGGGAGAAACTTGCTACATCCTTGATGGGGTGTAACATGTTCCCCTCTATGCATTCATCCATCTTTGCTGGCAGGTGTATAGGGGCAACAGAGCTATATCTCTGCCTGACCCTGCCCACTTGGTCATGGGAGAATACCCACTAGCACAGTCACTGTGTTTCTCTAAGTACCAAGGGTTGCATTGGAGTTAACTATAATGTGAGGTTAACTCTAATGTGGCTACGCAAGAAAGTGGTGAGCCTTTATTCTCCTGGGCAGCAAAGAAAGAGTTAGGCAAATTTAGATCTAAATATCTAATAAAGCATTCATTATAAGGAAGTGTTGTCCTTCAGCAGTATATGTCCTTGATTAGACTCTGATCCTGTAGCTTGTTCCTGATGAGGGACCTGTACACCTGCACAGAGTCCAGCTGGTGTCAGTGGGGAAATACATGACTGGGAAAAGTTCTGGGGTTCAGAGTCTTCATAATTACTATGAGACAAACATTACACCACTCTTTCAAGTACAACACTTGGGTAGTTACATTTACACATCTGTTGATCTATGAATGATGCACTGAAACTCATATGGAAATAGTCATATTACCTAGCCTCATTATTAATTACTGCCAATTTGCAACAGGCCTATTACCATCTTCTGGTTTTGTCCAACCATAAATTAGAACCGTGGACTAGGAATCAGTGCTTCATTGGTTCTGTTCATAGGAGGCCACCGATGTACTATGTGAACTAAGACAAACTATTTAGGCTAAAATTTTCAGATGTAGCCACTAATCTTGAGCCCTTCATTTAGGGGGAGCCCAGCCTGAGACACACAAGCACTGATGGTAGAGACAGTGAGTGCCCACAACTCCAGTTGAATTCAGCACTTCTGCAAATCAGAACCTGTGTGTCTAACTGGGAATGCAGAACTAATATGAATTTGAAAATGTTGGCGTTATCCTCCTTTTCTGCCACTTATCTAGCTGTAGTATGGTTGTGGATGTGTACTGCTATTTACCTGGTGAAGGGTAGTAAGGCATAAGTGAGCAATGTTTGTACAACACTCTGAGGGCCTTAGGTGACAACCCATCCTGAAAGCATGAATGATGACTATATACACAGCATTAGGCTTTAAAATGGTTTCCCTCAAGAGGCATTAATCACGGTAAAATAGACTAAGGAAACATTTATCATAGCTCAGACCAGCAAGCTCTATACACCAGGTTTGGAGAGGCAATGGAAAGCATGTTGGAGTAATGAGCCTTCATCAGTGGTAATGGGGCATACTAGCACTATCTGCTATTCTTGGACAGTTCTCCCTGGAAATAGTATAAAGATCTATAATTTGCTGCTTGAAAATGTGAGAAGCAGCAATTTGATGGGTATTTGAAACATTAGTACAAATTGACTGATGTACTGGAAGGCTGACCCTAAAGCATCAACACGTTGGGATCTGCAGTCCCAACTCAGGCTAAGTGAATAAAGCATTAATTAATTTTTAGAAGTGCTGAGCACCCAAAATTCCAACTTTAAGTCAGTGGGGAGCAATAAGTGCACAGCACCTCTCCAGCCTGATGGCCACTGAAATCAATGGAAAGATTCCCATCGTTTTCAATGGGGTTTGAATCAGGCATTTGGTATGTTTCTCACTGTATTATTACAGTAGGCAGGGAGCACATGTTACACTGTCCCTTAGCCTGAGCATCGCAGTTGCATTATAACTCATGCCCTTTCATTGCACGTATATTTTGGGGAGGGAGGCAAGTATCCTGTCTTGTAATTGCTGAGCCTAAACACTTTATTTGAAAGCTGAAGCAAAATGAGTTGAACTAGTTTTGCACTGAGCGCAGATTTGAACCAAGCTACTTTAAAGTGTAGTGGTCTAATTCCCATTAAAATGTAGCAAATGTTGAATTCCTTGCTGCTCAAATCACCGAATAAAATGAGGAATTGCATGGTGTATCTTTGGACTTACACTCTGTGGGCCTGATTCCAATTTACACTAAGGCCAACTTACTCTATTCCAGTAAAGAGGCCTTAAAGTGGGCATATTGAGGGGTGAGGGTGGGGGTGCAGATCCCAACCTCACCCCAGTCAGGAAAGGGTTAGAGCTCTTCTGAGCGCAATCAGCCTCAACCCAGTGTGCCTGGAGATGGACGGATCCTTAAAAAGGAGGATCGGTGCTCAGTGCAGGGTGGTGCTGTGAAGGAGTTAGGACTGCAACTCAATGATCCTTAGCCCTGGAGGCAGGGACGGCTGACTGGGGATCCTTGGCCACCCCCCAGTCCCTCTCAGAACTTTCCCTTTTCCTCTTTGGTTTCCCAAAGGCCTAGAACTCTGTCATTGTGGGCTGTGGGAGCAGACTGATGTTTCGGTTGTACTACTTTAACTTTCCGCCACGAGGGGGCTGATGCCTTGAGTAGCCTAGCTGCAGGGATGTGCTCTAGCTTTCACTGCAGGAGTAAGGCCTATCCTTTCTGCAAGGGGGTACTAGAGAGGCGTAGCGTACTACCACAGGGCATAAATTGACTCTGTACTCACTTTAAGGCCTGGTCTACACTACGCGTTTATACCAATTTTAGCAGCGTTAAACCGATTTAACGTTGCACCCGTCCACACAATGAGGCCCTTTATATCGATATAAAGGGCTCTTTAAACTGGTTTCTGTACTCCTCCCCAACGAGAGGAGTAGTGCTGAAATCGGTATTACCATATCGGATTAGAGATAGTGTGGTCGCAAATTGACAGTATTGGCCTCCGGGCGGTATCCCGCAGTGCACCACTGTGACTGCTCTGGACAGCAATCTGAACTCAGATGCACTGGCCAAGTAGACAGGAAAAGCACCGCGAACTTCTGAATTTCATTTCCTGTTTGGCCAGTGGGGAGAGCTCACCAGCACAGGTGACGACACAGAGCTCATCAGCACAGGTAACAATGCAGTCTCCTAAGAATCGAAAAAGAGCTCCAGCATGGACCGCACGGGAGGTACTGGATCTGATCGCTATATGGGGAGAGGATTTTCTGCTAACAGAACTCCGTTCCAAAAGACGAAATGAAAAAACATTTGAAAAGATTTCCAAGGCCATGATGGAGAAAGGCCACACCAGGGACTCAGTACAGTGCCAGGTGAAAGTTAGGGAGCTCAGACAAGCCTACAGAAACCCACAGAAGCAAACAGAAGATCCGAGGCAGGGCCAAAAACATGCCGCTTCTACGCTGAGCTGCATGCAATTCTCGGGGGGTCCACCACCAGTTCCCCACCCCTGTCCAAGGATTCTGCGGTGGGGGTGGTAATCTCAGCCATGGCTGAGGATTCTGCAGATGGGGAAGATGAGGAGGAGGAAGAGGACGACGAGCTTGCAGAGAGCACACAGCACTCAGTTCTCCCCAACAGTCAGGAGCTTTTTCTTACCGAGACGAAATTACCCTCCCAGCCCTCCCAAGCCACTAGCCCAGACAATGAAGCCATGGAAGTGACCTCTAGTGAGTGTACCTTTGTAAATATCAAACATGGTTTAAAAGCAAGCATTTTTTAATGATTGATTTGCCCTGAGGACTTGGGATGCATTCACAGCCAGTACAGTTATTGGAAAAGTTTGTTAACATGTCTGGGGATGGAGTGGAAATCCTCCAGGACCATCTTCACGAAGCTCTCCTGGAAGTACTCCAAAAGCCTTTGCAGAAGGTTTCTGGGCAAGGCAGCCTTATTCCATCCATCATGGTAGGACACTTGACCACGCCATGCATGTAGCAAGTAGTCTGGTATCATTGCATGACAAAGCCTAGCTGTGTATGGTCCCGGTGATTGCTGGCATTCAAGCAACATCCGTTCTTTATCTCACTGTGTTATCCTCAGGACAGTGATATCGTTCATGGTAACCTGGTTGAAATTCAGGAATTTAATTAAGGGGACAGAGATGGCCATTCCTACTGGGCTGTTTGCCTGTTGCTTAAAAGAAATCCTTCTTTGCAGGTAGCGAAGCAGGGTAGGGGAGGGGGGCGAATGGAGCTGAGCTTTTTTGTGTTTGGCTAGCAGGGATCTTCCCTGCTACCAGCCACGCTACCAAGGGGAGGGAAGGGGGGTGATTAGCAGTGATCTTCCATGATACCTGCCACAGGGTGCGGGGAGGGGTAAAGCGATCATCCCAGAGAATTGGATGGGGGAGTGGTTTCTGCTGCTGCATGTTAACAGGAAAGAAGCAGTACTGAATGGGATTTGCTTGGTATTTGGGAAAGGAGGGCACTGTGTAGATGAAGGCTGCAGAAGCTGAAAGACAATGGCTTACCATGGACGCATGCAAGCTGAATTCTGCTGCCTCGACCTGCATCTGTGAGATCTCTAACACCAGAGCCGCAGGCACTGAATATTAAGATGCAAAATGCGACCTTGTAGTGAAATCACATGTGCTATGTAAGGTGAATAGTGTTGTTCAGCGTGGAAGAGTATAAGCATTGTTCTGTAAAATGTATCTTTTTAAATACTTCTCTCCCTTTTTTCCCTCCCTCATGCAGCTGCAAATTTTTCAAGCCTCCCTAGTCCATCTCGAAGGCTAGCTCAGATAAGGCGGCGGAAAAAAAAAAGACGTGAGACAAAATGTTCTCGGAAATCATGGAAGTGACCCACAATGAAAGAGCTCATCTGAATGAGTGGAAAGACGTGGTAGCAAATTACAGGAAAGATGCCAGTGAACGTGAGGAGAGGAGGCGGCAGGAAGATCAGCGGTGGCGGGCTGCAACGCTGGTGCTGCTGCGTGATCAAACTGACATCCTCCGACGTTTGGTGGAGCTTCAGGAACAGCAGCAGGGTCACAGAGTGCCACTGCAGCCCCTGTATAACTGCCTTCACCCCTCACGATGTTCCATATCTTCCTCACCCAGACGTGTAAGAACGCGTGAGGGAAGACTTTGTGCACCCGCCCACTCCACCCCCCATGGACAGCCCAACCAAAAGGCTGTCATTACTTTGAAATTTTTTTAGTGGCCTTTTCCTTCCCTCCTGTCCTCCTTCCAAACCACACCTGGCATACCTTGTCAGTTCTCTCTCTCTTTTTATAATGACTTTTTAATAAAGATTACATGATTTTTAAACGATAGTGACTTATTTCCTTAAGCAAGCTGTAATCGAAGGGGGAGGGTGGGTTGCTTACAGGGAATGAGTCAATTAAGGGCGGGGGTTCATCAAGGGGAAACAAACACAGCAGTCACATTGTTCCCTGGCCCGTGATGAAACTCGTTTTCAAAGTTTCTCTGATGCATACCACTTCCTGGTGTGCTCTTCTAATCGCCCTGGTGTCTGGCTGCGCATAATCAGCGGCCAGGTAATTTGCCTCAGCCTCCCACCCCGCCATAAAGGTCTCCCCCTTACTCTCACAGAGATTGTGGCGCACACAGCAAGCAGCAATAACAATGGGGACATTGGTTTGGCTGAGGTCTGAGAGAGTCTGTAATGTGTGCCAGTTCGCCTTTAAACGGCCAAATGCACATTCTATCACAATTCTGCACTTGCTCAGCCTGTAGTTGAACAACTCCTGACTACTGTCCAGGCTGCCTGTGTATGGCTTCATGAACCATGGCATCAAGGGTAGGCTGGGTCCCCCAGGATAACTACAGGCATTTTAACATCCCCAACTGTTATTTTCTGGTCTGGGAAGTAATTCCCTTGCTGCAGCCATTTAAACAGAGTAGTGTTCCTGAAGACGCGAGCATCATGAACCCTTCCTGGCCATCCCGTGTTGATGTTGGTGAAACGTCCATTGTGAACCACCAGTGCTTGCAGCACCATGGAAAAGTATCCCTTGTGATTTACGTACTGAGTGCCCAGGTGCTCCGGTGCCAAGATAGGGATATGGGTTCCATCTATCGCCCCACCACTCGCTTCTCAACTGTGAGGACTGCTCTCATCTTGGTATTATGGCGTTTCAGGGCAGGGGAAAGCAAGTCAGAAAGTTCCATGAAAGTGCCCTTACGCATGCGAAAGTTTCACAGCCACTGCGAATCGTCCCAAACCTGCAAAACTATGCGGTCCCACCAGTCTGTGCTTGTT
This sequence comes from Gopherus flavomarginatus, assembly GCF_025201925.1. Lineage (NCBI taxonomy): Eukaryota > Metazoa > Chordata > Testudines > Testudinidae > Gopherus > Gopherus flavomarginatus. Next base: position 127,703,903 of record NC_066617.1, read on the forward strand.
TCTTGGGCCCAAAATCGGCATTCAATGGCTAGAACCTGCCGCATTACCAGCAGGATCTCCAAAGCGCAGAGGCCTGCAGTTTGAGAGAATTCTGTGTCCATGTCCTCATCACTCTCATCGCCACTCTGCCGTAGCCGCCTCCTCCTCGCCTGGCTTTGCGGGTCCTGGTTCAGCACAGACTGCACGAGAATGCGCGAGGTATTTACAACGTTCACGATTGCGGGTTGCACAGTTCACCCAGGAAAAAAGGCGCCAAACGGTTTTCTGCTGCTTTCATGGAGGGAGGGGTGAGGCTGTACCCAGAACCACCCGCGACAATGTTTTTTGCTCCATCAAGCACTTAGATCTCAACCCAGAATTCCAAGGGGCAGGGGAGACTGCGGGAACCATGGGATAGCTACCCACAGTGCAACGCTCCCGAAATCGACGCTGGCCTCGGTACATGGACGCACACCGCCGAATTAATATGCTTAGTGTGGCCGCGTGCACTCGACTTTATACAATATGTTTTACAATACCGGTTTCTGTAAAATCGGAATAATCCCGTAGTGTAGACATACCCTAAGTCTCTTTACTGTTGGAGTGGTGTGAAGCGGCCATGGTGTTCATGACACTTAGATTGGTCATCAGCACTGTATGTGAGTAACACAGAGTTTATGGCCTGTTTCTCAGTGGTCCTGAGTACCCACAGCTCCCACTGAGTTGTGGATGTTCAGTATCTGTGAAATCTAGGCCTTTAATCCATAAGCTCCTGATCCTGCTGTAAATTCCAGGCAGCGTAGGATGTTCCCATGCAGGGCTTACTGCAGAACTGGAGGCGTAAGGGTCAAAGTGCAATAGATTTCCTGGGGAGTAATGACTGGCTAGAGGACTTGTTGGCTAGAAGACCTGATAGCTCAAGGCACAGTTGAATGGAGAATCACTAAACTCTAAAATAGTAGTTATATGGATTCTTTGTTCTAATGGGTGACAATTTCAATTTTTAAGTGCAGGGCATTTCTGGATAATTTGTCTCCTTTATGTTAACCAAACAAATTGCTTGCATCATTTCCCAACATAATTGAGTTTATAACTGCAACTGTTGGCAGAAACTTCTGTTCTCCTGTGAGCAAGCAGCTAATGGAAAGAGCCTCATTCACAAAATCTAATGCCAACAGGTCATAATAGGAGGATGTGTGATTGGAAGCTTTACTTTTTGGCATTTTTTTCCTATGTGAAGGTGTTTTTGTAAACTTGGGAAATAGTAAAAACTAAAGTATCACAATTACACAATCAAGACTTGGCTTTCTCCTGGTAATTTTAGGTATAGGGCAACAAGCCTAGAGTGTGAAAAATCCCATAAAACAGAAGAAAAAAAAGAGGTGATCATCTATAATTAGGACCAGAAACAAATCTGAATTTTTGCCCATTAATAATGCCTGTACCCTCTATTTTCAGTATACTTGCTTTAGGGGTAGGAGGGATACCAATTAGCTCTACGGAGTGTCCTTTTTTAGTAAAACTGCAAATTAAAGCCATTCACCACCTAGGATGCTGTTAAACAAAATAGCACTCTTATGAAGATTAGAATATAGAAATTAATAAGACAACAGAATGTAATTCTGCTTGATAAGTTGGTCAATTACAATGAAAGCCTGGAACTTGAACAGCCTGTTGTATTCAGCAATGGGAAATTTTCTCTGATGAATACATAGAAATAATTTGTTTTCCAAGTTGGAAAGGGTGTTTAAATTCATTGCAATACCCACTTTGTGTGTGTTGTTAATTTTAATTATGTATTTATCAATATTTTTAAGATAAGGAGCATACCTTAAAGCATACTCATAAAACTGTGTGCTAAGGGTTTAAGTGGACTTTAGTGATATATAGGTCATGTACTGAACCCCTTCATGGGGTGGAGGGAACTTCATCCTTTAACAATGTCATGGATTCACATGTCCTGTGTTCCTCATGGCTCTGCTAATGGTCCCTAGCAGTGCTAACCCTACTAGGGTGTCCAGGACTGGCTCTAGGGGTTTGAGCGCCCTAGGCACACGGCAGTTTCGCCGCCCCGCACGCTGGTCTCGCGGCTCTGGTGGAGCTGCCGCAGTGGTGCCTGCAGAGGGTCCAGTGCTCCGCGGCTCCGGTGGAGCTGCCGCAGTCGTGCCTGCGGGCGGTCCACCGGAGCCGCGTGAGGAGCCGACCATCCGCAGGCACGACTGCAGCAGCTCTACCGGAGCCGCGGACCAGTGGACCCTCCGCAGGCACCACTGCAGCAGTTCCGCCAGAGCTGCCTGCCGCCCCTTCCGGCAAAACAGCGCCCACCAATTATTCTGGCGCCCTAGGCGATTGCCTAGGCTGCCTAAATGGTAGCGCCAGCCCTGAGGGTGTCTCATTCTCACTATGGTAAATTCCTTGGCTTCACAGCCTTCTGGAACTGCACTTCTGAGCCTTCAGCACCCCTGCCTCACTCTTTGATCTCCCCTCAGTGAGTCCACTCGAATTGGACCCCTGGGGAAGGCTTGTACACCCAAAGGGTGCCTAAATCATGTAGACACTTTTGAAAATTTTACTCAGTTGTCCTTACTGATACTCATTACAACTCATTCTCTTTGCCTGTCATGCCCACCATCTGGTCTCTCCAGCTCACTTTGCAGCCTGGTTCTCTTCTGTATGTTTATGTTCTGTCTCTTTGTTCCTTCCTTCCCTCCTCCTTCCCCACTCTGCCTCCTGTGCCCCGCTTTGGCCACTATCTGCAACCATAGTTGGTTTTACCCCAGGAAGCACCCAACAGGGAAAGAGATTTATTAACAGATCTAATTCCTGTACAATAACCCTAAGAGGGATGGACTGGGAAGCTTTGACAGGCAGACCAGATAGCTCTGCTTGAAGACTGGGGAACACAATTTTTTGAAGTCACTAGAGAATTACATAGTGGCTAGTTTAGAAGGTGTGAGTGAACCAGTGCAGTGCACATGCACTAGCCTAAGGGCAATGTGAAAGAATATGTGAAAACTATAACAGTGAGAATTGTGGCCATTCCCACCACTTTCCCAAAATGCAGGTCAAGATGGATGATCAGAACTTGCTCTCTGCTCAGAAAGCAGAGTTTCTGTAACAGTGCTGCAAACCCAAAGCATTCAAAAATTTGAGTCAACCTCCCTAAATTGAGATTTTAAAATGTACCAACACCCTCCCCCCAACACCACCACCTTTGGGTTCTTTTTATTTACCTTGTTGGGGAGAGGGGAGGGGTGGGCTTTAGAGTATACTTTTATGTTTTTGAGCTTTTTTTCCCCAGGCTGTCTACACTACATCTATGCTGCTGTGGTATAGGCACTTCCTACACCAATGAGAAGGGGTTTTTGTGTCTCTAGTTAATATGCTTCTCTGAGAGGCGGTAACTAGATCAATAGAAAATTCTTCCATCCATCTAACCATGTCTAGAATGGGGGTTAGGTTAACATAACGATGGTGCTCCAGGTGTAAAATTTTTACAGCACTGAGTGATATAGTTAGGTCGCTCTAATTTGAATGTACATCAGGCCCCAACAGAGTTAAAAGCTTTCTTTAGAGAACTTGAGATTCTCATGTACTCACATAATTCCAGGAACTGAGGCATTTGAGAAAAATGCCAAATATCATGCGATTCATAATTAAACCTGAGTTCTGAAATACCTGATCTTGTGGTCAATTAAACTCATTACAGTGTAGAAAAAGCTTTAAATAGGCCATCTTTGAAGTAGTTCCCATGCATAAACACTCCCTTATCTAGCTACTTGTCATGTAAAATGAACCAACATGGGAACTGATTTAATTTTTTTTGTTCAGTTGCTGAATCAGAAACAATTTTTTTTTAAAATAGAGTTGACCTGAATTGATTTTTTTTGGAAAAATGAAAGTCAGAACAAAAATATAGTTGAGGTCACACAATATTTTGTTTGACCCAAAATGAAATATTGTTCTCTCTGAAGTTTTCCACCTTGTTTTTTAAAAAAATAAAAATTTGTTTTGAAATTTAGAAATTTCAAAACAAAAAGCTGTTTTGAATCAAAAAGGTTTTTTGGAAAACAAAATACTAATTCTTTTACCTAACAATTCAGAAACTGACACAAATTTGCAGAATATTATCGTCATGTGCATTTTTTAGTTAAAAAACCTGTCTCCAAAATTTCGCCCAGCTGTAATCAGCCTACCTCTATTGATGTTCAATTTATCACATGGCTTTAATGGAGATATACCAGTTCACATCAGCTGAGGATTTGGTCCATAGTTTCCAGATACTTGATCTTACAGCTGCGCTTTGTGCTGAGCTCCTTTTTAGTTCAAGTTCTATGCTTGGAGCAGGGCCACCCAGAGGATTCAGGAGGCCTGGGGTCTTTGGTGGTGGGAGGGCCCCCGCTGCCAAAGACCCAGAGCAGAAGTAGTTCCGGGGGCCCAGGACTCACAAGAGTTTTCCGGGGCCCCCGGAGCAAGTGAAGGACCCTGCTCCAGGGGCCAAAAAAACTCTCCTGGGGGCCCCTGCAGGGCCTGGGACAAATTGCCCCACTTGTCCCCACCTCTGGGCAGCCCTGGCTTGGAGGACATGATGGATTGGTCCAGGGTGGAGAACTTTCACCACTGGCGATATCCATGTTAACAGTCTAGTCACCTGCTATCAGACCTCACATAGCTTGGAATGACAATGTAATAACACTAAACTAACTTTTATTTCACAACCATTATTAGAAACAGTAGCAAAGAGTCCTGTGGCACTTTATAGACTGACAGACGTATTGGAGCATGAGCTTTCATGGGTGAATAGCCATTTCATTGGATGCATGTAGTGGAAATTTCCAGAGGCAGGTATAAATATGCAAGCAAGAATCAGGCTAGAGATAATAAGGTTAGTTCAATCAGGGTGGATGAGGCCCTCTTCTAGAGGTTGAGGTGTGAACATCAAGGGAGGAGAAACTGCTTTTGTAGTTGGCTAGCCATTCACAGTCTTTAATCCTGAGCTGATGGTGCCAAATTTGCAGATGAACTGAAGCTCAACAGTTTCTCTTTGAAGTCTGGACCTGAAGTTTTTTTGCTGCAGGAGGGCTACCTTTAAATTTGTTATTGTGTCTCCAGGGAGATTGAAGTGTTCTCCTACAGGTTTTTGTATATTGCCATTCCTAATATCTGATTTGTGTCTGTTTATCCTTTTACGTAGGGACTGTCCAGTTTGGCCGATGTACATAGCAGACGGGCATTGCTGGCATATGATGGCGTATATTACATTGGTGGACATGCAGGTGAATGAACTAGTGATGGTGTGGCTGATCTGGTTGTGTCCTGTGATGGTGTTGCTGGTGTAGCTATGTGGGCAGAGTTGGCATTGAGGTTTGTTGCATGGATTGGTTCCTGAGTGAGAGTTACTATGGTGCGATGTGTAGTTACTGGTTAGAATATGCTTCAGGTTGGCGGGTTGCCTGTGGGTGAGGACTGGCCTGCGACCCAAGGCCTGTGAAAGTGAGGGATCATTGTCCAGGATGGGTTGTAGATCCCTGATGATGCGTTGGAGAGGTTTTAGCTGGGGACTGTATGTGACAGCCAGTGGAGTCCTGTTGGTTTCTTTCTTGGGCTTGTCTTGCAGTAGGAGGCTTCTGGGTACATGTCTGGCTCTGTTGATCTGTTTCCTTAGTTCCTCGTGCGGGTATCGTAGTTTTGAGAATCCTAGGTGAAGATTTTGTAGGTGTTGGTCTCTGTCTGAGGGGTTGGAGCAGATGCGGTTGTATCTTAGTGATTGGCTGTAGACAATGGATCGTGTGGTGTGTCTGGGACAGAAGCTGGAGGCATGAAGGTAGGCACAGCGGTTGGTGGGTTTTTGGTATAGGGTGGTAACATGACCATCACATATTTGCACCCTGGTGTCTAGGAAGCGGACCTCCCATGTAGATTGGTCCAGGCTGAGGTTGATGGTGGGGTGGAAGCTCTTGAAATGGTGGTGGAATTTTTCCAGAATGTCCTTCCCAGAGGTCCAGATGATGAAGATGTCATCAGTGTAGCATAGGTAGAGAAGGGGTGTGAGTAGACGAGAGCTGAGGAAGTGTTGTTCCAGGTCAGCCATAAAAATGTTGGCATGTTATGGGGCCATGCGGGTGCCTATAGCAGTGCCGCTGATCTGGAGATATATATTGTCATCAAATTTGAAATAGTTGTGTGTGAAGATAAAGTCACAGAGGTCAGCAGCCAGTTGTGCTGTGGCATCATCAGGGATACTGTTCTTGACAGCTTGTAAACATGAAAGCTCATGCTCCAATACGCCCGTTAGTCTATAACGTGCCACAGGACTCTTTGCTGCTTTTACAGATCCAGACTAACACGGCTACCCCTCTGATATTAGAAATAGTAGAAAAGCTGTTAAACAGCCACAATGTCTTAAATGAGTCATATAAGCTGTCACAGGCAAACTCTAAAGAAATGAAATACATGAAAACTACTTCAGAAATGCAGTATATTTGAAGAAAATAATTTTTAACAACAAAAGAATTCCTATTATCTGCCACTTCAGAGAGTGTAGTGACCCACTAGGAGGAGCTAGAGGGCACCTTGTTGCTGGCAGATTGTGGCAAGGGAATTTGAGCTGCATAATTGACTCAGGAAGTAGTTTGGGCACAGAGTCCTCTGAAATTATAAATACCTATCCTCTATCTTCTGTTGCTCAGTGTATGAACTTTTTGTAAGGCCTTGTCTACACACAAGTTGTAGTGCCTTAACTACTGGTTGAAGTAAACAGTACAACTCAACTAGAGTGGACATAATTGAGTTCACTCTTTACGAACGTGCTTATATGGTATAGCTTATTCTTATACTTGCTTGTTCTAATTCTTTCTTGTTTAAGCAGGAGTTGCATCTACACTAGGGTACATAGTAGACCAGGCCTTAGTTTCAAATTGTAATAAAACCGTTCTTCTCGTTGATCTTTAGTTGACATTAATAGACTGATTTTACTACTTTGGTAAGTATCGGACTGAGCTCGTATTCAGACAGACACCTTGGGGCAAATCTTCAGCTAATGTAACTGTCATAATTCCATCATCGACTTCCATGTTAATTTGCAGCAGCTGAGGACCTTCCCCTTTGTCAATACTTCACTGGGGGCTGCTAAAGCTTCTGCAAAATTTTAAGCTTTCGTTTGAAAAAATAAAAATTCTCCTAAATGAAGCTGAAACTCTGGGTCTGTTGACAATGAGCTTGTACCTGCCCATTCCACCTATTGAGTGGAAGAGGCTTTGTATAAACATAGTGGGAGAACATCACTTCCTCAAATAATGTGCAATCTAAACTGACAAGACAAAAGAGTGAGAGGGAACACAGATACACCAAAGATAAAGTGATTGCTCAGGTCCTCGAGCAGGTCAGAGCCAGGAACAGAACCCAGGACTCCTGACTCTCATATCCATATTTGAAAAATAAATGCTATCAGTTATCTTTGGTTATGAGCTACTTCATTAATATTCTTCTGTGCAAAAAGGGTGACGGTAGAAAGACCATACACCATTGGAAGCCATATTTCAGAAACCAATGTGCAAAGCATTGACTAGAACTCAGAAAATGATGAAGAAACTGCAAAGATACTCATACAGTGTGAAATATGCACCTAGAAAGGAGTTCTCATAGAGGTCATTCTTTCAAGGGTGCCTATATTAATGAAAGCAAATGCGTGCAAGAAGAGGAGTTTGAAGTAAATGATGCATGTGCTACCCACTACTGGGGGCACAAATGACAATCTTAAATGAGAAATGCATAATAACCAACCTTATAGTAGTTTGAAATATTAACTCTAGATGTATGGCCAAGGGAAAAAAAGCAAAGGTCTCTCCAGGTATAAATCTTTGTAGGGCTTTTGAAGTGAAATTGCTACACATGATGGGATTCTGTATAGAGGACATTGTGTCACACCATGCTGCATAGTATCGGAAATACTAACTGTAATCTACAGTGCAATCAGAGCACTGAGAATGGTAAGGACTGAGAACAAGGACTGTCCAGGGCAGATGCAAATGCTAGCATTGGAGATAAGATATAAAAGTATGGAATCCATAGTAAATAAAGGAAACAGAATTTGTGGGGAGGGGGAATGACTCAAACTCTGTGATATTCCTAAATCCTTAGTCTAAACCTAGTGCAGAGCTATTTGAATTTAGTGGGAAAGATATTACCTCTAGTTAGTGACCTAGTATCCATTGAGAGTAGTAACATAATAGAGTGTTAGGAGGTACAGAAGACTGCTAAGCAAACCCACAGGGGACACTGGCTCTCTTTCTTGAGGACATCCAAAATGCTGCTGAGACTGCTGGCCTGACAAAGTAACCTATGCAGTGTTATTGTAGACATGTTGATCCCAGGATATTAGAGACAAGGTGAGTGAGGTAATATCTTTAATGGAGCAACTTCTGTTGGTGAGAGAGAGAGAGAAGCTTTTGAGCTCTTCTTCAGGTCTGATAAACGACATAAGATTGAAAGCTTGTCTCTCTCTCCAACAGAAGTTGGTCCAATAAAAGATGTTACCTCCCCCACCTGGTCTATCTAAGACAGTAACACAGACCCAACCAACCTCTGACAATGACAAACAGTAGGGGGTGCAGATGGAATTGTTTTGAGAACAAGTGGCCATGTGATCAGAAAGTCACAGCTTCTGAGTCAGTAGTCACTTGACAGATGTCCAGTAAGGGGCAGAGCAATCTTCTCTCCAGCCTGAGATGTGCAGGTAGTCTTTCCTGACCTCCATTCCAAACATCTCTGTGGGTGAGTTTTATTGATGGTTATTTATGGATAAATATTATGGTTGATTTGCATTTGATTTTCTGTTCATCTCCTACCTCCCCCCACCAAAAAGAAGGGGGAAAAGATAGTAACTGCTGGAGTTAGTGGATACTGACCACTGTCATGTGACAGGGTTATAACCTGTGTTAACCCAATGTCATGTGACTAAAACAAAAATCAGTCTGTCACCAGTACTATTGTGTGTATTATGCACTTATTCCAGCCTTCACCAAAAGCTCCCTTACACGTCACAGAAACATCCTCCCCATCTCACAGTCAAAGACCCCCACCAAACCCAGTAGCAGCCCACACTCCTCACCTCACAGCAGCCTCATGCCACAGCACACCAACCTTCACAGGGTTTCTTTTCTTGACCAGGACAGGCACAAAGGATTGTGGGATATAGTGGGTCTCAGAAAAATGTTTGGCCATTTTATGGATCATGGACCCAGAGAGAGAAGTTATTTTCCATATCTAACTTGCATAACAGTAAACAATTTACTAAATAGATTGCATTCTTCTTATAAGGATTTCCGTCTAATTATAAAAGACTGGATAAGATTGTCTTCCCAAAGACAGAAGTTTCTCTGATCTTCTTCCCTTCCTGAATCCCCATTCTAAGCTTGCAGGCTGAATATATTTGGTGTGTTCATTTCAAGCTGTCAGGATCATCTCTTATAACACCTAGGCAGTCAGAGGTACCAGGTGTTTCCAGGGGTAGCTACGTTCATTAGCATAATGCTCTGCTTAATAAACAGACATCTCTCAATGACTAATACGCCATTAAACATCCACATTGCTTGATAATGACAGCCTGCTTCCCTGCTATATAGCCTTTGCAGCATGACGAGCAGAAACATTTAGATTGATGCTTGAATTATCCTTGGAAAAAAAATATCCATTTGATTCAAATGTCACTTTATTCTCGGATTAGTGTTCCCCGCTGCTATGCTAATATATTTACTTGGAAAACAGGAAAGGGACCATTTAACACTAATGTGATAAATGATGACCAGCATTAACTGAAGCTACTACAGGCTTTCAGCCATCTACTGAGCTCATTTGTGACATCACCTTACTTTTAAGAAGGTGGACTTTTTATTTAAAATCTAAGTAACGTGACAGCATGATTGTCTCAATTTATGCTGCCATTTCAGTACCCTCTCATTCGCTTTGCAAGACACTTGAACATGGTCAAGGTGTCTCTAAAACTGCATTACAACAAGGTCATGCATCTTTCCTGAAACCTCCGCAATACCTGTGGAAGGTGCACAGATATCTTCACTCAACCAGGGTCACCAGTTAGAGCAGAGCCAGCCACAACATTTTGGCACCTGGGGGGGGGAGCTCAAACAACACCCCCATACCCCCTCACTTGTGCCAAGTCTCTGAAAGGTCTCAATTCTGCCTTCTTCCTGTTCTACTCCTCTCCTGGTTCTGCTCTGCTACCTACCTCAATAAAAGAGAGCAACTTAAAATGCCTTGTTCAAAAATGAAGTAACACTTAAGTTTCAAATGCCTGAACAGCAAATGTAACTTTTCTTGTCTGCATAGTAAAAACTGGCATTTTTATCTCTTGGAATAATCAAAGTGATGCTTTCCGGGCCTTCTTGGTTGCAAAGATTTGAACTGCTTCCTGAAAGTCCACAGGCTGGGCCAACTCATGCTCTGTTGTGATGGTTGCAAGGCCAACCAGCCTCTCCTCTGTCACTGTGGAGCATAGAAGTGTTTATTAACTTCAGCTTGGAGAAGCTGCATTCTCCACTGGCAACTGTTACAGGAAGTATGTGAAGAGCAACAAAAGAATTTTGGAAAGAGGGTGGTCATCTTATTTGCGCACATTTATTCCAGAACAGCCTATGGAGTAGATCCTGCTGAAAGGGCTTTCAGTTCATCACCTAAATCACTCGCATCAATATCGCATATATTATGTGTCACTGTGTCTCTAGTGTCCTGCATTGCTGGTGTAGGTGGTCTTCAGGTATAGTGAGGAATTTTGGAATATCGTACAACATCCCAAATATATTGCTGCGTTCCTTGAGTTGCATGAAACGTTCAACTGACTGTATTGCACAGTCTAGCACCTGGTAAAAGAATTCAACTTTGAATTGTTGTTTGAGGTCTCTTATGGGATTATCCCATGCCTCGTAATCAAAATGTCATCTTCTGTGACTCTTGTATTCTTGAATGGGTCAGAAAATAGCTTCAGTGTGAAGTTCTTCTGCCAACTTCTGTGCACTCTTCAGAGCATCTTGAAATCCCCCATCTGACCAGTATGACTGTAGGTATGACTTTGCTTTGTCCAGTTGTTCCATTGCTCCAGATATATCAAGGTCACCACCTTGGAGTCTCTTGCTTACATTTATTTCAAACAGTATGTCATGCCACGACATTAAGCCACACAAATTTGAAGTAATGTATGGTTCTGGTGATTCCATTTCCCTCTGCCACTGTTCTCCCACAAACAGTTCCTGTCATAGCATTATCATCCATAATGGCAACTATGGCGTCATCTAGCTTCCCAATTTGGTGTTTGTTAGGCTTTATTGCCTCCATTCGACTCTCCCACAGTGTGGCACTCAGTGGTTTCAGTGTCAGAGAGGATGTTCCCAGATGTTGCTTCAAAATTTGACATTGATGAGTTGATGCAGAGAAAAATACATAGATGCTCTGAATTACATTAAAAAATTCAGCAGCCTCATTAGAAGCTGATGCTGCAGTACTGACCACCAAGTTCAATGAATGAGAACTGCATGGGACAAAAAAAGGTTGAGGGTTTAACTCTTGGATCAGTGTCTGCACTTCTGTTCTTTCCTCATGTTGGCACCATTATCATAGCACTGACCTCTCATGTCAGCTATTGCAATTCCTGTATCTTCCAGCTTTTTAAGAAGCACATTTGTCATACCAGCTCCTGTACTATCATCCGTGTCAAATTCTAGAAAATGCTTTCTGACAATCACCATTGCAGGGACATTTTCACTAGGTTCTGTTGTTACAAAACACATCATTAAAGTCATTTGTTCCATATGGCTGATGTCAGGTGTGCAGTCTCAAATAACAGAGAAATATCTTGTTGACTTCAGATCTGCCACAATGTTCTGTTTGTCTTTTGTTGCCAGTAACTATATGATCTCATTTTGAAGTGTTTTTCCAGGGTAGTGGTGTGTGTACATTTCTTGGGTCGTGACTCTTCTTAGATGCTCCTGGAGTACAGCATCAAGCTCAGCCATCAGCTCCATAATTTTAAGGACATTTCCATTGTTTGGCACATACAGTTGATCTGAAGTGCCACACAGTGCTAGGTTTTGGGTAGCAAGCATTCTCACAATGGCAATGAGCCTTTTCAGAACATTTTGCCAGTAAAGATACTCTGATGCAATCTTCTCTTGATGCTGATCATCTATGGTGGCCTTTAACCTTAGTCTCATCTCGAGCTCTTTCCATCTATGGAATGCTCTCTGGTGATTTGCTGCCTTCTCGTGGCATGCCAGATTTCTAGCCAGATTATTCCAGTCCTTTGTTCCTGTAGAACCCAATGTGGCTGGAACATTAGATTGGAAGAGTTTGCGACAAAAACAGTATGCAGCATTCTGGGGTTTTGAGTACATAAGCCGTGGCCTCTCCACTTTGTCACCATTGGGGATTTCACACCAGTAATGTGTTGGATGGAAACTTCTATTTTCATTGTCTTTGGGGAACCTGAAGTTTTTCACTTGCTGTGACCCATGTAGTACAAGGAAGTCCCTCAGACTACTGCTCAAGTGGCTCCACAGTCCTGGATCATTTAGACTTAAGGAACTAAACTCAGCAGCAGCTGTTTCTTGCACCTCCACCACACTCTTCTGTGATCCACACTTTTCTTCGGGAATGTGCATGCTTACATCCATTTGAGATGGAGATATGGATGCTGCAGTAGCTGCCAGATCACCTGCACTCTAACTGGAAGATCAGGCATCTCCTCACCACTCACATCCTCACTGGGGCCGGAAGGATCACCGTGAACATTTGTGTCTATGTATCTCAGAGTTCCTTCCTGCTTAGATAGAAAAGCTTCCTTTGCTTTTTCTGAATGCTGCCCCAGAGGGGCATTTTCTTCTTTCACCCATGACTGCTGTAGTGGCTCTCACTCAGTTGAAGGGGACAAATAAGCAGGCTAGTAGCAGGGCCTGAGTGAGGGAAGATATCAGCGTGTTAAGGGCCTAACTGACTCTTACTACTTCAGCTGACTGCCTATTCGCCTCAAGTGGGTTCAGAGAAGCAGCAGGAAACAGGAAGCTCCCTGAGAAGCTGGTGTTAATCAGTGCAAGCTCCTAGGGGTGCTAGAGAGGTACATAAGAGGCTCTCTCCCTGCAGCTCCTGCTGCTTTGTTATTCCCTCACCTTTTTCTCCTGCCTGTTACGTCTCTTGTGCCCACCTTCTTCCAGCACAACACTCCACCATCTCTGTGCATCTAAAGCAGAGAGACTATATATGCACCAGCAGCAGACGATTTTCTACACTCTGGGTCCTAATGGTGCCCCCCACAGTCTGGCACCTCAGGTGGCCACCTCAGTTCACCTCATAAGGGCAGCCCTGTTGAATGAATACAGCAAGAGGCAGTAGTTTCTCTATTTCTAAAGTTTTGACTACCTTTCTATTATAAAACTCTTCACACTCCTAACTTGGCCAGAACTATTCCGAACTGTCTGCTAGTTCTCTCTCACATATTCTCTTCCAGAAGATAACTTTGGGGAAGAAGCTGGAGGGCGGGAAGTAAATGGTGGGGGATGTTGCGACAAGATATTAATGAGTAGGGCCCTACCAAATTCATGGTCCATTTTAGTCAATTTCACGGTCATAGGATTTTAAAAATAATAAATGTAATGATTTCAGCTATTTCAATCTAATATCACAGTGTTGTAATTGTTGGGGTCCTGGCCCAAAAAGGAGTTGTGTGTGGGGGGGTGTAAGCGGGGGTTGCAAGGTTATTGTGGGGTGGGGGGTGCGGTAGTGCTAACCTTACTTCTGTGCTGGTGGCGGCGCTGCCTTCAGAGCTGGGCAGCTGGAGAGGGGCAGCTGCTGGCCAGGAGCCCACCTCTGAAGGCAGAGCCTCCACCATCAGCAACGTAGAAGTAAGGATGGTCTGGTATGGTATTGCCATCCTTACTTCTGCGCTGCTGCCTGCAGAGCTGGGCCCTCAGTCAGCAGCTTCCACTCTCTGGCCACCCAGCTCTGAAGGCAGCAGAGCAGAAGTAAGGGTGGCATGGTATAGTGTAGCTCCCCTTACTTCTGCACTGCTGCTGGGAGGGCGCTGCCTTCAGAACTGGGGCAGCACAGAAGTAAGGGTGGCAACACCATGACCTCCTTAAAATAACCTTGCAATCCTCTTAAAATTCCCTTTTGGGTCAGGGCCCCCAATGTGAGAAACACTGGTCTCTCTTGTGAAATCTGTATAGTATAGGGTAAAAACACAGAAGAGCAGATTTCACGGAAGACGACCCGATTGCATGGTCTATGACGCATTTTTCATGGCCATGAATTTGGTAGGGCCCTATTAATGAGACATAACATTTTGAAAAATCAGGTGTCATTTTTGTAATCTTTCCTAACTTATTTGTAACACCATATTTTAAAAATTGCTTGGCATGGAAACTTCACATCTGATTTACTCTTTTCTCAAGGATGGCTGGTGCATTTGAACCTTTCGGGGATGGTTTGATGGCTAATTTTTCTATTATTAGAACCAATTTTTTCAATTTATGAGAACTCCAGAAGGCCTCATGTGCATATTATAAAAGTCTCTGAGGTCCAATAATAGCATTAGAGTGAGTAGTGGAGATTTAGAACACTAAATTACCATCTCTTGATTTTATAACCAGTCAAGGGAGTCCTTATCACCCAATCTCACTGTTTAAAACTGCAGCAAGTCCATCTACATTGTTTTTAAACATCAAGAATAGAAAAAGTTTCTCAAAAAAAGTGTAAATTCCCTAACAAAACTTTGTCTTGAGAATTAAAAAGATTGTGAATAGACAGTTTATGCCACTATTAGAAATTTCATTTATAAATAAATGTTTGAAGGACACAAATTTCATAAATAAGATGAACTTTACGTTGAAGTTGAACAGTTAGGAATTTCTATGTTTTCCAAGAAACCTCAGCACCAGAAAGTCCAGAAATATTTAGCTGTTACAAGCACTAGCTTTAATTTTTCCCTCTGAGTCTAGTTCTGACGTTAAACTGCCACCACACCGTGTCCGTACCACTTAGCTTTTCTGAGCCAAGGTTTCCCCATCTGGAAAAGGAGAATATAATGCTGACCTACTTCTTAAATAAAGATGATTTTGCTATATCTGCCCTTACTATTCAAGTAGTCCTTGGGGCTTGATCCATAACCCAGTGAAGTCTAAGTAAAGGCTTCCATTGGTTCACCTGGTCATTGATCAAGCCTTAATACCTAGAATAAAGGCAATACTTAATGTGGACACAGGTGACAGAACTAAGTCCTAAAATAATTATTAAAATGCCAAACATTAAGGCCAATCAATGGCAAAGGTTGGAAAGAATGGGACTTTCACCTTAGGAACCTGAAAGTAAGTTTAAAAAAAAGTTAGCACTTCATAACACTCTCTATAAAATGTAGTTGTTACTGAAATAACTACGGTGAGTATTCAACAACTATTTAGAGCCATTTATAATCCAAGTATGGTTTTGTATTGTGCCATCTGAACATCAGGCTTTCATGCGGTCGAATAGGAAACCAAATGAAATGCTATACTAATTGTTTGTGTTCAGAACATTCATGTGAAGGATGGTCTATCCAAAACACTTTTTCTATGTAAATTATGTATCAAACTTATCAGGAAAATAGGATACTTAAATGTACATCTAGTTCTCAGTGTAAGATTGAGGGTACTGAAAGGAGTAGCAAAAACAATGCACATACTGAGCTATGTACTTTTGTAACTCCTATGGATGTCATTACAATTTCTAAGCTTCCATTACTATGGAGTCTATTCTTAAAAGCATGAGTATTTATTGTAAAAATGTTTGTTCCATTTTGGTTTCTTGTTTTGTTCATGTTTTAATATTGAATATGTTGCGTTTATTGCACCATGTTTATAAAATGCATGTGCTATATCTCCTACTAATGGCACATAGAGGATAGCAGCCTGATAATGTCATTGGCTGGCAGCAGTACTATTTAGATCAAGTGGAAGACATTTGTGTTTTGGTGCATCACATCCCAGATTCAAATCCTACTGATGACCCATGCTGGGAGTCACTGCAGTTATACTAGACAGCTGGAATGGAAGTGCACCTGCTTCATGACAGCCATGAATATGGCCCATTGAACCTTTATTGCCTCAACTTGTGGTGTATCTTAACCTAGTTAGAAAATTGAGTTAAAACTAGTGACTAGTCAGTTTCACAAGGTTACTTTGGAGATGCATCTGAAAGTCTGAATATTTATCTGAAACATCCAGATATCCTAAATCAGCAACAGAGTGGTGGAAACAGATTAAAAAAAGTCTGTCTTATAAAATTTCCGCTACCTTTTTTTCTCCTTATAGGCTGAAAATACCACATTTTCTTCTGATTGTGGCTGGAACCATTGGGACAGTGAGACTGTATTAAGCCATGCAGCTTTCTCTTGCATGCTGTACGAAACCCTAATCCCTTTTGGGGAGAAGTTCCAGGTAAGGGGAGAAGTTGACAGGAGCCACTGGGATCAAGAGGCACAGCGGAGACAGGAGAAATCTGCAGGGACCATCTATTTGTTCTGTATTTGTACAGCACTGTAGAGGAGCAGACTCACCCTTGTGGAACTTCCTGCTGGTGACTTCCAGGAATTAGCTCATTCCAGCTCCAGAGCACCCTCTGCAAGCCAGTGATCCACTTGTCCTTTGGCCCTCATGTCCCTCCCAGACCCAGTGCCCTGTTATCTGGGGCACTGCCCCTTGGCAGAAACGCCTCAGTCTTAGGTTCTCCTCTCCTCAGGGACCCCACACCTACTATCCCTATCTTGCCTCAGTATACAGCTACTGCCAGTCATTGTCTAGCCCCTACACCCTGAGGCAGACTGCAGTGTCAGCCTACTCATCACTGGCAAGGTTGGGTTTGGACCTGCTGCCTTTGCCTTCCCCTGGGCTGCCCTCTGCAGCCCCCAGTACCAGTTGGCCTTATGCTAGGCTGCAGCCTGGGGCTTTCCAGGCTGGAGCTCCCTAGCTCCTCTGCCTGTCCTCAGCCCTGCTTCACTCAGATACCCTGTCTCTAGCTCCCTGCAGCCAGGCCCTTCTCCCTCTACAGGCAGAGGGAGACTGAGTGGGCTCCTGGCTCACTGCCTCTTATAGGGGCCAGCTGGGCCTGACTGAGGCTTGGCCACAGCTGAGCCTGCCTTCCCTAATCAGCCCAGGCTTCTTGCCCCAGCCACAGCCCTCTTCTGGGCTGTTTTCCATCCCAAAAAGGTAGGAGCGGGTAACCACCCTGCTACAAGCACCTAACCGTCGCATGCCCACCAACAAGTCTCCGGGCATGGACGGGCTGACCGTGGAGTTCTACCGCGTGTTCTGGGACGTCCTCGGCCCAGACCTGGCCAGCGTCTGGGCCGAGTCCTTGCAGGGCGGGGTCCTCCCTCTCTCGTGCAGGCGAGCTGTCCTCGCCTTATTGCCGAAGAAGGGGGACCTCCGCGATTTACGGAATTGGCGTCCCGTCTCGCTCCTCAGCACGGACTACAAAATCATCGCCAAGGCCATCTCGCTGCGGCTGGGGTCCGTGCTGGAGGACGTGATCCACCCAGACCAGACCTACACCGTCCCGGGCCGTAGCATCTTCGATAACCTCTATCTGGTCCGGGATCTCTTGGAGCTTGGGTGCAGGGATGGTCTGTCGTTCGCCCTCCTGTCCCTGGATCAGGAGAAGGCGTTTGACAGGGTGGACCACGGGTATCTCCTGGGCACTCTGCGAGCGTTGGGCTTCGGGTCCCAGTTTGTGGGTTTTCTCCAGGTGCTGTACGCTTCCGCAGAGTGTCTGGTCAGGCTCAACTGGACCCTGACCGAGCCGGTCAGCTTCGGGCGGGGAGTGCGGCAGGGGTGCCCCCTCTCGGGCCAGCTGTACGCTCTGGCCATCGAGCCCTTCCTCTGTCTCCTCCGCAGGAGGTTGACGGGGTTGGTGCTTCGGGAGCCGGAGCTGCAGCTGGTCCTGTCGGCGTACGCCAACGATGTGCTCCTCGTGGTCCAGGACCCGGGCGACTTGGCGCGGGTGGAGGCTTGCCAGGCGGTGTACTCGGCGGCCTCCTCCGCCCGGGTCAACTGGGTCAAGAGCTCTGGCCTGGTGGTCGGGGACGGGTGGCAGGCAGGCTCCCTCCCACCCGCGCTTCAGGCCATCCGGTGGAGCGCGGGTCCGCTGCTCTATCTCGGCGTTTACCTTTCCGCCACGCATCCATCTCCGCCAGAGAACTGGCACAGTTTGCAGGGCAGGGTGGCGGAGCAGCTCCGGAAATGGACAGGACTCCTCCGGTGCCTTTCCCTTCGAGGGAGGGCACTGGTGCTCAACCAACTGGTCCTGTCCATGCTCTGGTACCGGCTCAACACCCTGGTCCCGGCCCCGGGTCTCCTGGCCGACCTCCGGAGGGTGGTTCTGGAGTTCTTTTGGCCAGGACTGCACTGGGTCCCTGCAGGGGTACTCCACCTGCCCCTGGAGGAGGGAGGGCAGGGCCTGAAGTGCCTGCGCACTCAGGTCCACGTCTTCCACCTCCAGGCACTGCAGAGGCTCCTTTATGGTGCGGGTAGTCCAGCATGGAGAGCCCTGGCGCATGCCTTCCTGTGCCGCTTCCGAGGGCTCCGATACGACCGGCAGCTCCTTTATCTCGAACCGAGGGGTCTTCCGCGAGACCTCTCCGGGCTGCCGGTCTTCTACCAGGACCTCCTCCGGACCTGGAAGCTGTTCTCTGCGACCAGGTCCGTGGCGGCCACCGAGGGGGCCGACCTCCTCGCGGAGCCCCTGCTACACAATCCCCAGCTCCGTGTGCAGGTGGCGGAGTCCCCCGCGGTGCGCCGGAGGTTGGTCCTGGCGGAAGCTACCAGGGTCGGAGATCTCCTGGACTATGACCGGGGAGGCTGGCTGGACCCTCTGACGCTCGCTCAACGCATGGGGCTCTCCAGACCTTGTACTCCCCGGCGCATACTCCAGGAGGTGGAGGCCGCTTTGCCGCCCGCTGCTCGGGCCTACCTCGACCGGGTCCTGCGGGAGGGCACGCCCCGCCCACCCCCTACCCCAAGCCCTCCGGACCTTTTCATCGGGCCCCTGCCCCGTAGGCCCGACCGGCCCCCCCGCCCCTTCTCCGCAAGCCGGCTGCACGACCTGCAGCCAGTCCGTTTCCAAACCGCGCCTAGGAAGCAGCTCTACGCGCTGGTGCTCCACACCCTTCACTTCCTCACCCTCGTGTCCCGCCCCGATACGAAGTGGAGAGACCTCCTGCCACCTCTGGAGGGTGAGGAGCCCCGGTGGGTCAGCCTCTACTCCACCTTGGTCCCAAGGCCCACTGGGGATATCAGTTGGCGGCTCCTTCATGGGGCCGTGAGCACGGGCATGTACTTGGCGCGGTTTACCCCTTTCCCGGACACCTGCCCCTTCTGCGGCGTGAGAGAGACCCTGGCGCATGTTTACTTAGAGTGCGCCCGATTGCAGCCCCTACACCGGCTCCTCATTAACATCCTTTTACGTTTCTGGCTGCACTTTTCCCCTCACCTCCTTCTCTACGCACTCCCTATCCGTGACCCCACGAAGTCCCGGGACCTCCTGGTCAACTTCCTCCTCGCCCTGGCTAAAAAGGCCATCTACGCGACCAGAGAGAGGAGGTTGGCCGATGGAGACCCCGGCGACTGTGGGGCTTGTTTCCAATCCATGGTCCGTTCACGCATCCGGGCAGAGTTCCTCTGGGCGGCGTCCACTGGCTCCCTTGACGCCTTCGAGGAGCAGTGGGCGCTGTCCGGGGTTCTCTGCTCGGTGTCCCCGTCAGGTTCCCTTCTTATGACCCTTTGACCTCACTCCTGTCCCTGTTCTTCTATTAGTTGTCCCCCGAACTCAGTGGGTTCTGTGGTCCTGTGGGTCCTCCCCTTAGGCTGGGGGGGGATCCTTTAGCAGTGGGCGGGCTTTGCCCGCCCACTTCCCAGACACCCAATAGATACAAGCACCTAACACAAAGAGGCTAGGTCCATAACTGGGGCCCTAGATGTTACTGCAGTGCAAATAACTAATATAGGTAAGATTGAAGCCATAACTTTAAGAAAATATATGTGTTTAGTTAAATGAAGCAAAACCAAAATTTTGTTCTGTGGCTGAAATGCTATGTGTACCTGCAGTAGAACTGGTCATGATTTGGTTGTTCATCTTTTCCATCGTCACAATTATCCAATGTTTCAGTGTGAGGTTAAAACTGAGAAGATATAGTGAAAGGCTTCAAGTGAAAAGCTGTTCACAAAGGACAGAATGTGAGGCTAGTATGAGAACAGGCATGCAATGAAATTAAAGGGCAGTACATTTAGAATATGTGAATGTAAGATCCTTTATGCAGTGTATAATCACTATCTCAGAAGCAGAGTCAGACCCTGTGGCTGGATGTAAACAAGAGCTGGATGACTTCCTGACAACAACAATTGTAACTATGCAAAGATAACAATCTAGTAGTCACAGCCTATGCTTCAGGGTATCAATTGATTGCCTGCAGAGGATCAGGAAGGAATCTCCGCTACCATAAACCCAGCCCTTATGGCATTGAATAATTATCTAGTGCAGGGATTCTCAAACTGGGGATCAGGACCTCTCAGGGGGTTGTGAGGTTATTACATGGCAGGTCGCGAACTACCAGCCTCCACCCCAAGCCCCGCTTTGCCTCCAGCATTTATAATGGTGTTAAATATATTAAATGTTTTTAACTTATTGGGGGGAGGGTCGCACTCAGAGGCTTGCTATGTGAAAGGGGTCACCAGTACAAAATTGAGAACCACTGGTCTAGTGCTTTTCCCAGGGATTGTGCTATGACATGGTGGGAAGGTTTGTGTGCTCCAGTGACCCTGAAGGCTATGCTGGCAGGAAGCTCCTGTTAGGGCCATCCACGCCAGACAGGTCAAAGGGTAGGAGCCAGATTAAAGGCAGTCCACTGATCCTGCTGGTAGGGGGTTGTGAGTCAGGCTAACAACCTATCCACTTAAAAATGCTTTCTGTTACTCAACTTGTCTCTGAGTTGTTTCTGTATGTCACAAATTTTCAAATATAATCATCTTGCTCTGAACAGACAGCATTGGAAGAAATGGACTGCCTCGGGTACCACTAGCAGGCACCGGAGATTCTAAAGCTAAAAGCTAGTGCTGTATGGTTCTTTCCCTTCCTCTGAAACATCAGGTTCTAACTAGTACAAGGAATGAAGAACACCAATTTAGCTGGAATAATAATTTGATCTAGAATGGCAAACCCTCTATCTCCTTTGCAAGTGAACCCAAGTGTTGATTTTGAACTAGGGACATGCTATTTACGCATAACAGTCCTCAAGGAGGAGGCTCCCTACTTAATTCTAAGCTGCTCAGAAGGAACTGTCTGTAATTTCCCAGAACTACAAGGAGGCCACAAAAAGATCAGAGGAATCAATCTGCAAAAGAGACAGCCATCCCAATAGAATACACAAACAGGCTTTCACTTCCGTAAATATCGTAGGTAGCCACAGGTTTGAAGTTGTTTTCACTCACCATCATTGTAATGTCCTCTTGCCAATTATTCACGAGCTTTTCTATTTGGACAAAATTTAGGCTACTCTACACTACAGCCAGGATCAACACTCTGAGATCGATCCACTATCGGTCGATTTAGCAGGTCTAGTGAAGACCTGCCAAATCAACTGCAGATCACTCTTCAGTCGACCTCTGTACTCTACCCCCAACAAGAAGAGTAAGGTAAGTTGACAAAGTTTCTTCCATCAACCCCCCATGGTGTAGATCCCACAGTAACTTGACGTAAGGTATGTCGACTCCAGCCACATTATTCATGTAGTTGGAGTTATGTAGCGTAGGTCAACTTACCGCAGTAGTGTAGACAGCCCTAGTTTCCATTCCCCAATTTCTTCTTAATGTATTTAATGTAACACTTACGTCTGTTTCCTTTACATCTTTGGTCAATGATGTGATATGTCCAGATACTGCATGTTGGCTCAGACTGAGAAAAGCACTAATGCATATGGTTAAGTGTAAGTACATGAATAGATCCATAGACTTTATGGGGACAACTCACATCATTAAAGCTAAATGTGTGTTAAGTGCTTTGCTGAATTAGGGCATTTATGGCTAACCTCTGTGTCTAAAATAGGATGAGCCAGAACTCCAGATCTGAATACTTTTCAGGGAGAGAGTTCAGAATGTGAACACCATTTTGGATTCAAATTTTGCACCTGTGTGAATCAGATCTGCCTCTATAATGGCCCAAACTGAAACCCTGGATCCATACATTCTCCAGCTGTCTACAAATTGAATTTAGGACTTTACTGTTCATCCTAGCCCTCCTCAGTCTTGGATATATTAGGTAAAACTGCAAGCTTTTCAGGCTTATATTCATTCCTTCTGCTGCAAAATTTGATCAATTTTTGTTACTAGACTAGTACACGCCTTCCTCCTGCTGACATGTCCCGACGCCATGGTAAGGAACATTGCAGCGAACACCCTGCGTGACACAACAGAGAAGCGGATCAGCAGAGTCCCCTCCAACCAAGACATCGCCACCTTCCTGAGCGGCTCCCTGTATGGGGAATTCAGACAGGACAGGCACCACATCACTTCACTGTGATCCCACACTCGCAACGCCACGCGTTACCTGGGGAAGCACATTGGCTGCCACTGGGAGTGGTGCAAGGAGCGCCAGGAGCTGGGAGTCCTGGTGCCGCAGATCAGGTCCGACGACAACACCATCATCACCCTGAGCACCAGGGGCTTGCTGGAGAGGACCCTGAAGGCCGCCATCCACTCACTGTATGTGGAAACCCTGAAGCATAAACCAGAGCAGGATAAAGCCTTCGAGCTGACCAGTGTAACACAGCATAGACTCACCCCTGTGATGCCTCCTTCTGGTTTCTTCTGGGAATTAGCTCTTCCAGCATCTGGAGCACCTTCTACAGGCCAGTGATCCACCTTATTGCTGGCCCGTGTCCCTCCCAGGACCCCATGCCCCTTTTACCTGGGGTGCTGCCCCTCTGGCAGTAACCCCTCACAGCTTCAGGGTCTCCCCCTCCCAGGGGAACCCCTACCCACTATCCCCACTTTGCCTCAGTGTTAGGCTACTGCCAGTCCCCATCTAGTCCCCGCTCACTGGGGCAGACTGCAGTGTAAGGCACTCATCATAGGCAAAGGGGGTTTGGATCTGCTGCCTTTGCCTACCCATGGGCTGCCCCCTGCAACCCAGTGCCCAGTAGACCTTTCCAGGCCTGCAGCCCAGGGCTTTCCTAGGCCAGAGCTCCCCGGCTCCCTTGGCCTTTCCCCAGCCCTGATCTAATCTAGGTTCCCTGCTGGGCACCTTGCAGCCAGGCCCTTCTCTCTCTACAGACAGAGGGAGACTGTCTGGGCCTCTGGCTCACAGCCTTTTATAGGGGCCAGCTGGGCCTGATCGAGGCATGGCCCCACCTGAGCCTACTTTCCCCCAATCAGCCCAGGCTTCTCGCCCCAGCCTTCTTCTGGGCTGTTTCAAGCCCTACAGGGCAGGAGTGGATAACCACCCCAATAGGTACAACCAGCAAGTGGGACACCAGCAACCACTTCCTTGCCAGGGGCTGTTTCACCAACTGGTGGTTCATCCACCATGCCCTGCTCAACTGCATCCCGCTCAACGGAGCTGTCCGCCATGGCAACCAAGACAAGCATTGCAGGAAGTGCAACTACTCCAATGAGACCCTGCCCCATGTCCTGTGCAGCTGCAAACCCCACTCCAGAGCCTGGCAGCTGCACCACAACACCATCTAGAACTGCCTGGTGAAAGCCATCTCACCATTCCTGGGGGAGATCTCCATGAACTCTGCCATCCCCAGTACTGACAGCCAGCTACGACCTGACGTCATCACCGACGAGGCCCAGAAAAAGATCATCCTTATCAATGTCACGGTCTCCTTTCAGAACAGGACCCTGGCATTTCGTGAAGCCTGAGCTCGTAAACTGGAAAAGTATGCCACCCTGGCTGACACCCTGAGATCGAAGTGCTACCAGGTGCAGATGGATGCCCTGATCATCAGAGCCCTGAGCGCCTGGGACCCCTGCAACGAGTGTGTGCTGGGGACCTGTGCGATCAGTTGACGCTACACATGGCTCATGCAGCGCCTCATGGTCTCAGACACCATCTGATGGTCCAGGGACATCACTGGCCACCAACAGTACCAGGAGGCGTGAGCTGGAGTGACATCGTTCTTCGTCTATGAGAAAGGAACCAAGAGACTTTGTCCGTTGGATCATATGAACTGGAACCATAAACTCCCTGAACATTAAATCTCACCAAATTAGGGTCAATCCCTCATCATAACCACTCATACTCCACACCTGAACATAGCCATTGTATGAACATCATACCCTCATATCTCAATGTCTGTACTTTGACACATCAACCTTTAACCCCAATTCAGGGATATTGCAGATTATGTATTCCTTATGCCACCCACTCTTAAACTGAATTTTGCCTTAAACCCCCGATAATCTGTACATTATTCCCTGATAACCAGAAACTTCTATGCTGCAACTCTGTACCATTCACTTTTTAAAAACATCTTATTAGATTTAAAAATTTTATTAAGATGTACTTGCATACTGAAAAGCAAGTCTTAATCCTAAAAATGTTAAGATGGTTACAGGTATTATCTGTCACTGCTGTGATGAAAATTGGGTTGCTATGGTGTTGATCCATTAGAGGTATATTTTTAAAACTTGTCAGGCATTTTGTCTAATTATATGGCCGGAAATGGCAAAGTAACATCAAAATACAAGATAATAAAAATAAGTCTACTAGGCAACAAATTTAAATTTAATATATAACTTCATCTATTAATACTGTCAGTAACACCATTATATTTAAGGCACACCAATTAGGAAAAGAAAAAAAAAGCAAGATTAATGCAAAATGTAGAACAGTTGAAATTATATCACCATATAAACAATCACTTAGCAGCTCACATCCAATGCAACTTAATCACCTTATCATTGATTGTGACAATAGAATGTAATGATACACCCAGCAATGCTGGCTTTAGTTTATTCCACAGCCAAGTACTACACACCAACCTTGTGGATAGACAACTAAATGTAACTTGAATCCTGAAGTCCACTCTCCTGCCTAGGCTTTCTTCGCCTTGCAAAAATCCTTCCTCCTACCATTCGGTGAGAGATGGTTATGTTGCACGAGTACGAGAAAGCTCTCACTAACCAAAAGCTCCATGACAATGTTGTTTGCCCACCTTGCATTTGCCTTGGATGCTGCCAGCTATTCTGGGCACCTGGAGAAGCTCTTCTGTCATCCAGCTTCAACCCTGAAAGCACCTGGTGGATGCAGAGGGATTCCTGCTGAGGAGTCTTTTCATTTTAATTCCTTGAGGCACTGTCCACATTGGCAGAAGGCAACACTGGTTTTGAAACAGTTTTCTTAACATACTTTAGCTGTAACAGGAAAACCACTTTCAAAACCAGACTAGTGTTTTCCCCAGTGCCCCTTAAGCAAAGGCAGCCACACGTACTCCAGCTGCTTGACCACAATAGATCTAAATATTCACTCCTTACTGAGTGTTTAATAGTCAATTGTCTATAAGACATTATTGGTGAATACCTGCTGCCATGGCAGGAGGATGGACTTGAGCTACAGCAGTGCTCTAGCTCTTACTACCTTGATACTATTTTATACTCCATTGTTGGCTTCCTTCTCCCTATCTGCCCAATTCACGGTACAAATCAGGACAAGATTTACTGTTTGCGTGGCTAGGTATGAATAGCTAGGAATCAACTCATGTGGCTGTCCCAGCATCCAGGAGAGCAGATAGGTGGCTTAGAGACAGAGGTGCAGCTAGTCTGTGGGGAGAGAGCTAGGACCAGCTTTTGCCTATAGACGGGCTAGGAGGAAGAGGTCCCAGCCTGTCCTAGCCTCTTGTGGGGAGAGGAGACAGGAGCAGGGAAGGGCATGGCTTGGACCCACACGGTCCAATGGTAGGGGAGTGGGGGAGAGGTTCTATCCAGTACTGGTTTCTCTGAGAGTGAGAGGTTGTGGCAAAGTGAAGCAGGAGAATCCTATACACAATCATATGCCTCCTGGGTCCCTCCCTTAAGAAGATTCTGGTTGTGTCCTGAGAGATGCTGTCCACTCCCTCCTTAGAGGCATCAGATTGGTATAGCACAAGACCTAGAACTACTCTGCTAACATGTGGGCACTGGCACGCAGAGATCACAAATCCTATTCTAAAAGCTGCCACACAGGTTTCACATGGTAACTGCTTTCAGCCACTTCCAACCTGAACTAGATTCAGACAGGGCCGTCCTTAGGATTTATGGGGGCCCTAGGCAGTATTATTAAACTGGTGCCCCTATGCTGGATGGCAGCCCAAGCTCACAGCCTGGTGGGGGAGGAGGAGGAGGGACTTGACAGCAAAGGATAATGAGATGCCCAGCCTGCCTCATGGTGGCGGAGATCCCCGCAGAGACTTCCATGCACTCTCCCTCATGCAGAATGGACATGAAGAAAGTACCTAATTAAAAGCACTAAAATTTGGGAATAAAAAATGTCAGTCACAGGTTTTTTGATATGCCCTGAAGTTTGTCAGAGATTTATTTGCAAAAACTTCATAGTAAGGGTGAGTCAGCTGTCCTGCTGAATACAACATTACATATAATAGAATACATGATGCAGCTCTTCTCTGTTTTACATTTTCTTCATCAGTATTTCTAAATTGAATTTATATTTTAAATGTACTCAAATCTTAAGCCAGCATTCCAGATTACTACATATTTAACTCACTGAAACAAAGACATTCTTTTAAATTAATCAGAGAGATTTAGTGTGTTCATAACAATGTTCATTGCTTTTAGAAAAAGGGAACAGTAATTTACTTTGTGCGATCTCCATAACAAGAGACATGGTTATGAAATTTCACCAACTTTAAAAAAATGTTTCCAAAGATTTTAGGTATAACAAGGATTTTGTCTTACTAAGGTACTGATTTTGCTGGAGGGTTCTTTTAAAACTAGTTTGTCGGATAGTCAGAAGTAAAGAAAGGGAACTCTTTGTTCAGCTCTCTGGAAGGGAAGGACTGTTGTCCCTTTAAGGGCTCTCTTCAGTGGGGAGTGGAGGGAGAGGTGGTGAAGGGATGGACAGAAAGGACAGGAAGACTTGGAAGCACTTTTTTTTTTAACTATAGTAATTAAAATGTGTATTTTAGATAAGGGAGGTCTTTTGAAGGATTTATTTAAAAAACTATGTGTGAAGATCCACACATTTAAGGCTAAAGATGATTGTGCATCTAAAAAACTCTATGCAAGCATTTTTTAGAAATGTGATTTTATAATCTTTACCAGCTCACTAATGAAATATTTTTAAAGCAAATTTAAAACTAAGGTCCTGTAGACTGACATGTTCTGTGTAAATATTACATTAATGCACAACTGTTTTTGTCAGTAAAGTCAGAAACTGACAGTATAAAAATTTATTTGGGCATAAGCTTTCGTGGACATCTGATGAAATGGGTTCTAGTCCACAAAAGCTTATGCCCAAATAATTTGTTAGTCTTTGAGGTGACACAAGGACTCGTCCTTGTTTTTGCTGATACAGACTAACAGGACTACCACTCTGAAACCTGTCAGTATATACCTTGGGGTTGGCAAATGCCTGTTAAATGGCTTTATTACCCCTTGAATGTCTCTTTAACAGTTTCAATGTTGTGCTAATAGGTCTGGCAGGCTAGAGGTTTTTTCACTTTTAACTACTAGATTCCCTCCCAAGGAAGACTCACCAGGCTAGAGCAGCCATCTGTGGGAGCCTGCAGGAAGGGTCAAAACAGGGATAGGAAAACAAGAGGGTGGACACTAAGACCCAGTGGTGCCCCAAATTTTCAGGTGCCCTACGCAGCTGCCTATGTTGCCTATGCCTAAGGATGGCCCTGTTTAAAGGTAAAAGTCTTGGTATCATATTACTAATACCTCCAGCACCATCTGGCTTGCTAATAAAGTCATTTTGAGCTGTAGGAACACAAAAGCATCCTACAGTAGTAGCACTTTGCTTGATTTACATTGATTATAGTAAAGCTTTTGACATAGTCCCCCATGAGATGCTTATAAGCAAACTAGAGAAATGTGGTCTAGATGATATTACTATAAAGTGTGTGCACAACTGGTAGAAAATGATAGTTCTCAATTGTTTAATAGACTGGGAGGATGTATCTAGTGTGGTCCTTCAGGGATCAGTCCTGGGTCTGGTACTGGTCAATATTTTCATTAATGAATTTGATAATGGAGTGGAGAGTATGCTGATGAAATTTGTGGATGACACTAAGCTGGGGGCAAAGGGGGTTGCAAGCATTTTGGAGGACAGGATTAGAATTCAAAATTACTTTACTAAATTTCATCTTGTTGATTTCAGACCAATTCTCCAATTTATCAAAGACAAGTGGAAAGTATTTCACTTAGGAAGGAAAAATCAACTGCACAAATACAAAATGGGCATAAAAGACAAGGCAGTAGTACTCGTGAGAAGAATTTGGAAATTATAGCAGATCACAAATTGAATGAGTCAACCATGTGATGCAGTTGTGAAAAAGGCTAATATTTTGGGTTGTATTAACAGGAGTGTTGTATATATGATACGGGAGCAAGATTGACTTAGATGAGTTATTAAAAAGTTTTTCCTAACTATAAGGATAGTTAAGTGTACTGAAACAGGTTACCAGCAGAGGTTGTGGAATCCTCATTATTGGAGATTTTTAAGAACTGGTTAGAGAAAGACCTGTCAGAGATGGTCTAGGTTTATGTGATTCTGCCTCAGCACCAGGGAAGCAGGGACAGCTCTAGGCACCAGCAAAGCAAGCAGCTGCTTGGGGCAGTGTCATAAACAGATAGTTAAGGGTTAATAGAACAGGAGAAGTTCATGTCTCTTTTGACTGTAAAGAGTTAACAAGTTCAGTGAGCCTGGCTGTCACCTGACCAGAGGACCAATCAGGGGACGGGATACTTTCAAATCTTGAGGGAGGGAAGTTTTTGTGTGAGCTGTTAGTTTTTGGTGGTTGTTCTCTCTGGGTTCTGAGAATGATCAGATGTGCAACCAGGTTTCTCTCCAATCTCCCTGATACAGGTTCTAATAGATTCAAAATAGTAAGTACTAGGTGATAAGGCTAGTTAAGCTTATGTTTGTTTTCTTTATTTGCAAATGTGGATTTGGCTGGAAGGAGTTCAAATTTGTATTTTGCTGAAAGGATTTTAATTTGTACTTGTATACTTAGGCTGGGAGGGTATTCCCAGTGTCTATAGCTGAAAGACCCTGTAACATATTCCATCTTAAATTTACAAAGGTAATTTTTACTGTTTTTTTCTTTCTTTAATTAAAAGCTTTTCTTGTTTAAGAACCTGATTGTTTTTTAATTCTGGTGTGAGACCCCAGGGAAGGGGGTCTGGATCCACCAGGGATTTGGTGGGGAGAAAGGAGGGAAGGGGGAGAGAGGTTAATTTTCTCTCTGTGTTAGGATTACTTTCTCTCTCAGGGAGAGTCTTGGAGGGGGAGAGAGAAGGGGGGGGGGAAGGTGAATTTTCCTCTCTGTTTTAAGATTCAAGGAGTTTGAATCACAGTGATCTTCCAGGGTAACCCAGGGAGGGGAAGCCTGGGAGAGGCAACGGTGAGGGAAAGGGTTTACTTTCCTTGTGTTAAGATCCAGAGGGTCTGGATCTTGCGGGTCCCCGGGCAAGGTTTTGGGGGGACCAGAATGTACCAGGCACTGACATTCCTGGTTGGTGGCAGCACTACAAGTACTAAGCTGGTAATTGAGCTTAGAGGAATTCATGCTGGTACCCCATCTTTTGGACGCTAAGGTTCAGAGTGGGGAATTATACCATGACAGGCAGCCTATTTGCAGGGGCAGCAGCTAGCAGGAATCCAGCCTGGGAGCTGAGAATCAACAGGAAGCCCTGGGAGCTGTAGTTCCTTGGTTAGCTCCCTGCCTATAGAACCAGCCCTAGAGCAGGGAAAGAACTACATTTCCCAGCATTCCCTTGGCCACTATTATCAGGAAAGGCGGGGAAGGAGTATGGTAACTGAAAGCTCATGCTGCAGCTTGAGCTCACTGCTAGAGCAGGATGGCGCTGTGAATGGGGAACAAGTGTGCCCAAGGAGTAGGCTTTGGCCCAGATATCCCCTTCAGAAGACATCCCCAGACAGGCTTAGGGACACTGGTGTGACCTCACCTTGCAGCCCCCAGAGAAGGAATTGGGTGGACTAAATGGACAGTGCCTCTCTTTATCTGAAGCCTAGCAAGGGAGGTACATGGATCCCACCAGAATTTAAAATGAAAAGTAAGGAAGGGAGGCTCTACTGGACCTGGGCAGCTTTAGATACAGTACTAGGCACTTAGGAGGATTTCCACTTCTGAGCCAGGGAAGCAGAAATTGACTTTTCCTTTTCAGATATAGCTAATATTCAGAAAGGGAATCTAGCACCTACCTTCCAGATTTGAACACCTCAAAATTCAGGAGTGCTCAAGCTCAATTTGAGCAGCTGTTACTTCATTTCTCCCAAATCAAATGTACTGATCCACTGTAATTTGCTGTAAAAAAAGTAGATAAAATTGAGCAAGAAATGCTTCCCAGTGGTTTTTAAGACTGAAATTGTTATTTTCAATAGCTCTTGCTTTTTTTTGTTTGTTTATTTGTTTAAAAAGAAGACAGTGATATTGCATTGGCAAATTCCCCATAGAAAGAAAGAGTGGAACCAAAGAATAATAAAGGCACCCTGACTTTTCCTCATTTATGGAGGACAGTCTTATAATATGCATCCAGATAGCCTCCAGTCACAGAAGCTGAAAATTGTTCCACTTTACTGAAGTTCTGTAACCATATGGGAACCAATCCTGTTTATGTTCTGTGCACATTCAAAATTCCTGCTGAATGACCCGCCCTGGGAGCAAGTCATCAGTGACCTAGGGCTGGGGCAGAAGGAGGGTGCAGGTGGGGGAGGGGGGGAAAGACCCCAGGGCTGGGGTGGCAGGGGGTGTGGGTAGAGGGGGCAGAGCCTAGGGCTGGGGTGACAGGGTGGGGGGACACTGGTGGGGGGGGTGCCCAGGGCTGGTGCAGCACGGGATGTGTGTGAGCCCAGGCCTGGGGTGCCAGGGAGTGCAGGTGTTTGGGGGGAGAGCCCAGGTCTGGGGGGGCAGGAAGAGGGAGGCCCAGGGCTGGGGCAGCAGGGGGGGCTGGGGTGGGGGCAGCCAAATTTTATTTTGCTTGGGGCGGCAAAAAACCCAGAGCCAGCCCTGCAGGGAAGGAATTAGAAAATCTCCTGAGGTCCTTTCCAGCCCAACATTTCTATGACTCCATGTTTGTATTATTCGCATTTAACATAGAACAGAACATATTTTCTTCATATATTACAAACATATAAAGTTCCTAATCAGAAGTCTTATCTGAGAGAAAGCGTTTCCAGCTAAGTTTTAAACTTCAGCAAATAGACTTTATCTTGGAAATGCTAAGATTAGAGCTGGGCAAATTTTTTGTTTCAAAATTTCCATTTATTTTATTTTAAAAGATTAAATCATCAAAGTTTAAAAATGGGCACAATTAAAACAAAATGTTCCAATTTTGCTGAAGCAAAACATTTTCTTTGACCTAAAACCATTTTTTAATTTTAAATTTGCCAAAATTTTCAAAAAATTCACTTTGTCCAAAAGTTGTTTTTATTATTGTTCACACGTCTTTAGTTAAGATGGCTCTAAACTACAAGCAATCTTATATTGTATTTTATTGCATCAGGGCTTATTAGACTATTTTAAATGCCAAAGGCCACCTTGTAGAACATAAATGCCTTTTATACACACGCTTATTCAATATGAAAATGTTGCATGCACAAATGGGGGTGTCACACTGTCTAGAATGGCTCACAAGCAAGAATACCTTAGGAAGTAGGGCACAAACCACAAATTGGTTGTGAATTCTATACTTAGATTTCCCCAACAAAGTAACAAGTGTAAACTCCTCAGGCACTACCCAGCCTTAACATGGAGTCAAAGACCATCCCCTTGGTCCTTCCGATCTGTCCTGCCATCCAGGCAAGCTTGACTCTGTGATAGATGGTCCCTTTACACCAAAGGTCACAAAATATTCAGGTTACTCCCAGTCCCAAAGCATGGGTCACCATAGGTGCTGCTGCACCCCCTAGTTTGAAGTGGTTTCCATTATATACAAGGGTTACAGTTTGGTTCAATGACTCTGACCACCCCCACAATACAAATTGTTCCAGTGCTCCTTTCAGTCATTTAACCCAGATCAATTTGCATCTTAGCTCTCAAACCAGAACCAATGCTTGTACCCAACCCTGTAATTAACTAAAGGTTTATTAACTAGGAGAAAGAAACGAGTTATTTACCAGGTTAAAACAGATAAACTACACAAAGAAATAACTTGCAGTCTTAGATTTCAGATGGTGATAGAGTTGCTGAAATATGCCAGTTCTATATGTCTATTAGGGCCAGGGCCGTCCATTGTGGGTATGGGACCTGGGATGGAAGTGACATCACTTCCAGGACCAACCATGCCAGGAATGGGTAGGGGAGGCCGAGGGAGGTTGTGCCTCCCCAAACAGCCAGATGTGGCTCTGCCCCCCTGCCGACCCCCAAGCTCCACTGGGCTCCAGGGGCTTGAGGCCATGCCGCCCACTTCTCAGGCCTGGGGAAGCTGCAGCAGTGCTGCCATGTGCTCTCCCTCAGGTGGAAGGGATGGAGCTGAGGGTAGCCTTCCCTAATCAGCAGTTTACCTGCTGCCATGCTGGCAAAGCAAAAAAAAAAAGCCGACAGAGCATAGGAAAAATTGGTGGGAGCTGAGCACCCACCGGCAACTCCCCATCCCCCACCACACCAGCTCACCTCCACCTCCTCTGAACGGGCTACCGCGTCCTGCTTCTCCTCCCTCCCTCCCAGCGCTTGCGCCGCCATACAGCTGATTCGCGCATACCAGCTGATTCGCGCAAGCCTGGGAGGAGAAGGAGGAATGCGGTGTGCTTGGGGAAGAGACGGGGCCAGGGTGGGGATTTGGGGAGAGATCCAATGGGGCAGGGAGGGGGCGGAGTCAGGGTGGAGGCGGGGCTGAGTTGGGGGCATGAACCCTCTCCGCCTGTGCGCCGGAGTGCAAAATATCGGGACAATTCGCATCCCGACCGACATTGGTTAGGACGTGGGACAAACAAGTAAATATTGGGACAGTCCCAATAAAATTAGGACTTCTGATCACTCTAGATGGGGGGAGCAATCACCAAAGACTTTGTTCCACAATGGCTCATTTGGATTCAATAGTCCTTCCTGATGTGCAGCAGATAACAGCATCTGTAGGAATACAGCATTTTGCTTTAGGTGAAGTTATTTTTCCTGTTTGAGTTCGAGTTTCAGAATAAACATTTTTCAGTTTGTAAATGTGTGCTGTTGGGGTCGCCCCTCTCTGGGGTGGCTGGGAGCCAGGCCGCCTCACTACACAAGTCCGATGAGTTGGGGAATTAGTCTGGTGGGGCAGAAAACAGTTCAGGGCTCAGGCCCTCAGGCAGGGGCTGAACAAATAGTTCAGGAATAGGCGCAGGCCCTGGGTCAGGGCAGGGCAACGAACAAACAGTTCAGGGCTCAGGCCCTCAGGCAGGGGCTGAGCACAGAGTCCAATAACAAGCCCAGGCCCTGGGTCATGGCAGGGCAGCGAACAAACAGTTCAGGGTTCAGGCCATCAGACAGGGACTGAGCACCAAGTTGAATAACAAGTCCAGGCTCCTGGTCCTGAGCATCGGGGCGAGGGGGAGACTGCCACCCATGCATGGGGTGGCAGGGGGGACGCAGGCCCGCCCAGTCCACTGCATCCCAGCCCGGGGCCCTAACAGCGGCAGGCAATCTGCTGCAGTGTCAGTGGGGATCCTGGCCGCAACACACTGACATCGGCTCTGGGTGTGCCACAGCCAGACTAGAGTCGGCTGCCCCCGGGCTACTTCCGACTCCCCCCTCTAGCAGTACCTGCATCTGATCGGCGTCCTCCACAGCATCAAGCACCATGGGCTCCTCGGATCCCTTCGCACTGGTAGGCTTGCTGGCTTCTCCAGCCTCTGGTTGGCGTCCGGCCTCAACTGGTATGACCAGTCCTCGGGGCGGTCACACGAGGCAGGAGTCTCCCCAGTGGGAGCTAGGGCACCAGCATCTGGCCTCTCTGGCAGCTTCTGAGCTCTGGAGTTGAGCTTTTATACTTCATGTCCGGCGCTTTGACCTCTGAGGGGCGGGTGCAGGCTCCAGTGGCTCTGCCCACTGAGGCACCTGGAGGGGCTTGTCACTCTCTGGGGCAGCTGGGACCCAGGCCGCCTCACTACATAGTTATAGAGCAAACACTTAAGTATTACCTTATAGCATGGGATACAGACATTACAAACAGGAATAATATGTTCAGCATCCTACAAGAATTCTGCAAGTATCAAGTCTAAACAGTCTTATAGTACTAATATCTATTTTCACTATACTAACCCACAGATAACGCAGGCTGGTTTCCAGCTATGCATTTGCCAGTGTTCGATGAGGCCCAAGGCCTTGGCGTGAATTGGCATCTGGTCTGCCAGAATCACAGGGTGCTTAGATGTGCAGTTACATGTTTTGAGTGTCTCATATGTAGGATTAGTACAGCAGATTTTTGTTTAGCTCTGCTCTGCCCAGGTGGCACAAAAGAGAGCAGAGTCTGGCCATATCCCCCTAACTGGGGAAAATCCCCGGCAGACATACAGTTGGTAGATCCAGTTGCTAAGCCACTCTCCCTGCCACTGTCACACAAGGCACATGTTGGAGGTAGAGGAATAGGGAGGAGGTGTGGCAATGCTCAACTCTGACAGTTTCCTGGCAGTGGATGGTACATTGGGTACCACTGCCAGTTACCATACATTTGAGCAGTCTACAAGCTGCTCTACCTTCATCCATGGCTGGGGCAGAGAATCAGGGAGCTGTAAGCAGCTCCACCCTTCTACTAGCCCCAGCAGAAGCTGGATGCAGCAGAGAATTTGCAAATTAGCCACCCACGTGTTAAAGACTACTTGATCATGATCACGGCCACTATCTTGGAGATAGACATAGAGGGAATCCCTCTTTCCTGCAGGATCACCTGGCCCCTGCTTCCAAGTAGCCTGGCCCATGCCACTTTATGGGAAGACAAAAGCTGGGAAACACTGTTTTTTATACCTCTTCTCGGTCCTTCCCTGCACCAATAACACTGTGCCTGATTCAAGCTCACTAACCTCTTGCTTTACATCATCACAGAAGCTATTTTTTACTTCTGAAAGTCAATCCAGCTCAGAGGTGGATTAGTGACGGCAAATCTCTTTATCCAGACCGTGTCCAGGCATGTAAGATCTGTGTGCGCAGACGATTCAACTTTGTTGGCTGGAAATCATGCTTTTAACACCGTACTTAACATGCATTCATTCTGCCTGCACTCGTGCTTATTATCTCATTTGCTGGCCTGATGCCTTCTCACAGGGTAGGTTGTTCTAGGGCCCTTAATTAAGTCAAAATAGATGTAAGTCTACTGCCTCCATAATACTACAAGGACCATCTTTTCCGTTGCTTCCTCCATGCAGCAGTGAGGTGTTGGCATTACGTGCTCCGATTTATCAGACCCCTTAACCTCAATCACATTTATGACACTGCTGCTCTTGCAATGAAAGGAAAAACTTAGCCAGCTGAACAAGGAAGTGAGAGTGATTGAGTTGCATAGGAAACAATGTAGGGGTGGGGGACTGCAGACCCTTAGTTGAAATTCAAAGTGGAAATTTTTCCTGTCTCTAGAGCACAAATTTTGCAGGGGTGGGTTATTTTTTAATTTTATTTTATTTTTTGATAGTTTCATAATTAAACTTGTGACAGTTTGTCCTAGGGTAGGACTGTAGATTGAACCATCCTTTGCAAATTCTTGCTAACTCATACCCCAAGCGTGACATTTTCTGGTTTTGAGATTTGTCACTCACATATTGGGTTTGACTGAATGGGAGGAAGGGGAATTAAAGAGACACACACAGGATGTGGAAACTATGACTGAAACCTGTGCAAACTGAAACTAATATGTCTCATGCACGTCCAGTAATTACTATCTGCTTAACTAAATTCCCCATTTATCTGACCAGCCATGTGTTCAGCAAGTTGGTCTTGGTGTTCCTTTTTGCTTAACTTTATATGTAATAACTCCCAGCATTATGGCCATTACTGAGGAATATAGTTTGGTTGGGTATTTTACAAAGGACTGTGGACTTACCATTCTTAGAACTTTTTGTTTCTGCAATTGCACATTGGAGTGAGTTAGCTGACCCAGTAGGGGATGAAAAGGTGCAGGGTGGGGGGGACGGGTTAATGGGGGAGAAAAGATGTTTGGACTGGTCAGGGATGGTGGGTGATGCCAATTCAAGCAGAACAGTGTTAGTTGTGTCGGTCTGCCAAAAGTGTATTTCAGGGAGATTCTGAAGTTTTCAGGGCCCCCACAATCATGAGTGGCGGTTGAACGCACCACTGGGGAGACTAGACCCTGTTCCATCTCCCTTTGCCCAAGCACCTCCAGCCGCAGTGCCCCCAGCCTTGTGTGCACCTGCCTGACCCAGCCTCTCAGCCACAGAAGCGCAGAAAGCAGGCAAGAGGAGGCCTGCAAGCAAAGCATGGGAGGGGCCACACTGGGCTGTTTGGGGATGCACAGCCTTCCCCTGCCTATGCTACCCACCACCTATGACCACAATTATGATGGATCTGAGCCCTAGTGAGTTGTAATCTGTTCCTGGTGGTCAATCTCTTCTTTTTTGGGCGAGGGACATAGAATGTGCGTGCATGTGAACGTGACTGTGTATGTGTTACTATGGCTCACAAGTTTTTGTCATTGTTCCTTATAAGTGCCTGATGTCAGTTTTCAAAGAGCTAGTTTTTGGCTCCTACTGCAACTACTGTCATTATTATCTATGTCTACTGCATGGATCAACTTTACTTTTTGGGTCCCTGGCCTCAATATTCTTTATCATTGCCCCCGACAACACTTCATCACAACCTCAATGTTACACACAGAGCTGAAAGCTTTTTTTTTTTTTTTTTGACTCAAAATATTTTTTGTGAGCATCAAAACTGTGTGTGAATTTGAGCTGAATTCAGCAAATAGTTTCAGCTGAAAAAAAAACTGATTTTTTTTCCATCCAGAAACATCTAAATGTTTTGTTCCACATTTTTAAAACAACCCGTTTTGACATTTCATTTTGAAACAACATTTTCTAAATGAAATGTTGATTCAAATTGACATTTGAAATGTTTGCTTGACCCAAACAATTTTTTTTATTTTGTTTTCTCATATTGGTGGGGAAAAAACAACAACAAAATCAGTTATAGTTCTAAACAAACCAATTTTGGGGATGGGGGGGCGGTTTGGTTAGGCTACCAAAACAAAAAATCAATTATTTGCTCAGGTATAGTTATGAACTGTTTATCGGCCATCACCTCAGTTCTGCTGTGGTAAAAGAGCAAACGGAACAAGCTATGTGATAACAGTTTGGGACTACATTATCTAAACCTTTCATTTGTTGCAATCTCCTCTATTTCACTGCAACCCAGCTTCCTGTTTTCCACTGTGGGGCGGGGAGGAGTGTATGTGGTGTGTGTGAGTGAACACATCTTATTCCGTTTAATTCCTGTGGTGGGTGTACTGCACTGAGACACGTGACAAGAGTTAAATGATTTCTCAATTCAGTGTACTTGTGGTGGTGCCCTTATTTAGAACAAACAAAAATGTCACAACTGTATTCTGTAGTAATCACAGAGAACACTGCAAAATACTATTGTAAAATGCAGGGCCCAGTTCTGTGCTGCACCTCTCAGGAGGCACAGCAGAAAAGGGGCAGCTCGGGAGATGGGGAGACAACAAAGACCTTAGTGTCTATGAGTCGAGCCTGGAGTTGCTCTAATTTATGGTAGTCAGTCTTGTTTGGGCTGCCCATGGGCTGAGCTGCAGTAGGGTGACACAATGTCCCAATATTAGGGGCATTGTCTTATATGTGCAACTATATTCTGCCCGCCCCCGCCCCCCCCGAAAAAAGTGTCCTGATTTTTCACACTTGCTGTCTTGTTACCTTAATCTGCAGTCCAGAGTAGCTGGAGTTGAGAGTGCTCCAGCCATTCCTTCTGTCATCCTCAACATGCTCCTACATGGAGTCTCCAGAGACAGGGCCGGTGCAACCATTTAGGCGAACTAGGTGGTTGCTTAGGGCGCTGAGATTTGGGGGCGCCAAAAAGCGCCCCTAAATTTTTTTTTTTAATGGTTGACTGGCCGCCGCCGGCAGTTCAGAGGTTCAGGCTGCCAGCGGCGCGCTGACCCAGGGGAATCCCTGGGCTGCTAGCAGAGGCTCAGAAATCAGAATCCCTCTCCCTCCCAGAGCAGGGGCTCCAGCCTATGCAATTTTTCTCATGGGGGGCGGCCTGGGCAGAGCTGCGCAGCTCTGCTTAGCGCACGTGGTAGGAGCCCTGCGACGCACGACACAAGGGCTTCTGGAGGAAAGCGGGGGCTGTCCCCTGGCTCAGCCTCCACATCAGCCCCAGCGAGGGGCAGGAGAAGAAAAGAGCCTCAGCGGTGGTCTGGTGGAGTGGAGGAAGAAAGAAGACCCTGACGCTCATGTGCTGGGCAAGGTAAGCAAGAGCTTCCCTACAGCTCGGCCTCAGGCGCCTGTGCTCCTGCCCCCTTGGTCCTTGGCTGGTCCCTGCTCCTGCTCCCCTTGTATGTGGGCTGCTCCAGAGAACAGCAGCCTGCAGAGCTGAGCTGCCCCAGTGCCCCCAGGCACCCCCCTTGACCCCATCCTCCCCACAGCCCTGACCCCCAGCTCCGAGCCCAGCCCCTCTGAGCTGGACACCACCCTGACCCCATCTCCCCACATCCCTGAGCCCAGCCCCTGTGAACTGGGCACCCCTGAACCCAGAGCCCAGCTCCCCACCCAGCCCTGGGCAACAACAGCACCACCCCCAGGCAGCGACAGCCCATTGGTACCAACCATCACAATCACCCATCATCTCCCCATTATATAATTGCAAATGTATACAGACCATTACAGCTTTTAATGTTTTTAAATAATGTATTTAGTGTATTTTCAAATTATTAAAAGTTAATTTTTGGATGTATTTCACTAGTTATTTGTTACATTTCCTAATACATGTTACTATAGTATTGCAAATGTTTTATGGAAGGGGCCCCCAATTTTGCTTTGCCCAAGGCCCCCTGAATCCTCTGGGCAGCCCTGTCTGAGTTTTAAGCCCTGCTGCTGTGTTTTGCCTGCAACAGGCAGGCCTAAGCCTGTGAGTGACCCCCATAGCAACTGCCTGAAGAAGTGCTTGGGGGAATCATGCAGAAGGAGCGTGATATTTATTTGAGTTCTCTCCTCATGGAGGCTGTGCTCCACTTGGTGCAGGACAGCAGTCTCAGCAGGACTCTAGGCCCAGCACCTTGCCTCAGTTTGTAGACTTGTACTGCACCCATCACCGGGCTTAGTCTGGCACCGTTACCACTCACCAGTGCCCAAGAAGCAGTCAAAAAAGTTGGATGGACTGGTTAGGTTAGTTGTCGTGCTGTTGCTTGGCCAGTGTAGAGACCACTGAATGCATAATATTCCTCTGTGATGTTCTGTCCTGAGCACAATTGGCATGTTAGGAGGTAGTGCCTGTGAGGGACAGGTGTCTGTTTATGTCATCCAGCCATCATGTCTCAGGTCTTCTGGGGGGGGAGCTTTTCCATCCTGCTTTCATTGGATCAAAGTCAAAGATTATTTTCACAGGGAAGTTAGTAGGCATTTAGAGCAGATGAACATACCACCACAGAGAGCACTTGGCAACCATTTGAGTGTGTGTGACCTATTTAGTTAGAAAATGGAATTTTTCATTCAAATTGAGTTTGTACCATTTGATGTTTTTAATCATTTGGAGGTGCATGGCTAGTTAGGCAGAATGGGTTCCGCAGCACTCCCAGTCAGATTTTGATATGAAGGAAGGACATATACGTGACTAAAAAAGTTGTATTTCTGATTACAATCAACATTGCTTAATTTTAAGGGAAAGTCATCTTGACCTCTTAATCAATATTTAAGTCAAACAGTTGATGAAATTCAAATAGTTAATTATAGTAAGTGACATGCATTCTCTATCCTTTACTTTTAATAGTGAACAAGAAAAAGGACTGATAGGAATAAAGTTTCATTTTTTTTCGTTTACAGTTGATGCAGCCTCATGGCAGATAAAAAAAAAAGGTCTGGGGCACAATTTCGTGACTGTGTATTGTGTATAATGAATGTGATTTTTGGTGGGGGGGGGGCGCAAGATGGAAGTTTCGCCTAGGGCGCAAAATATCCTTGCACCAGCCCTGTCCGGAGGGGTGGCATTGGATTCATGTATGTTTTCTCTGCACTGCCTCTGTGCTGGGGGAGTTTTCCACGGGGCCATTGCAGCAACTGCACAGACTTTATATGCTGCCAGAGAGACATAAAGGGGCACACTGAAAGCCAGGATCCAGGATGCAATGTCCTTAATGATCTCTACAATACTTTTTATAAGGGTGTGTGGAAAGAGTAAAGCTAGGATTACTCAGTGCTAAGATTACTCCTGGTGATGAGTACCAGAATCCTTTTGATACTCCTTTCCTGCTCGTTCGCTCTGGAATAAGCACTAATCTCATCTGGATTTTTGCTAGACTGACATTTGAACTCTGGAAATAAGATTTTGGTTCAGTAGTTCTTATTTTCAATCTCAATTCAGTGCTTTCTTGCCACATTTTACTTAGAATTTAGATTTTATTTCTTCTACGGACAAAAATATTAAAGGTCCCCAATTCAGGAAACTATTTAGGTTTGTGCTTAAATCTGTCCCTATTTGGGATAGGATTTAAGGATGTGCTTAATAAGCATATGCTTAAATCCTGTTGAATTCAAGAATATGCTTAAATTCTGTCCTGGCCAGTGATGCTTTCCTGAATCAGAACCTGATACGGTAATCTCAGTAGCAGATTGGATCTGAAGGATAGATACCTCATTAGTGTGGACGACCAGGTGAAATTGAAGGACAAGCTGTCCTCTAAAAACCTTAAGAAATACTGCCCAAATTTGAAGGATTCACTTTTTGGGAATACCAGGAGAGGAAAGGATTATGGGTGAGATTCCACTCTTTTTAAAAAGCATGAAAAACTAGAGTAACTCAGCTGGTGTCAGCAGAGTCTCTTCAGATTTAGTCAGCTATAAATTTATGCATAAATCTGATCCTGTGACCTGCTGGGTGGGCTGAAGCTAAAATGGCTAAGCCACTGGAGTGAGATTTGAAAGAAAATCCCATTTACCCAGATTGCTGCTACTGGGTCCTTACCAGAGGAAAGCAAGGACAGCCAAATGGTGGCACAATAGTACCAGGAATCCTCTCAAATGCAGGGGACTGAGACTGTTTGATAGTAGTGACCTCACTAAACCACTGAACACGGAAAAACAGGCTGTTAATATTCCACCACAAAAAGAAGTGGGTAAACGCTAATTATGTTTATATAAAACTTCATGGATGAAAATCAATGGAGAGGCAGCTGAGGTAGGACAGGTTGAAAATTTTCTGTCCAAACTTATTTAATTGACATTTGAAAATTGTTTTTTTGACAAACCAAAAGTCTTCACAGACTCTCTGCTTTCCTTGACATTTTTTTATTTCTTCATTAGAAAATCAAAAAGCCAGAAAATTTGGTCCAAACATTTCTCAGTTTCCAGCTAAAATGTGTTTAGACTTCGAGTTTTTTAGCCAAAAAAAATCAGTTTTTGTTGCCAAACATAACAAATATCATTCTTAATTTTTTCAACAGTCAACGTTTTCCAGTGAAAATTTTAGTAAAATAGACACTTGTCATTTTTGTTGACATTTTCCCATGGGGTAAAAAAGCATTTTCCAATCAGTTCACAGTGTAGATAGGAGAGATTAGTGTGAGAAAGAATGAGGTTCTCTGGAGATAGGACAATGATCAAACCAACCATGAGGATACCAATAAGGTTTTAGGGAAAATATCTAAACATAGCTGCCTGTGGCCAAATGACAGGAGGGAAATTTCGTGGCAAGGAGACGTGGTGGTGGTCCAGCAATGTGCAGGAGGCAATAAAGGAAGACGAAAGGTTTAAGCCAGAGGTCTCAAACTCATGGCCCCCGGGTGATCTGCGGCCTGCGAACCTCCCCAATGTGGCCCGCAGGGCTCCAGCAGTTTTGGGGCCGGGTCTCTCCCTTGGCCCAACCTGCCATCCCGAGGTGCTCCCCACCGAGGCAACTTACAATGGCCCAGGGCCCCAGCAGTGCAGCAGAGCTGAGTGACGTCTGCCTGCTCGCTCCACGTGTCTGCTAGCCCCTCCCTCTGGCCCTGGGGCAGGGCTGCGCCTCCGTGCGATGCCCTCACCCTGAGCACCCCTGCAGCCAATGGAAAGCTGCAGGGGTGGTTCCTGGGGGAAGCAGCGCACAGAGGCCCCCCGGCCTGCCCTGTCCCGTCTTGTAGCCCCAGGTAAGCACCACACCCTCTCACCCCTTCGCACACACTCTCTCCCACCCCCAAACTCCCTCCCAGAGCCTGCACCCCCTCCGCACACACCCCAGCCCCCAAACT
This sequence comes from Gopherus flavomarginatus, assembly GCF_025201925.1. NCBI lineage: Eukaryota > Metazoa > Chordata > Testudines > Testudinidae > Gopherus > Gopherus flavomarginatus. The sequence goes on from NC_066617.1 coordinate 127,746,520, forward strand.
CCCTCCCAGGGCCTGCACCCCCACCCCCTCCTCCTACACCCCCTGTCCCAGCCCAGAGCCTGCACCCAGCACCCAAACTCTATCCCAGAGCCTATACCACAGACTCCCCACCTAAACTCCCTCCCAGAGCCTGCACCCCAATCACCTACCTCAGACCTCCTCCTCCACCCAAACTCCCTCCCAGAGCCTTAGGCAAGTGGGGCCGAAGTCTTTTTTGGTGGGAGGGGCAGGTTCTGTGTGGCATGAGAGACATTATTGGCCCACTGGGAGGATTTGAGGACTGGCACTGTCCCTAAGGTAAATTGAGTTTGAGACCCCTGGTTTAAGCAATGGTAAGAACAGTGGAAATTTATGAGGAATATAAGCTGGTAAAGAAACATCCAAAAGAGCAAATGTGGAAGCTAAAGGTCAGGCTGTTAAAGCCCTATATGCAGGACTACTAGTGAAGAAAGGGGAGAAAGGAATATAAAGACTAGCCACAATTAGGCAAAGAAGCACAGAGGACTTGACAGCTGTGAAGTGTGTCAAAGATGAAAACAGGAAAGTACTAATGTAAGATGGTGAAATCATTAGCAGGTGGCACCAGTTTTATAAGAAACTGCTCAATGAAGAGAATTCAAAGAAACTGTTGAGGGAAGCACTATCACAATGGTGGAGACTCAGACAGCGGTAAAGATGATGAAATGGGGTAAAGCAGTGGAATTGGACAGTGTACCAATTGGGCATTTAAAGCATTAGGCCATGAGGGAGTAGAGAAGAAGATGAGCTTTTCCAAATTAATTGTCTGTACTGGAACAATGCCCCACAAGTGGAGGAAAAACACATTGGTCCTTATCTTCAAGCATAAATAAAATGCGCAAGAATGTAGTAATTACTGACCCATCAAGTTAATGATTGCTTTTCTAGTAATCTTCCACACATGAAAAAGGAATATTAGAGAAAGGGTGATAATTGCTGAGATTATTAGTGTTAAGAGATGGTTCCTGAAACATGGACCTAACAAGCACATCTTTAAGAGATGCCGTTACCTTGCCCTCCTGCAGGGAAACAGTGACAGTCTTGTCCAATAATGAATGCAACATCTCTATGCAAAATTTTACCAGCCAAGAAGCACATTGGTCTAAAGTACATCGTAACCTGCAGCTTCCTTGAGGCATCCAGAATCTAAAACTGGTTGTTTTATAAAAAGATCATTAATAACCAACACCGGCTAGAAGTTTAGTTTTGACAACTCAGAAAGACAGCACTGTTTCCCTTTGCATGATGCAGGCCACTGGTTCAGTAATGACTCACCAACACCAGTTCATATAAAGCATTCTTTGCAAGTGTTCCTGGAATGTCTCCCACTCACAGACTAACCCATTCTGACACTGTGAGCTCCTTAGCTCAGTTTAACAATGTAAGGTGTTATAACTGCAGAGTGGAGTGCTAGTATATGAGCCTCATAGTTGATGGGAGTCACAACAGTAAATGGAAAGGGGATGAATTCTTAGAACTGATATATTTATTTTCCCTTGCTAGTGTAGGTACTTAACATACCATGCGCAGTGACACTGGACCACTGCTATAAATATAGTGGGAGGTATGTGACCTTGACAGTGGGTATGGTGAACACAATAATACCCTTTTGAAACTGGTATAGGGCATAATCTGAACATGTGCCTCCAGCTCTCTGCAGTACACTGTCCAGCAGGAATGGATGACTTTCATAATACTTTGCAAAGTAGAAATGGTTTATTATGTCCCAAGTTACTGGCACTCTTAAACTGTAACTCAGAACTGTGGAGTTCATTTATCATGTGTGTACCATGTGAGTATGAAAGTTTCCCTGTCCTGTGAAAAATTTTAAGATACTGAAAAATTTTCCCATCCCGAATTGGGATGAAAAGTCAAAATCTCAAGAATTTTCACAAACTGAAAATCTTGAAAAAAAAATGGAAAAAGATTGGTTTGGGTCAATTGGAATGTTTAGTGTCAATTTCAAAACATTTCATTAAAAATATTTTACTATAATTAGCTTAAATGTTGCAGCAAAAAGTCATTTAAAACCGAAAACTTGGAATTTCTTTTCTTTTTTAATTTTTCAAAATAAAAACTTTACCAAAACCAACCCTTCCCCATGAAAAGCTCCAGTTTTGACAAACGGGCATTTTCCAATTGAAAAATAGTTCATCAAAAAATTCTCAACCAGCTGTAATCCACCCATGATCGACTAGGGCCTAAAATGAAATAGGAAAGAATGTGTTAGGATCCGCTTTCTCCCATTCCAAATGCCAATAGCCTTATTATATCCATCTCTTGTTTTCTTATATCTCATCCATCACTGTTACCTGGGGGCCTACTTTACCCTTCCTCTGTCTTAACAATGGCAGAATGGCTTATGCATTCTATACTTATAGTGACTTACAACACATCATACATACATAAGTACAGTGTCTTTGATTGAGGAAGAGGGATTTATTACAAACTCTCATTGTTTATCATGTTAGAGTTTGGTCAGGTGTTCCAACTTGGACCTACCTTATTATTCTCTGAATTTCTGAGTTCAGATTCAGAGCCAAATCTGTATCTGAACTCTGTTGCTTGAACCCATCTCCTCAACTGACCTTACAGTAGAGACTCTGATTTCTCCTCCCGCTACTCTGAACTTTAGGGAAATCTGGATTTAGCTCAAGATTCAGAGCTGAACATTAAAAGCAGTCCTTTGGGCCTATCTTTATATCACAGCTATTCTATTATTCACTTTAGCAATGAAAAGCAGTTAGCTAGGGACTTAGCATTTCAATACCCCCAAAACATCAAGACACTGCATATTAAGTTAATACCTTATTTATCAGATTATAAATTGCATATCACAAGATATGAAATTCTGTACAAAAGTTTCAACTATATTTAGCCTCACATACCACACCAACAATCTAACTACAGAAGTGGCAGAACCAGTGGAAGAGTTATTCCAAAATAATAGTAATTAGTGACAACAACTGTAGAGAACTAATCTATATCCTTGTTTATTCACCTCTGGGGGTAGCTGTTTAAATTTCATGACAACAGACAATTGCCTGTAAGAATTAGGACTAATATAGTATAAACACATGTGTTGTGTTTCCTTTATTATGTGAAACAATGATCATGTATTAAAGCTTGTAAATGTCATACTGATACGTTTCTGATTGTAAAATATATTTGACAAGGCAAATTTAATTAATTTTTCTATGGTGATGAAATGGATAAATGTAACAATATGGAAGAAGTGTCAAAGGATCATCCAAAAGGGTATATAATCAATTTTTGTGAAAATATTTGATCTTGAAGTTCTACCTGAACTTTGCATCCTTGTGCAAATGTACTTAAAATAGTTTTATTATATCACTATACATTATCTGTCAAATATATTAAAATATAATGCATACTGTGATTTCTTGAACTGTTACTGTATGAACTAATGTTATTGTTGATGTTCTAAGTGCCTATTCAACAGCAGAGTAGTGTGCTCCTGTGTGGCGTAGCTCATCTCACACAAGGCTGGTTGATGTAGAGCTTAACACTGCTATACACATTGTTACCAGGACTTTACGTGCAGCTCCGTTGTTGTGGCTGCCAACATTTAGTAACATAGCACAACCCCATATTTGCCATGAGGGGGCCTCCATCGTGCTCCTGGCCAAGAGCCATGAGAACAGTGACTTGCCTGGGTACTCTGACCCACCAATTTGCCTGTCTTTTAGACACCTTCTATGGTCTCTTATGCCACCACATGATGGTGAAATCTGCTTGGCATAACGAGTGGTCAACGATGACAGTTGTTAATCAATCTCTCATTACCAACCCAACCATCTGCCAACCAGGTTTTCACCTGCCAGGGCACCTTGGTCATCCCTGAACTAGTTTCAAACAGGACAAGGGTAACTGTGTGGCCAATCTTTTTAAATGGGTCAACTTCAGACTGTTGTGTTTCCTTGATGAGTGCCTGCTGACTGACTTTGGCAGGCTTCACCTTGCTGATGAAGATGCTATCAAGTGGCTGGGCACACTGCATATATACTGATATACAGTGACTTATAGTGCACATAGGGCCTGACTCTCCTTTGATTTAGGGTAACTCCATTAATTGTAAAGGGGTTTACTACTAGCTTAAACTGGTGTGAATGGAGATTCAGGCCCATAGTCATCAGATTGGCTTAATTTTTAAGTCTTAATGAGATTTATAAAACAAGCCAGGATTGAAGAATATTGGTTTTTTAGTTTTTTAAGTTATAAATATTTAAATTCAAATGTCACTTGAAGTGTATGAAAATAGGAGTTTATAATGGAAACCATTTTGCAAAGTTAACTGAAGTAAATAGTGTCAGGTGTGCCTACTGAACATAAAATAAACAACACCTTTAGTGGTCTTTCCTACTGCATATTTGTTGGTGTTTCTTTAAACTCTTAATAGATGTATTAACAAAACAATAAAAACCACACCACTCACTAATGATCATTTTGGGGTACAGTGGAAGTTTAAGGATTGATTCAAGGAAAACATTTCTTTTGATTGCTGCATGGGTCATTACACTTAGCCATTGATACAGTGAGCTTCCTGCACTACAGGCACACAGATCTCTGGCCATGTCTACACTACACAGACTACAGCAGGATAGCTATGATGGCATAGCTCTATAGTATAGATCGGTGCACCCTAGGCCAACAGAAGGGATTTACTGAACAACAGTTGTTAAGTCAGCAGAAGCATTCTTCTCTCCACCTAGCTGGATCTACACTGGAGGGTTAGGAGGGCATAGCTAGAGCATGCAGGGGTGTGGATTTTTCACATACTGAGCCACGTTGACATAAATTTTAAGTGTAGACCATGACTCCATTTTCCACCCTATCCTAACAGGTATTTTAGTGCAAAGCAGGACAATCAAGTTGTAGATGGAGCAAACATGCATGTTGTTACATTCTTTACCTACTTTCAGAGTGGCTTTCAAAGAAACATGCAAAACTCCTTCCTGCCTTTGAAAACATCAGAGAAATCGCTTCCAACATCATCCTTACAACCAAAAGCCCCAAGTAACCACCCCCTCTAATCTACTGAATTCAATTATTGTTATAGGTGGCAATCTGCAAAAGCAAAATCCAGTCAGAGGATTTCTATCTGCTCTTCCCAGTGTTTTTATAGGCAAATCAACTGGGAATATGAGTTACATTTAGTGCTGTCCTATACACACAAGCTGCTACAGCTCAGCTGTATATTTATCTGCACTAATCAATGAGTTTCAATATTCATAGTGATTGCAATAGTATACTCTAAAGACATATGCAAAGCTCTAGCACATACTAATAGGAATATAATGTTTTCTTCTCCGTTCATTTCCCGCAGTGTAGCCAATGTTCCTAATGGAGTGCTGGAAGTCATAATGACAATAACAATTGATCATTCTCCTCAGTACTTTATGATTTTATTTTTACATGATGTGAACCAAATACTCCTAAGAGACTCTTGATTTACAATACTGGAGACAGACGTCCCCATTTATCTACAAAATAGTCACCACAAGGGTAGTGGGAGTATGAGCTCCCTCATGCTGTCCCTTAAATCTGTCTTGGAGTGAATCACTCCTACATCTGAGAAGGTGGTTAACACTCCATGCCTTATTCAACCCTTGGCCTCTTTGCTCTTTGTCAACCAGGGGGAAAATTAATGTAGTAATTTGTGGATGTTTGTTCACTAAGAGCTAGACTGAGCCCACCAATTTCAGAGAATAACAGCTTTCAGTTCCTACTGGCCTAGCCCAGTTTAGCAACAGCGACCTTGAATTGAAAGACTCCATATCCCGCTACCAAATCCCCAGCCATCCAGCCCTCGCTTCCTGTAACTTCATTACACAGTAATGGTATGTATTTAGAATTTTTTTTGTTAAAATAATTCAGCAGTGCCCTGCAATGTGTGAGCTTCTGTTCAGTCTTAAACCAGTTCATTCAAGTCACATCCCAATGGCTATTTGCAGAAAAGTGGTATTTTCATGGCTCTGTGGATACAGAATGAACATATTAAGGTTCAACTGAAATTTCACATAGCAACACAATAAGCACTGCAGGAAATGTATGGCCTCCAAATGCACACTCTATGGCAGTGGTTCTCAACCAGGGTTCTGTGGCCCACTGCGGGACTGTGAACAGGGCAAGTGTTAGACTAGGACAGAAAGTCGATGCCCCTTGAGGTTGAAACCCGGGACCCTGAACCCTGCCACCTGGGGCTGAAGTCAAAGCCTGAGCAACTTAGCTTTGTGGGGCCCCCTGTGGTGTGAGGCCTTAGGCAATTGCCCTGCTTGCTACCCCTTAATGCTGGCCCTGGCTTTTATATGCAGAAAAAAGTTGTTGTGGCACAGGTGGGCCATGGAAGGGGGGGCCTCAGAAAGAAAAAGGTTGAGAAGCCCTGCTCTATGGGTACTAAAAAAAGCTAATTTGAAGGCTTACATTTCTAATACTCTATAACACGTGTTGCTCTCTGGTCATAAATTAGAAAAAATATTATGCCAAATAACAATTTTCAGGGAAAATATTGCTTAAGTATAACTTTAAGCAACAGAATGTTGTCATAAAGTGTAAATTGCAAGATCCAATACCATCCAAACATAAAGAAAATTGTGACACTGAAATCTGATAGCAGCAATCCCCAGTTGAGAACCGCTGAACTAGAACAGGGGTTCTCAAACTCCATTGCACTGCATCTCCCTTCTGACGACAAAAATTACTACATGACCCCAGGAGGAGGGGCCAAAGCCTGAGTCACACCACCCTGAGTTGGGGGGCCAAAGCTGAAGCCCAAAGGCTTCAGCCCCACGCAGGGGGCCTGTAACGTGAGCCCCACCACCCAGGGCTAAAGCTTTCAGTCTTTGGCTTTGGCTTTGACCCCAGGCAGTGGGGTTTGGGTTTTGGCCCCCAGCAAGTCTAAGCCAGCCCTGGTGATGCCTTTAAAATGGGGTTGCGACCCACTTTGGGGTCCTGACTCACAGTTTGAGAACTGCTGAACTAGAAGAATGGACAGTTGATGCTCACTCTTCAGATATGAGTACCTAAATTTACTATGAGAGGTGCCTTTAGGAGCTCTGGGTTTTGTTCTTAGCTCTGCCAAAGACTTGTATAACATTGGTAAAGTCACAGAACATCTATCTCTTCCATTGGTTTCACCATCTGAAAATGGGGACAAAGACACTTACCCACCATCTGAGATCTATGAATGGGGAGTATTTATAATAATTATTTATCAAAATAGATGTTTTGCTCCCTAAGTTCCAAAATGAGGAAAATGTATTACTGATTCTAAAACAAAGTAACATTAAAGTAGAAGAAATGGAATGGTATTGGGCTAAAGTCTAAAGTTCAAAGTAGATATTCAAAACCTGTCTATCGGTGTTTTGAATAACCTTTTGCATACTGCACTCTGGCATCATTACTGCAAAATGTAACCCCATTCACTTTGAGTGCAGTGTATATATGCCTTCCCTTTCACTGATTTTTCTGCAGAATGGTCTGCCCATATGAATGGGGTAGCATAGTTAACAGGCACTCTGGCCATATGGGGTAAGTAGTTCGTGATGTGCCATCCAGAATGTTTTTAAAGGCAAAGAGTTTTATTTTCTGCTTTTTAAAATAATTTGATGTACTTATGTTTGAATAAATATAATGCAGAAAGTGTTTTAGAGGGATCACATTGGGCTATATGTATCTATCTACTGACATGGGGTCAAGAAACACCCAAGCTGACACAGAGGAGTAAATTATACCTTTGCCGCAGGGGGCAGTCACTGTGTTGCTGTCCCTATGATCCTCAGTGTACAGTGGGGCAGGGGAGGGAAATGTAATGTTGTCTTTGGGGACGCTATAGGATTTCCTCTGGGACAGGTTGCCTAGGGTATGTGTTCACTGAATACACTTTCCAGCTATCCTGCCCAGGCCCCCTCTTGTGATTATGTGATTGCTCCTTTAGGCCCCCTGGTGAAAGGGAAAATCATTTTCTACAAAGACAATTTCCCCCAACAGATTTTCTGATGCTAGGGCTCTCCTGCAGGTTCTATGCAACAACAGAATCTGGGGTGAATCTTGACCACTGTACTTTGCTTTGTCAGTGACATAGGACTTGGCTTATAGTAACTGTTAAAGAGAGTTAAATTCTCCCAAATACTGGAAATCTGATTAAATAAAGCATCCTAATAGCTGAACTAAGGATTACTTTATGAACTGCAGATTAATACTGTAAAGGAGGCAGGACACTCAGCCTTACTCCCCAGTGTCAGGAATCTATTTCAAAGCAATGGTTGGAAACTTCAGCTGGAATCTCTGGCTATATGAACATGTATTGATCGGCCATGCCAGGTAATCACACATTAGTGGGATGCCAACAGGCTTAGGGCTTTTCTACACTATAGGGACTAAAATGGCATAGCTATGGTGCCATAGCTATTCCACTATAACCTCATAGTACAGAGGCAGACTACAGTGACAGAAGGGTTTTTTGCATCACTGTGGAAACTTCATCTCCCTGAGCAACAGTACTAGGCCGCTGAAAGCATAGCTAAGCTATAGCTATGGTGCTCTAGTCTAGGATAAGCAGCAAAGAATCCTGTGGCACCTTATAGACTAAGGGTATGGCTACATTTGGAATTTCAAAGCGCTGCCCCGGCAGCGCTTTGAAGTGTGAGTGTAGTCGGAGCGGCAGCGCTGGGAGAGAGCTCTCCCAGCGCTGCATGTAAACCACATCCCTTACGGGTGTAGTGTGCAGTGCTGGGAGCTGAGCTCCCAGTGCTGCCACCCTGATTACACTGAGGCTTTACAGCGCTGTATCTTGCAGCGCTCAGGGGGGTGTTTTTTCACACCCGTGAGCGCGAAAGTTGCAGCGCTGTAAAGTGTGAGTGTAGCCATGGCCTAACAGACGTTTTGGAGCATGAGCTTTCGTGGGTGAATACCCACTTCATCAGATGCAGGCTCGACACAAGCCTCCCAGAACCTTTTAGCCACCTTCCCACAGTAGTTTCCACACACGAGTCTGGCGCAGCTCTTACAGCATAGTTCCTTCCAGCCCTGTCTCCTCTCTCCGGGAGAACAACACAGAGGGCTGGAAGGAACTATGCTGTAAGAGCTGCGCCAGACTCATGTGTGGAAACTACTGTGGGAAGGTGGCTAAAAGGTTCTGGGAGGCTTGAGTCGAGCCTGCATCTGACGAAGTGGGTATTCACCCACGAAAGCTCATGCTCCAAAACGTCTGTTAGTCTATAAGGTGCCACAGGATTCTTTGCTGCTTTTACAGATCCAGACTAACACGGCTACCCCTCTGATACTAGTCTAGGATAGTGATTCTCAAACTTGTAAACTGGTGACCCCTTTCACACAGCAAGCCTCTGAGTGTGACCCCCCCCCCATAAATTAAAAACACTTTTTAATATATTTAACACCATTACAAATGCTGGAGGCACAGCCGGGTTTGGGGTGGAGGCTGACAGCTCATGACCCCCCATGTAATAACCTCACAACACCCTGAGGGATCCTGACCGCCAGTTTGAGAACCCCTTCTCTAGAGTGTGACTTTTTCACACACCTGAGCACCATAGCTATGTCAAACTAAGTTTTAAGTGTAGAAGACAATCTGCTCCAAAATCTCTCAAAAATATTCATGGAGGTATGGATTTACTGAACATTCAGATAAATGCAGCTGTGTGTTTGGCTATATATCCCTTTAATGCACTTCAAATGTACAATCATTTAAATTTAAAACTGTCTGTTTAGAAGGGAGTGGGAAGGGGGCCAGGAATGTCTTCTTTAGATACAGATCAGTGTAAGCTATGTCAAGAATCCTGTGGACACTCTAGTACCATTTCCATTTGAACTGGATCCTAGACAGGCAGTAGAGATGTACTCAGACAATTGTGGAAATGGTTTAACTTAATACGGCTTTGCCTTTGTATGGTTTAAGTCATGTCTTTGTGTGGTTTCTGAGGGATGGTTTGAATTTTTGCCATGTGTGGACAGAGATTGTTTTCTTTTGGGGGTTTGATGAACTGGCCTCCAGACAAGGGCTAGATGTGACCATAAATTGACCATCAACTGATTGGACCCAGCTTTATTAGAATTCCAACAGAACACCCCATTTATATGCAAATTCCTAAGTATAAAACACTAAGGGAAGAAACAAATGAGACTATCATTAGCAGCAAAAAGCTTTGCATTACACTTCCTCATAGCCAGAATGACTGCGGTTTTGGGACATCTGCTTCTTTTATTTTCTCTGACATTTAAACACTGGGCTGGTGTCAATGCTGTAGGAGAGGGGACTGCACCAGTTTAGCTACACCAATGTAGCTGTAGTGTAAGCACACTGCACTGATATATTAACAAGTGACTGGCACCAATGCAAATTGCACTGGTGCAAGTTACTTTGTACACTAGTCCAACACATCTAGACTAAGGGTTTGCATCAGTTCAGATGCACCTGTGCAAAAAACTCCTAGAATAGAAAAGAGATTGCATTTATGTGCTGGTTATCTAGAGATAGCAGTACTGATTTATCATATACATGTTGAAGAAGAGATCCATACAAAAAATCTCAGGATAACTAAAAGATTCCAACACGCTTGCAAAAATATGTGCAGAGAAGAAAAACCCTACTTATCATATGGGACTTAAACTCTAGAAATAAAAATCATTAACCATATGTATGAACAGTCACATTCACTTTTTAATTCAATATTATTGTCTGCACTTGATATATGCTGACTTGACCATGCTAGAGTAAGAAGTACTGTATTTTATTTGGCCACAGAAGAGAGATAAGATGGGTTGCAACAGAGCAGGCTTCCAAACACTTCCTCATCAATTTGACGGCTGCTGAATTGACTGTAATGCAAATTGTGGTGATGTTTTTATGATGTTATCTCTTGTCCTTTGGGAACTGCAAAGAGAGAATCCTGAACTATGGCTGGCCAAAAATCTATCAGAGGGTAGTGACTTTTGGTTTTACTGACCTGAGTGTGACTTTCATTTTGTTTTTGAATATGAAAGCTAATTTAAACATAGACTTAATTCATGTGCATAAATAAAAGCGGAGATAAAAGTGTGTAGACCGATTTGTTTTCAACAGCTAGTACTAGGCTGCACAAAGCATTGCAAAATACACAAAAAAGAACAATCCTGCACTGGCAAGAGGATCTAAAAGGTCATGTATTTTGTGAACATCTGAAGGACTGAAAATAATCCCACATGCCAACATTTAAATCTGCACTATTAAAAGTATGAATTTTTGTCTGTTTTCATACTGCCCACCAGTGCTTTATCAGGGCTTCAAACCAGGATAAGTCAAGAAGGCTTGTAAGGAAAGCATTCACTTGCTAGGGACCTGGAAATCAGAACCCCTCATTCTGCCTCGATTCACTGTGTAACTTTGACCAAAATTCACTTGTGGCATGGGAACAATAATTACTTACTTTACTTACTTCTCTGGAGTTTTCTGTTTGCTTTGAAAGCACTAAATGTAAAACTCTATATAAATCTATTTTATTTAATATATGATTTTATTGTCAGTCACTCATCAATATGGTAGTTTGTCATGGTCATGAATACTAAAGACTTTTTAAAATAAAGGCTATGTGTGTAATGTAAACACAGTGCTGCATATTGCTCCACTTGTCTCACTGCTTTTTATGTTTGGCAGCTGCTGGGTTTTTTCTGAACATTTAATGAGCCAGGGCCATCAGCTAGGCCTATATCTTACAAGTTGATTGTTACCTCTGAATCTGCCAAATTTTATAACCATTCAATTTCCTTTGATGTCAAAAAATTGTATTCAGTGAGATCAGGATATCTGCGCACTTTGAACCCAAACTTTGAGGCACTGACCCATCTCCACCAGAACTCTGCTCTGCATGAGCAAGCCCCTTTTGTAAACCTAAAATGGTTTTCAGACATACACTTGCTCAATTTGCACATGCAAATGGCATTTGTGCATGCAAATCAGATATTTTGGGGGTGCCTAAACATACACCACGCCTAAAGATGGGCATCCAAAATTATAAACTAAATTGAGGCCACTTTGGCCCATTATGATAAAGTAAAAGGTCTCATTTAAACCATCAAATGAAATGCAAGTCAGGTAAAGGCATCCATCCTGCTGACTCTTCCACTTGGACCTGCTTCAAGTGTCAGTGATCACTATGCAGTTTTGTACATGTGCTGTATGTTTGTTTTATTGATTAATCAACTTATAAAACACTCAGCTCTGGATGCACTATCTGAATGCTGTATAATTTTTAAACAAAAACTAAGAGTAACAAAAAAAAAGCTGGCCCCGTGCCAAGAATAAATAGTGATTCCTTCAAATAATACTAGACAAAAGAAAACCACCAGGGATTTCATGGAGAGAGAATTTTTCTTTATGATGTGATATGATCTTTTCCCCCCTTTAATTTGAATGAAGTGTGGTCGGGAGGAGCAAGTACAGGGTTAGGTAAAAGAAGGTCCTCAGTTCTAATCCTGGCTCTATGATCAACTCTGTCTGTGTGTGTCTCTGGGCACACTCTGTGTGTGTGTCACTTTAGCACTCCTCATTTGTAAAATAGGGTGCTTAAAAATTCTTACCCACCTATTTCATTTGGCTGTAATGAGGCTTACTTAGTTAATTTCACTATAATGCCTTGCAAAACTAACAAATGAGAATATTCACAAAACTTCACATTAACAGCAGTGGCATAGGTAAGAGTGGAAATTTGGGTGAACCCCGACTTTCGGGTGGACAGGTAATGACAGACTATGCTCACTCAACTTCTCCCCCGAGGCCACAGTCTCTTCCTAGCCCTGGTGCCCCCAGACACAAGGCTTCACCTGCCGAGCTGGGCACGTGCATAGGGCGGCTCAGAAAATAGCAAGGCAGAGCTGCCAGAGCGTAGCTTTTTGAAGGGCGGGCACATAGCTCCGTCCTGGATTTCAGGTGCCCAAGTGACGCTCCAGGCTGCTGTGGCAGCACTGCATACCTGCTCAGATTTGGGTGGGCTTGGAATCAGGATGCTAAGTGGCTATGCTCCTGATTGAGTTTTTAACACATAAAATTCAAAATATAATGTGTAGAACAAAAGCACCCTAAGAGATCTTGAAACAAGCCTTGAAGACAGAGGAATTCTGGCTACAATGCTGAGGGAAGGAATTCCATAGCAAAGGTTGCTGAAGTCAGGAGGAGAGTTCCCTCCCACCAGATTTAAATGTAGCCTCAGGTGAGGAAAAGAGCAATGAAATGCCATTTGCCTTCAGTTGCCTTAGAAGGTCAAGGGGAAAATAGTTATTGAAGTATCTCAGGCCTAGATTACTAAGGGCTCTATATACAAAACAAACATTAAGCTGATGTAAAGACAAAATCAAGCATTTCACATACTTCCCTCCCCTTCTTCCCCCACCCCACAGATGTTGTAATTGTCTGAAGGTTAGCAGTCACATTTATTTGAACGGTGTCCCCTCAACCTTGGAGTGTTTTTCTTAATAACGGTACTCCATCAAAAATGAACAGATTGCCAAACCCAGATCAGGACTTTGAAACTATGATCAGTCATAGACTCCGTATTTAACCTTGGGCAAGTCACATTTGATTTCTCTGTACCTCAATTCTCCACCTGCAAAAAATTTCTCTGACTTTATTTTTTTTTTGTCTAGTTAGTTATAAGTTCTTCAGGGCATGGACTGTCTATTCTATGTGTATGTACAGTTCTGAGCACAGTGCCGAGCATCTAATTTCTTTTGGAACCTTTAAGTACCATTATAATAAATATAATAAATCTTTGTCACCTCCAAAACCATTAATATCTTGCTAATGGTTGACTGGCATGTGGCATGTTTTTCTTCTGTTTAATTACTATTGTTTTATTGACTGCCAATGCTGTGCTTAGAATAAGAAAGAGACCCAGTTCCAAAGAATTTACAATCTAGTGGTGAATATTCATAGGGTGACAGCAGAAATACAGAGACTTGATGTGTACCAGCAAACTGATTTTGATCCGGAGCCATCTTGGTCTGATCTCTCCTCCCTCCTGTTCCTCTTATATCCATTCCTTAAAGTTCAATTGTCCATGTCTCACTTGTGCTTAGCTAAATTATCCTTTTCTTTGCCTGGAATTTCACTGCCTTTCCCATCATTATTCTTTGTCTGATGCAACTCATTCATAGCTTTATTTCAGAAAGTCAGAAGCAGCAGTTCAAGGACTGAATACTGAATGGTCTGATTATTTTTTCATCCAAACCACCACATACACCACCTGGAAAGGCACAAGGCTTTTCCTTTGCTCAGTGGAATCATTTGCTGTGCCAAGCAACATATTTACATGGAGGGATAAATTCATCTACTTTTACTCTGGTGTCTTATTTAATAGGAGAAGCCTGGAAGCCCCTGTTCATTGCTCACTCAAAGTAGTTATGCCTGAATAGGAATCCAAGGTCTCATCTCCTTTAGAGGCACAGGCACTGTACACACTATTAGGTGCTGTGCCCTTCCCTCCCTCCCTCCCTCCTCTCAAAGCATAGAAAGGAGAAGCTACTCCACCAAGTAAAGAACATGAGAGAAAATACTGTTTGGAGAAGAATGCAAATGCTTGTATCTATTGGAGCCTTCTGGTTCCAATATAGCGATATTGCTGTGTTTTCAGTGCAACACTTCCTTCTCCTCTTTTGACCAGTCGTGGTAAAAACAGGTATCTATTAGCATGAAAAAATACAAGTGCATTTGTTCCTATGTGGGAACAAAAATGTAACCCACTGGCAAGGCATCTCATATTACTACAGTGATTTACTTTTTTTATTATTCAATGAGAGCTGCTGATGTGCTTAATTCTTTACAAGACATAGAGGATGACCAGATTCCCTGCCCAAGAAGCTTATATAAAAAGTTGGACAGATGCACAAAAACACAAATTAACACATGCTTCTGATACAATCGTCGAGCCACGGTCGTAAACTGTGTTGGGACATGAAGAAACATTTGTCAGAAACAGAGTTGAGGTGTGGACAGTTTAACCTGTTGCAGCAGGAAAAGCAATAGGACAGGGGTGGCCAACCTCTGGCTCCAGAGTCACATTTGGCTCTTCAGAAATTAATATGCAGCTCCTTGTATAGGCACTGACTCCAGGGCTGGAACTACAGGTGCTAACTTTTCAACATGCCAAGGGGTGCTCACTGCTCAACCCCTGGCCCTGCCACAGGCCCTGCCCCCACTCCACCCCTTCCCGCCCCCTCCCCTGAGCCTGCCATGCCCTTGCTCCTCCCCTTCCCCCCTCAGAGCCTCCCACATGCCACTAAACAGCTGATCTGGAGGTGTGGGGAGGGAGGGGAAGGTGCTGATCTGGGGGCTGCCGGTGGGTGGGAGGTGCTGGGAGCGGGCTGTGGGGGAGAGCTGTTGTATTACTGTGGCTCTTTGGCAATGTACACTGATGAATTCTGGCTCCTTCTCAGGCTCAGGTTGGCCACCCTTGCAATAGGAGAACCAAGGGATGGTCTCACAGGCGCCAACTTTTTTCTGCGCCTGTGGGTGCTCACGCCCTCGGTCTTGCCCCATCTTCACTCCTGCCCCAAAGTCCCCGTCCTAACTCCATCCCACCCTATCCCTATTAGAACCCTCCCCAAATCCCCATCCCAGCCCCGTCTCCTCCCCCAAACATGCCACATTTCCCCTCCTCCCAGGCTTGCTGCACAAAACAGCTGTTTTGTGGCACAAGTGCTGGGAGGGAGGGGGAGAAGCAGGATGCAGCAGCACGCTCGGTGGAGAAGGCAGAGCAGAGGTGAGCTTGGGGGGTGGGGCAGGGAGCTGCCAGTGGGTGCAGAGCACCCACCAATTTTTCCCCGTGGGTGCTCTAGCCCCAGAGCACCCACAGAGTTGGCACCTATGGATGGTCTTAGTGTTTATGCACTGTAGTTAAATTCTTTGCTCTGCCAGAACCATCCTGTGTGAATTTAGGCAAGTCACTTAACCTAAGATCCCTCTCTGAAAATAGGGATAATACGTCACTTCACCAGCATGCTGTGAGAAATTCAATAATACTATTGCAACAGTCAGAATCTATGTAATGGGGGTGATCAGATGTACATGGATAGAGCAGGCATTGTCTCTTAATGGTTGTACAGTCCCCTAGTACCACAGGACCCACATCTCAGATGGGATCCTCTGGGGCTAGGCACTACTGGAATACAGATAGTAATAGATATGGATTGAGGCATTGGCCTGGGATTTGGGAGATCTAGTTTCTTCCTCTGCCACAGCCATTCTGGGTGACCTTGAGCAAACTGCTTAATCAATCTGTGCCTCCCTTCACCGTCAGTAAATGGGGATGGTAATACTTCCCTCTCACGCAGGTGTGTCCTGAGGATCCATTCATTTGTGCTTGAGGCACTGATACTGTGGGGATGGGGACCTTGGTACTAGCTGGATTTTGCAGGCAAGCCCTGTTGCTGTAACAATTCCTTGCTACCAGTGAAGTTACTTGTCACAAGAGAAAGATACTTTTAAAAAAGCAGCTGAAGGTTAAGCCAGAATTAAGGAGAAACGTGCAGGGAGAGGGGGAAAGAAGGGCGGGTTTGGTGTTGGGAGTCATACAAACCGGTTTTCTGGCTGTCCTCTAAGAGGTGTGAGGTAGGGACTGGGTTTATAAAGATTCGTTCATGCAGCTGTGGGGCACAGAGGTTCGAGGTCCGCTTTGCAGCTGAAAACTTTTGGCTTGAGAGAGCAGCACTTGTGCAGCCCCGACCAAACCCCTTCCCGAAAGTGACTCAAGGAGGGGCCGGCCCATTTGGGGCCGGGACGTTGGGGGGGAGCTGCAGCCGTGCGCCTGTGTCCTTGAAGGGGATTGAGTGAAGCTGGGGGCGGGCAGCGCTCGGGTTTCCAATCACAATAGCGTAACCGGAGGAGACGGCGCCGAGCAGCTGGGCAGGATCCGCCTCTTTCTTCCCTTGCGGCCGGGGCTGACATTGTCTTAGCTCCGCACGACACAGGCTGCTGCTGCTGCACCCAGCTCCTTCCTTCCTTCCTCCTGCACCATCCGTCCCAGCCCGGCTGAGCCGTCCTCACACAGGTGGGTATCGCGCTGTACGGCTGCGCTGGCCCCTGCTTATGGGGGGAGGGGCTTTAATGGAAGGGACGAACCCCCCCTTTCTCTTTCATGGGGCCTGCCTGGTATGTGGGCTTCTAGGCGGGATACAGGCCCCCCCCCCGCACTTTTGAGAGTCAGGCTCTCCTCTGCCTTGTGCATTACTGCACTGCCCTTCCCCTGCCCCGTTGTAGCCGCAGGGCCCGCTTGTTGGAATGGTGGCAGGATGGGATCCCACTTTGAGGAGGAGGGGGATCGCCTGTCCTTTGCAGTGCAGCACTGCTGCTATTTAAAGAGCAGCTGGGGGGCAGGAAACAACCCCTCCCCCCTCCATTGCACAAGGCCCGGTTAACATTGAGCCCTTCGGGAAAGGCGCAGCTTCGTTGTCAAATCCCCCCCCCCCGCCCCTTTGCGAGGATGGATCAGGGAAGTGACGGGTCGCTTTTCTCATCGCATTGCAGTGTCTCCATCCCAGGGATGGGGGGGAGGGCATGGAAGAGAAAATATCCCCCGGCGCCCCTTTCTTCTGGCCTAGAAGCTGGAGAAGTGAGCCCCGGGTACAGGGCCCCCCACCGCCTTAATCTCCCCTGACCGCGGGCGGGGCGTCTCCCCTCTAGACCCCACGCACCCGGCTAACACGCGGGCTCTCCCCCCACCTGCGGGCGGGGAAGGATGCCTGTTGCACGTGCAGCGGCCGGGCTGCTGCTCTCACACTCACCCACACCCCCCTGGCGCGCGCGTGCTCCGGGGAGGCAGGATCCTGTGCACGCGCACGGCGGGGTGGGGGTGGGGGGAGGAAGAATGAGAGATGGGCAGGCGTTTGCGCGCGCTGCCTCCCCCCCGGTGCGTGGCGCTGCAGGCGGGCAGGGCTTAGACGTGGCCGGGCGAGTTCTCGCTGCCCTGGGGCAGGGGGAGGCGGCAGCAGCAGGCCGGGCCCGCCACACCAAGGAGGAGCCCTAAGACGTGATCCCGTAGTCGAAGCTTTGGCTGAGGACGCCACCTCCAGGAGCTCTGGGGATGGCGAGAGCAGGGCGCGGAGCAAACTGCATCCTCCCCTGACTCACCCATGACTCAGGAGAGGAGCAGCGGTCTCCACCCTTCCTGGCCTGACTGTCCCAGCCGCTGAAACGCCTGTGCCCCCTGCTCCCACCCTGCCTGCTGCTACCGCCACCTCGCCTCCCCCTCCAGTGTCTGATTCAGTATGAGTTAGACGGCACATTAGGGGCATTTAGGTCCTTTCTGCGCTGAAGAGCTTGGAGGTTTTCTGCTGTTAGGAAAGAAAAAAAACTAGCAAAACCACAACATGACACCCTTATGGTAAAGTTAGAAAAGAGCAAAATTAAGATTGCCTGTGCAACTTCCGTCCAGCCCCCCTCCCTATGCCTTGTGAGACAGTCTTTAATGACATGATCACATACTGTTTTCCCCAGGACCCCTGCCTCATTCAGGGACTGGGTAGCTGGTCCTCAGGCCTTGTTTACTGCCTTCCATCCAAATCCTGCATTGAACACAACATTATTAACTTCCTGCTGGGTGTTTCTGTGGTGCTCTGACCTTAGAATCAGAGTGCTTTACAAACACTCATGACTTTATCTTCACAACAGCCTTATAAGAGTTACTGGTGTTTGTTCTCCCCATATTACAGCTGGGGAATGGAGGCACAGACAGGTTAAGTCCAACATTTATCAAAAATGCTCACTAGTTTTGGGTATCCATTTTGAGATAGATAGGGCCTGATTTTTTTTTTCAGAATATTTGACATTTTTATTGCAGTTGATATGTTCAAAAAAGCTCCAGTCAAGTTTACTTGCAGTTGTGAGTGTTCAGCGCTTTCTGCAAAATGTCTTATGTTGGGGATGCAGAAAACGAGGGACACGCATGTAGTGATCACCTGTGAGAATGTTAGTTTAAGCAACTTGTCCAGCATCACACAGAAGCTCTGTGGCAGCGGCAGGGATAGAATTTAGTTCTCCAGGGCAGCCTTCAGATGCCTTAACCAGGAAACCATCCTTTCTCTTCCAGTAAACCTCTGATTCATTCAGTACACGCCTTTCATACGAATGAGAATGAAACACTATTTCTGCAGAACGAATATTTTTGGCTGGTTCTATTTCCCTTCTCTGTTTCCTAGTATGCCTTAGAAAATACTCCCTTAAACATTGTATGTTGAGAATTCTACAGATGGAGAAATGATGCAGGAGTTCTTGCCTCTAGTGCGGTGCTTCTCAAAGTTGGGCCACTGCTTGTTCAGGGAAAGCCTCTGGCGGTCCGGGCCAATTTGTTTACCTGCTGCATCCGCGGGTTCGGCCTATTGCCGCTCCCACTGGCCACAATTCGCTGTCGCAGGCCAATGGGGGCTGTGGGAAGCAGCGTGGGCTGAGGGATGTGCTGGCTGCCCTTCCTGCAGCCGTGGTAACGTACAGGTTGATCAAAGGGGGCCTCTGACGCTAAATAAAAATGAATACCAGGTTAGCTCTGTTCTAGCACAGTTTATTATACACAAATGGATTGGAATATTAACATTTCTACATAAAGCCACAAAGGCACAAAAGACTCATTATGTATTTGGAATGGAGGGAGCAGTGGGGGATCCATTTAAGTAAGTGAACACTGTATTTATTAAGTGGTTTCCATCCAGAAGGTTTCAAAGGATTTACAAACTTATACGTATTTCTTAACCCACTACTGAAATGCAACTATCACAAAGCAGCTGTCTTAACACCTCAGAGCAACAGTGCATATAGAGAGGAAAAAGTACATTGTATCCAAATGAAATTGAAGTGACAGTTTTAGGCGGGTAGAATGTAATTATTGAAATGGAATTGGACAATGCCAACAGTGCTCACGTGTTTGCCTAGTGGGTTATATAAACAACTGTTTTCAGTAACTTGGAAATGTATATCTATAAATGGCACTTTTATTTGTAAATTTCAGTGTTGAGGCTGAAGTAGTTATCTTTTTTAATATGAAGAACATGGGAAATGTGATTGGGTTTAATCTATGGAGTTTTGTATGTGTCTCTCTTTTCTTGCAGAATACAATGGCTACTTTACAAGAGAAACTGATTACACCAATTGCAGCAGAATCCACCACCCCTAACAATAAGATCACCGTAGTGGGGGTTGGCCAAGTTGGAATGGCCTGTGCCATCAGCATTCTTGGAAAGGTATAGTTCAAGAACAATATGGAGCTAAAGTAATCGGAATTTTATTGTGCTACAAAATCTGATTGACTTCTTTGTGTGAAAATGGAGATAAATATGACAGACTAATGTGAGAATAGTCTGATTAATTCTGTACATTCCTCCTAAATCAAGGGTCGGCAACCTTTCAGAAGTGGGTATTCACCCACGAAAGCTCATGCTCCAAAACATCTGTTAGGCCACGCCTACACTACAGCATAAAATCGAAATTATTAAAACCGGTTTTATAAAACTGGTTTTATAAAATCGATTTTACGCGTCCACACTAGGTAGGGCACATTAATTCGGTGGTGTGCGTCCATGGTCCTAGGCTACCATCGATTTCCGGAGCGGCGCACTCTGGGTAGCTCAGTAAAAGAATGAGACCAATAACTTCGATTTCCGTCCACACTAACCCTAAATCGATATAGTAATATCAATTTTAGGGTTACTCCTCTCGTTGGGGAGGAGTACAGAAATCGATTTTAAGAGCCCTTAAAATCGATTTAAAGTGCCTTGTAGTGTGGACGGGTACAGCGTTAAATCGATTTAACACTGTTTAAATCGATTTAACGCTGTAGTGTGGACCAAGCCTCAGTCTATAAGATGCCACAGGATTCTTTGCTGCTTTTACAGATCCAGACTAACACGGCTACCCCACTGATACTTTTCAGAAGTGGTGTGCCGAGTCTTCATTTATTCACTCTAATTTAAGGTTTCGTGTGCTGGTAATACATTTTAATGTTTTTAGAAAGTCTCTTTCTCTAAGTCTATAATAAGTCTATAATATATAACTAAACTATTGTTGTATGTAAAGTAAATAATGTTTTTAAAATGTTTAAGAAGCTTCATTTAAAACTAAATTAAAATGCAGAGCCCCCTGGACCAGTGACCAGGACCCAGGCAGTGTGAGTGCCACTGAAAATAAGCATGTGTGCCGTCTTCGGCACACATGCCATAGGTTGCCTACCCCTGTCCTAAATGAACCTCACTGCTCCACGTGAGGCTCATCATCTCATTGTGTGTGTTCCCAGTTTCTCTCCTCTGACTCTCATAGTTGTCTCATGTTCAGGAAAAGGTCTGATTGTCCTTTTCCAAAGCTGCCTACATTGCAGACTGCCAGGTTGGCTTTATGTACAATGGGTCTTGCCAAACTTTTTTCACTGTTGATTCTTCCAGCTTTCCAGGCCTTTGGGAAATGAGTCCAGAGTCCACTGCTTGATAGCAGGGTCATCAGAGGAGGGAAAGAACGTAAATAGAGACAGACCAGAGATCGATGTTAAATGTGCAGTGGACACCAAAACTATACACACTCAACTTGCTACCTTCTTCATTCATTCAGGGCCTGATTCAAGGCCCAAATGAAAAGATTCCCACTGACTTCAGTAGGCTTTAGGTTAAGCCCTTATTGCCTAGTTGTCCAGCTTTCACTGTAGCTACAACTGAGTGTCAAATTCTCAGATCATGATTCTGGTTTCATGTTGCCCGTATTCAGGCAGATGTCCCATTGTCTGTTTAAGGACTGACTAAAACCTCAGTAAGGACCTCAGAATTTGACCATTTCTTTTTGGAGGGCAAATTTTGCAAGTAGTTGTTTCCTTTTTTTTTTACTTTGTTTATATTTGAAAAATAAATTGGAAACTAAGGGCCAGATTTTTAAAGCTATTTAGGCACCTAAAGATGAAGGTAGACACTTGGTGGGATTTTCCAAAATACTGATTTCAGTGCGAGTTAGGTACCTACATTACTTTGAAAATCTCACTAGATGCCTATCAGCAACTTAAAGCACTTAGAGTCCCTTGTAGGAAAGAATTTAAATGTGCCTCTAAAGTCCCTTGTAGGAAAGAATTTAAATGTGCTTAAGTCCCATTGGAAGTCAGTAGGGACAGGTTTAAGCATATACTGAAATCATTTTCTGAATCAAGGTCTTACTTATTATGGACCAGATTTTGAAAAGTACAGAGGTGCTTAAAGATGAAGACAGGTGCTTAGGCACTTTTGAAAATCTCTCTAAATCCCTTAAATATCTGGCCCTAAGAACCTGCAAATTGCTCTCTCTAGGCAATTTCTACATGGAATAGCTTAGAGGATCCGGGCCCAAAGCCATGTATATACCACTAACCCTTTAGAATGTATTTAAGGGACACAAAGTTAACGAGAAGTTAATGATTAACAGTGACTTAGCCATAGGCCAATACACCAAAAATACAATATACTACCGTAAAACTTAAAACAAAATCCAGAATTTTAAATATCAGAAATAACTATAAATACAAATTAAAAAGAACATAAGCCAATTAAAGCATATATCATCATGTCAATTTCCTTTTCCTTATTTTAGCAGCTGGACGCACAAATAGGGTAATCACTTGGATCACAGATACATTGCTAGTTCCTAATAAATATTTTGTTGTCTGAGAGGTTGTAGAAAAAGGCATCTGGAACAAAAACATGGAAAGACTTTTTGACCTCAAGGGCAATACAAATTACAATATAATAAATAATGGGGTAAGTCTTCTGTCCAGAGCGGCATGGACAAAGGTGGGTACATTTCTCGGTGCCAGTATATCTGCCTTCTAAGCAAGCTGTCATCATAAATTGAAAGTGGAGATCTCTAAAAGCCCTGCTTAATTTATTATTGGACAAATTGTCTAAATATCTGGAATACCCATGAATCCTTTTAACAAGGGGAAACCAAGGTGACATCTTTGTAGTGGAAACTCCCATACTTATTAATATCCTCTAATCTCAACTTGATTAGGGATTTTACATTTTTTTAAATTTAAGTCTTATCATTTCCAATTCTGAGAGGACTTTTAACCAAGGAAATTTACATGAACAGGCCCTACTGATCTGTTCCTCTAAGTATAGCCATGGCCACTGTTGTGAGTGTATACTATGAGAGCAAAGCCAAAAATTAATATTAGGTATTGCACTTTGGACAGAATAGAAATCGTGCCTGTCTTAGCTCTAAGAAGAGCAGCTAGGAGATTATTTGGGAGACAAAGAAGCTTCATAAGAAATTTGTTTTGGATCACTTCTAGACCTGTGGGATCATTCCATCCCCATATTTCTGCGCCATACAAAATTTCAGTGCACAACTAGCCTGAAACATCTAAAGGCTGGTGCAGTTAAGTTGCCCCCATGAGTCCCGGTGTAATGTAACACAACTTGCATTGAATTTGAGCCTTCTCTTTTGTTACCTAATATGTTTATCCCACAATCCATTTTCTGAGAACCAGGTAGGCAAAAGAACTAATTTGTTGAATATATTGCCCATCAATCTTCCATTTATGCAACCTCCACTTTCAATCAAAATATTTTACTTTAGTTTTGAAGTAATTTATAAAAAGGCCTTTTGCTGACAGTATAAGCCAAATGCATTTAATGTACACTGTAGTCCCACTGATGTTTGTGATAATGGATCCATATCATCTGCATATAATAAGACGAACACTGGGTAATCCATGATTTTAGGGGCAGGGCTGCGCAGAGGGTGGGGGAGAGGGGCAAGTGGGACAATTTGCCCTGGGCCCCGCAAGGGCTCTCACGAGAATATAGTATTCTATAGTATTGCAACTTTTATAGAACTATTTTTATGGAAGGGGTCCCCAAAATTGCTTTGCCCCAGGCCCCCTGAATCCTCTGGGCGGCCCTGTTTAGGGGGAAATACTGATCCGCTTTCTGTTAACTTGACTTAAAAAAAATCTTAAGAAAATTCACTGTTTCTGGTACTGTGCTATTAAAATAATATGTCATCCGGGTATTTTTTAAAAATTCTTTTAAAACCATTCAAAGGTTTTTCTCCTCCCCTTTAGATGTTTAGAAGATATTGCTCAGCAAGGGAGAAACTGATGTACTATGCAAGGAAAACAGTGATATTAATCATGTACAAATGTCATAAATAAAATGTTATAGTTATTTTTCATGGTACAAATAGCTGTAAAAAATCAGTTACATCATGTGGAAGTATGAAATGTCATGTCAAATCATTAAGTCATCATGAAATATCCTCAGGATGTTTTTATTAAAAAAACAAACACATTGTGCTTGTCTTTCTCCATCTGAACTCAGCATCATTCTTGCTGGAAAAGCATTGGTATCTGTAAAACTGGCAGAGTGGGAACCCAGTGGAAGTGACGGTTAACCTCTTTATTAAAGAAGGATGCATACTGGTTTCTAGTTCTAAGAGGAGCTCTTTATAGTGTCAAATTCTGACCTGGGAATCACAGGCGTGCACCTCCCAATGTGCGTTGCATGTGCGTAACTAGTGGTAGAAATTGTCCCTTACAAATTTTAAGCCAGTTTATAGCTGGATGGATTTAGTCCCTTCCACTGGGCTTCTACTCTGTCAGGGGCAAAATAGCATCACTTTTCATCAAGATGGCCACCTCCAGCATTTCGGCTCAGAATTGCCATCTCTTCCTTACATATTCCAGTTGGGATTTAAAAAATATGTTTGTAACAAACTGTTCGTGGGCGTTGAGCCATCTTGATAATTGTGCCTTGCTTTATGAACTCTCAGACTGTTGGACTCCATAAAATGGATGCTGCCTTCAATTAAGCTGTAGCCTAAATTTTGCACTTACCAATATTTCCAATATTATCGTAAAATAGGTGTATGTGCAACGAGGTGGGTTTTTTTTTGTTTTTTTAGCACATCAGATTCACCACTGTCCATGTGACATTATTGAAGTTATAGTTCAGAGTTCATTTTTTCTGGTATAGCATCTCATTTAATATACACCTGAATGGTGTTAATTTTATTCTTGAAGGGGGTTGTGTTTTTCACGTCTGCTTCTGGTTAGCAATAAGAAGGCATTGAGACCTGTGCTCTTTCAGAAGAACTTGAAATACTTTTGCCACAGCTTTAGAGGTGAACTATATCTTTTTGTAAAAGCATTTAAGCTGTATCTGTGTCTTATCTTGTATGCTTTATTCATGTGAGTGCTACTATTGAGCCAAATTCCTCTCTAGAATACACCAGTATCAATCCAGCAAAGCAGTTGGAGCTATTCCAGATATACTCCGGTTTCATGAGAGCAGAATTCAGTTCCTAACTTCATTGGGTCTACGTAGATGAATAAGGGTCACAAGATCAGGTATCTGAGCCCTGGTCTACACTGCGAGGGGAGGGATCGATTTAAGTTATGGAACTTCAGCTACATGAATAACAGTAGTGAGTAGTGAGTCAACTGCTGACGCCCCCCCCCCCCCCCCCCCCCGTTGATTCTGCCTACACCTCTTAGCCTGGTGGAGTACAGGAGTCAACAGAAGAGTGCTCCGAGGTCGATCAATCGCTGCCTGCCGATCCAGTGGATAGTATAGACATACCTTAAATGTCCTAGATCTTTAAAAGAACATAGATGTAGATTTTATAGGCCTAATTCTGATTTCACTCACTTTTATCAGTTTTACACCTGTTTAATCAACTCACTTTCCTGGAGTTATTCTTGATTTACATTCATATAACTGAGATCAGCGTTTGGCCCTGCAAATGATTTTTAAAATAAAGCAAGACTCAAGTACAAGCCCTTGGAATTTTCCTGCAATAGTTGGTGGTATTGGTTGTGGAAAGAAGTTGCTCTGAGTGCAATAAAATAAATTGATTTGTAACTAACATGGTTTTTAAATATGTACTTTTAAATTTTAAATACACATATTTTGTGTTACTGATTTGAGGTGCCTTTTAGAAATATAGATAGCGTCACGTTATGTTTGTTTCAAGTCTTTCTATTTTCAAAGCACTTTGCAAACACTAACCAGTCAAGCCTCATAATGATAGAGGAACCTATTATCAATTTTACAGAGGAGCTGACAACACAGAGATGCTTGCTTGAGGGTAAAGTTTTCAGAAGCACTTAGGTGACTTAGATGCCCATTTTCAAATGGACTTAGGCACATAGGACAGTAGTAGAGAGAAGTCCTGAACAGAGTTTCAGTGTACTTTTATTGGTATGAAAAACTATACAAGTGATGCCAAAGTTTCAGCAACAACAGAACAGCAACAGAAAACCCAAACCACCACTGCCACAACCAAGTGTATCTGCCAGAGGGAGATAAAATCCTAAAAGCACCTCATATTTTAGTCATTGAAGTAGAAAGTGTCTATCATCCCTGCAAAATCTCTGAAAGTTTGGGGAGTGGGAGAACTTTGAGACTATCTCCCAGTCTCCCCCTGCTGGACAGCAACCAAATGTGGCTGAACTTAAGTTTAACAAATTGACTGTTTTAGCAGTCCAAGTGGGGAGAATTAGGAACAGTTCTGATTTAGAGCTGGTCAAAATATGGTGAATATATTTTGTGAAAACTTTGACCATGTCCAATTTTAATTAAAACTTTGATTAAGCTGGTTGAAGGAGTATTGTGTTACTGAATATTAATTTGAAGTAACTGATAGCAGTGTGAGTTTTCCATCAAAAATCTGGGGCAAATACTTGAAATACTGTCTTGCTTGGATATAGGGCAAACGTAATTCTTACAACTAGTACAGAGAGTTCAGCATATTTTTCTAAGTAAATAAGGCCATGTCTACACTCCCACTTATGTCGGCAAAACTTATGTCACTCGGGTGTGAAAAAACACACCTTTGAGCAACGTAAGTTTTGCCGACATAAGTGGGAGTGTGCATGGTGCTATGTCAGCAGGAGAGCTTCTCCCACTGATACAGCTACTGCTCCTCATCGGGGGTGGTTTAATTATGTCAGTGGGAGAACTCTGTCCTGTTGGCATAGAGCAGCCACATGAGAAAGCTTACAGTGGCGAAGCTGCATCAGTACGGCTGTGCCACTGTAAGGACTCTAGTGTAGATGTAGCCTAAAATATTGTAGTGTCTTCATGACAAAAGGGAAGCTCCAGAGTAAGGATTTGTGGCTTTCCCTTTGAACAGGGAAGTGGGAAATGTAACCTGAATCATAAACTTTTATTGTGCTTTGATAAGGGTTTATAATACTTTTGCTACTGGAGTGTGTTTTTATATGTCACCACCGTCACCATCTGAACTGTCCCATGCTCCCATTTTTGGTCTAGTGATTCAGAAGAGATGCTTTACCAGAGTGTGACATTAATATACTCTGTAAAGAGCTCCATAGAACAAGTAATGATGCAGTTTAACTCAACAAAGGAAGCTTTGAAAAATAGTAAAATAATAATACACAGTGAGCCCTTTGTGTGATGTCCATATTGTATTCCCTCCACTCCCCACACAGGGTCTTTGTGATGAGCTTGCTCTGGTTGATGTTTTGGAAGACAAACTAAAAGGAGAAATGATGGATCTGCAACATGGGAGCTTGTTCCTTCAAACTCATAAGATTGTGGCAGACAAAGGTAAACTTGGGATCTTGATTTTAAAATACCAATATACTGTAAATCTACACAGTAATCTTGCATTCTGGCAACAAACTCAGGGCTTGATGTTACCTGTGAAAGTTGAGGCTTAGGTTAAGACTTAAGGGAGAAGAGCAGATAACATTTAAACAAATGAGGGGCATTCTGCTAACACTGGAACCACTTCTTCCAGTTTTCAAAATCTAAATCGCTTCTCCTTTTCCCATCCCTAATTAACACTGCACTGTCCATCTGTAGTGGATTTCAACCAAGAATCATAAAACAGATATTAAAGAAACTTCAGATTTCCTGGGAGGTGGAGAAAATACTAATCTTATTTTATAGGTGAGAAAGCTGAGGCCCAGAGGCGCTAAATGACTTATCCAAAGCTACAGAACTGCAAAGTTGAGAACAGAACCCTAAATTTCCATGTCCTGATTTGATCAGTAGATAACACTATCTCTTAAGAAATTGTGTGGACCTATTGAGATTGAACTTTTTTCATTTCTAACCGGAGTATTTTACACACATGTGGAGCTATTTAGAGCGGTCTGTAGTTGCACATTGCTCCTGACATTGACTTTATTCAACTGTGTTCTGTATTTTTCTTCCTCTCTATAGATTACGCTGTCACAGCTAATTCTAAGATTGTGGTAGTAACTGCAGGAGTTCGTCAGCAAGAAGGGGAGAGTCGCCTGAACCTGGTCCAGAGGAATGTAAATGTCTTCAAATTTATTATTCCACAGATTATGAAGTATAGTCCCAATTGCACCATCCTTGTGGTTTCCAACCCAGGTAAAACTGTTTTAATTTACAAAGTAGAATTCATGAGTTTTGTAGAACTGGCCTTTAATTTGAAGTTCTGCCTAGTTACAGTAGGAAGTATGTAGAAATGTGTGTCTTCTGTATAGAGAGTTCTGTGGTGTCTGCTACTATTGGTGAAATGCAAACATGATTTACATTTACTGTGGCCGCCCTGCGTACACAGGACTTTGAACGCTGTTTGAAAACCTGGCTTGACATAGCTCGGTGGTTTTGAGGATTGGCCTGCTAAACCAGGGTTGTGAGTTCAATCCTTGAGGGGACCACTTAGGAAGCTGGAGTAAAAATCAGTAGTTGGTCTTGCTAGTGAAGGCAAGGGGCTGGACTCAATGACCTTTCAGTTCTATATCACCATATATTACTATTATTTATTATGTTTCAAAGTTCTAGGTATATTGGCTTAATCTGCTGGTAGTTTAAGCAGCCTGGCTCAGAACCCTATGAGTATGAAAGAAGGTGCAATTTCAATGATTCATTTCAGAGAACTTGTTTAATTATAGCTTTTATGAGCACCTAAGCATCCAGATGCAAAGATATGGCTATCTGTCTGAATGACAAATCCAGCTTGAGAATGTATTAACATCATTGATTGATCAAGGAAATATTTAATTTTACATTTTAGTATTGTTTTTTTGAATATAGTTTCAGGAAAAGTTTGTGAATTGAGGATAAACTTTAGACATTCTGGATTTCGGTTCGGCACACTCCTCAGCTTAGCTTTAACTGAGATCAACTGGGGAAGAAAAATTAGAATAGAAACATTTGAGTAAATATATACTAGAGAGTGCATTAGGATACAAAAGATTTATTTAAACAGATAGTGTGAACATGTATAGTGTGAACAATATAGCTTTTGCACTGGAGGATCCAGCCTAGCCATTAAGACCACATTTATAGACACCAGAAATACCTGAGAGAGAGAAGTGACAAGCTATGCCTGCTATTCTGCTCAGGTTCCTTTAGACCCAAGCTGAGCAATACATCACAAAAGAATGTGCCATCAGTTAGGAAGCATGGGAGTTAGGGTGTCATAATAGCATTCTTACATTAGGTTAGATCAGAGGTCGGCAACCTTTCAGAAGTGGTGTGCTGAGTCTTCATTTAGTCACTCTAATTTAAAGTTTTGCATGCCAGTAATACGTTTTAACGTTTTTAGAAGGTCTCTTTCTATAAGTCTATAATATATAACTAAACTATTGTTGTATGTAAAGTAAATAAGGTTTTTAAAATGTTTAAGAAGCTTCATTTAAAATTAAATTAAAATGCAAAGCTCCCCAGACCGGTGGCCAGGACCCAGGCAGTGTGAGTGCCGCTGAAAATCAGCTCACGTGCCGCCTTTGGCACGTATGCCATAGGTTGCCTACCCCTGGGTTAGATATTTTCTAGAGCCAGAGGTTCACCATTTCATAAACACTGATGTTTTTTAAGCTGCTGCCTCAGTAGGTGTAATCCAACTATAACAGCTCAATATAGATGAGTTTCACGTTCCTGTTTATAAAATTTATTCAAAGATTAAATTGGCTGTCGCTCAGGACAAAAAGTGCTGGGAGAGGACAACTGTGTGTTGCCCTTTTTTAAAAAAAAAACCTGTGCCCTATCCTTTCTCCAAACTTGTAGAGCTCCTACTTTCCCTGTCTTCTGTGGTTGGAACTATGGATGGTATATTACAGTGAATATGGGTGCCTGGTCCACATGGATTAGGATGTATATCCCTGACATTCTGCCCCCTGTTCTGCGTAGGTAATTCCTGACAGGAACAGGAGTAATCTGCATGCTGGCTGTTTGTGCAGCCATGGCTGATGAGGAGATGGGCCGTCATTTGTGCAGCAATAACTTGCACCATGTCTGCATTGTGGGCATTTGGGACCTGAGTTTTGCAAGTTATATAACTCCCAAAACAAATTATTGGCCTTTGAAGTCCAGTCATTTGGTTCTAAGGCAGGACTTGTCATTACTATTGCCTGTCTTTCTCGGATACTGTTCTAGTTTCTGTACCTTTCTTCACACCCCTTTAGTTTGTTATGTATTTGGGGGGGGGGGAAGGGGAGTTTGGATCATTCCCAAATAGCTTATTAATTTGAGCTGCCTGAAAATATAGTAGCACTATACAGTCTAGTGCATAGAAGTCACTTAGCACCATGACATAAATTAGGCAGTCCTCATCCAAAGACAGTTCTGTGCAGAAGTATCTTGTTTTACATGTACCAAATGTATTGCAAATTATACGAAACAAGAAATATGCCTTTGAAAATTCAGATATGTTTTACTATAAATCCATTTACTTGAGGCACATTTAAGTTAGATTGTCAAGTGGAAGGCAAGATGTCCAAACACAACAAACTCCCGGGAATATTTAACTAGCCTAACTCAGTTCCTGTGTCCATGGGGCCCAGTCTCTTTCTGGCCATACCAAGGAGAAACCTCCCCTAGATTTAGCCTCTTGGACATACCCTCCAGTGAACTCCTAAAAAATGGCTTTTATAATTGCAGACAGAGCCTCAAGATTCCACAAGTGAGACAAACTGTCCTATCCTCTACTCCAATTAGGCATCAGATGCTTTATACAAGTGAATCCAGCTGCACACTCTGTTTCTCTAACTCATAAGAGGCTACCCTGTCATATACACAAAGGCAGTAATTTAAGTAAATCTGTATATGGCTAAGTTAACCAACTCATTGTCTTTATTCTCCTTTCCAGTGGATATATTGACCTATGTCACATGGAAGCTAAGTGGGCTGCCCAAACATCGTGTGATTGGAAGTGGTTGCAATCTAGATTCAGCTAGATTTCGCCATCTGATGGCTGAAAAACTTGGTATCCACCCCACCAGCTGCCATGGCTGGATCTTAGGAGAACATGGTGATTCTAGCGGTAAGGAACACGTCTGCTGTCTTTTGGAATGAGAGAGACCGATAAATAGCTAATTCCTTGAAAGTGGGGGGAAAATCCTGAAAGAACTGGTACATGCTGATATTTGGTCAGCTGTTTTCTGGGTATGTGGGAGTACCAGATCCAATTTCTCAAATGGTTGAGCAGTTGTTTTATCTTTTTAAAGTCCATACCCCCTCCCCTTCTCATATTCTTTTATGGTGGTCTGTGTAAAATTATGGATCGCTAACAGCTAATTCTGGCCTTTTATAAATATATAAATAAAAAAAACCTGTGTCCCATAACAATGACTGTGGTTGAGATTTTCAAAGGAGTGTATGGGATTTAGCTACGCATCTACCATTAAAAATAATGGAAGATATGTAGTTAAATCTTGTTTTGAAAATACAAACTTTTTCTTCTGGTTTAGCTGAACCTTAAGAGTTATTTTTCAGTTTGCCTTTGGTCACTCAGTAGTTGCCTGTGTATTACAGCATGTGATTTGAATAACACTCTTTTGAGACTGCAATATTTATTCTTGGCAGGTTAACACCAGAGTTTCTGTTACTGTAAATCACCAAAAATGCTAAGAAGTTCTGATTTAAGTCAAATACAAACAGTATTTTGGTGTATATTTTGCAATACTATTTAAAGAGAATAATAATAAAAGATGATAATAAACAGAAGACCCACATCTGGGTTTTACAGACACCAGTGTGCAGTTCCATAACCGAGAGCAGAATTTGGTTGATTGTATGCAAACACTTTGTGATCATACTTACTGCTCCTGCATATGGCTGCTTCCCCTCCCTTTTTATCAGTGTTCCCTGGACCTTAACGGATCAGAGGATGACTTCTCCCTCACCACTGAAGTTTGTGCTATATGAGGAAATTGCCATTCCGGGGATCACAGGAACCTTCTTCCTTTGTAGATAGATGTGTTGCACTCTCTATGTTCAGGACAAAAGGATGAATGAGCAGCTTTCATGGAGGCAGACCCCAGTGCCTCTGTGTGGATCAACAAGCACTAATTTCTCTCTATTGTCACCTTGCCAGTGCCTGCCAAAGTAATACCTAAAATAAATACATTTTTAGAGGTTAGACAGTTGAGTTGGGGCAAATATCCATTTCCTAGGGTCAGAAACTGTCTGTCTTCCAGATTTCAACCCAAAATAAATATTAAGAGCAAGTCGTTAACCCTTCAAAGGGCAGAGAGCTTTGTAATTAAACTATTGACCAATATAATGCTAATCATTTTATAGCATTCTCCCCTCTCGCCTGCCAGAGCTCTTGGAACCCAGGACAGTGAAATAATAACAGATAAAATACCATCTTAGCTGCTACTTTGCCTATCAAATAAAAGGCCAAAACATGAACAAAGTGGAGTGGGGAGGAATTGTAATTGTAAGTGAAACTTACATACTCTCTCTGACTTGTATTACAGTGGCTGTTTGGAGTGGAGTGAATGTGGCAGGCGTTTCCCTCCAGGAGCTTAACCCAGCCATGGGTACTGACAGAGACAGTGAGAATTGGAAGGAAGTCCACAAACTGGTGGTTGACAGGTACAGTGAATGGGGGATAAGGTGGAGCGTGATGTTACAAGTGGCTAAAGCACTTTTTTCCACCTTAATCACTTTCAGTAGCTCTTGACTGCACATTCGTTTGAGTGTTTGCATTTGCAAATGTAAGACCAGATCTAAATGCAAACATACACTGGTTTAAGTAGATTGGTTTAACATCAACCTTCAGTTAAACCAGGGCAACATCTGTATGTAGATGATCCCGAACTCTTACAGGGCCACATCCAGCAGGTTCTTTCTCATACGAATAGTCCTTACTCACTGGATTAGCCCCATTGACGTAAATGGGACAGCAAATCCTGTGAGTAAGGATTAATGAAGGATTTATAGGAACCGTGTGCCTGTTTATCAGGAGACAGGATGGTCGTGTGGGAAGAATAAATATATATGGAAATATACCTATCTCATGGAACTGGAAGGGACACCAAAAGGTCATCTAGTCAAGCCCTCTGCCTTCACTAGCAGGACCAAGTACTGATTTTGCCCCAGATCCCTAAGTGGCCCCCTCCAGGATTGAATTCGCAACCCTAGGTTTATCAGGCCAATGCTCAAACCACTGAGCTATCCAGAGAATTTGGATTTTGTGTCTGGCTCTCTCCTTGACTTCCTGTATAAAGTTGGGCAAGTCACTTACCCCTTCTCTGCTTCACTTGCCCCATTTGTAAAATGAGAACAGTGCTTTTGTAAAGTATCCAGAAATGGCAAGGTTAAAAGTATTAAATATTGGTGTGTTTGATATGTGCATAGTCAGTGTGTGATGTTGACTTTTTAGGCGTTTTTGTGTGTATATATATATAAAATGTATTAAATTTGTTAGCTAGACAATGTCAGTCCAATTTTTTGCTGCAATGATTCCATTAACTAAAGTAAAGAATCTGGCTAGTCACGTGTGTTTTATATTCTCTGCTTACCATCACAAAGCAGTATCCTGTCCTTACTATTATTAGAATACATACTGTGTCATATCTAGAAATAGTATAATTGGGTTTACATATTGAAAATATAGTTAATGCAAACTCCACTCTTATCTCCCAGTGCTAAAATATTATAGAGTAAGGATATTAAGTTCTATAACTAAAGGTATTGCAGTACTTCAGCCATTTAAAAATGTTACCTCAAGACTGATGTAGTATCCAGAAAATGTCTTGAAAGTCCCTTACTATATATGTAATTGTATCTTCTGCACTTTTCTCTTAGTGCCTATGAAGTGATAAAACTTAAAGGATACACTAACTGGGCTATTGGCTTTAGTGTTGCTGATCTAATTGAGTCTATGCTGAAAAATCTGTGCCGGGTTCACCCAGTGTCAACCATGGTAAAGGTAAGAGAGACTGTTAAATCAGCTGCTGTAGTTTAATCTGGTATGATGACTGTGTTATATATGCATGGCCTCTACTGAATTTGCTAAATTCTTGGTGAAGGAATCCTGGTAGAATGATACTACTCTATGAACTTGAAAAGAACTAGAGATACAGTGGAGTCGCATCATACGTGCATTTAACTTACGTGATTGTAACTATATGCGCTCGTCAAAACAAAACAAAAAAGAGAAAAATAACAATTTAAATACTATCCTGTAGTGCAGGTGATTCCACCTGCCATTCCACTCAATGAGCGTTTGACTATACGCGATTTTAGCCTTACGCGCTGACTTCAGAACCTAACCCCTGCATAAGATGCGACTCTCCTGTAGTATTATAATGGAAATTATTATTGTAGGTTTAAAGTCCACTAGCTGAGCTGACCTTTCTTCTTCTCTCCTTCCCTCCTCCTTCCTCCTGCTCCTCCGGGGAATTGTAAAGAGAATGTATTGCCTTTACTCCATGCAAAATTTTAATTTGTGAGCCGGATTTGTCTCTGGTGGACTGCAGCTGAATCTGAGGGAGGATTTGCCCCAAAGGGATGATAATCTTAAAATTCCAGCTGAGACTCTCCTCTGGGAGAGGAACTGAATCAACATCTCCAAGGACAGGCCTG
This sequence comes from Gopherus flavomarginatus, assembly GCF_025201925.1. Classification (NCBI taxonomy): domain Eukaryota; kingdom Metazoa; phylum Chordata; order Testudines; family Testudinidae; genus Gopherus; species Gopherus flavomarginatus. The sequence goes on from NC_066617.1 coordinate 127,781,365, forward strand.
CACATGTTGGGGGCTGCACCAGCCAGCTCTAGGTCCCCTGACAAAGCAGAGGTTGTGGGCACTTTGAACTGTTGTTCCTTTCATCTCAAAGCCAATCTTAGGAATGCCAATCATTTTATTGTAAGGGTTTCTAACTATCTATATTTGCAGCCTGTGGGCAAATTCTATGTTCAGTCACGTTAGTGCAACTCTAAAATAACTCAGGTCAATGGGTTTACTCTGGGTTTATGCCAATGTAACTGAAAGCAGATTTTGGTTTTTAGTGTCCTGTTTGATCTACTTTCTGTTTGTTTGTGGCAGGGCATGTATGGCATAGAGAATGAAGTTTTCTTGAGCCTTCCTTGTGTGTTAAGTGCCTCTGGACTGACAAGCGTAATCAACCAAAAGCTGAAGGATGAGGAGGTGGCTCAACTCAAGAAGAGTGCAGATACATTGTGGAGCATCCAGAAAGATCTCAAGGATCTGTAATCTATTAATGTTAACTTCTAGCAGTGTAAAAACTGCATAGTGTGTGCATATGTGGGCTTTCTAGTTACTGTACATCTCTGGAGCTAACATTTCATTGATCTTCCAAAAGTGAAATGAGCTTTTGTCCACAGCAACTAAACATATGCTTGTTGTAATGTGCAGACTTCATGAACAAATAAAATTAACTTTCGAACATGCTTCATTCTCCTAAGGAGTCCTCATTTCCAGTGGTTATGATTTTCCAGCTATGCATGGAAACTTTCTCCAATGTTTCTTTTCGTGTGTGTATATAAATATATATATCAGGGAGGCAATCCCTACTAAGATACTCAATTCACACAGGAGGAGGAGTTAACGTTTGGTATTATCCATTCTCCTAAATCCAAATACTGAATAAGGGAAATTTATTCCCAGATTTTCTTTTCATTAGGGCACCTTCTCTATTCCTGCCCAAAATATGAACCATAAAAATGAGGTCTGGATTTGTCTGTGTTCAATTCAAGATCAGTTTAACTGAAAACACTACTAGTCTATGACCCTGAAATACTTCTGACGTAATTTTTGGTCTGATATTCCACAAACCATCAGGCTGGAAACAGGTGCTTTATATATTCAGACCGTTGCTCATTTTTGGTTTTGAAATGTTGAACCTTAACAATCACATTCTGATACTGTTGATTTGCTTTTTATCCCTACTTTAATTCTTGTGTGCTTTTTGGTCGCCTCTGTCTTGGAGAATTACTAAAACTAAATATCAGTGGTTTGAAAACCAGAATTCCAGCCTTCATAGAGTATAAGTCTAAAAGATTTGGACCAAATTCTCTCTTAACATATAAAACAGGCAGAGTTGGGCATTTAATCTCTAATTAGATTTTGGATGCAAAAATCATGTGGGCAAGACTGTTTCAGATGTGCTGTATTAGGCAAAGCGTTGTGTGAACATTTAGAAAGTAGAAGTGATTACTGTGACAGATCAGACAGTTTCCTGCAATATCCTTGAGACACTGTTGAATTTAGTTTAAGTATCTCCGGAGTCTTATATTAATGGAAAGGTTAGGTATTATTGTGTGACAGTATTATGTGTTACCTCTAGGGGAGGTGATGTAATGTGAAGACTCCGAAGTGTTTTGAACTTCGGAGAACTATACTGAACAATGTATCAGACAAGAATGGACTTTTGGGACAAACTGTTAAGTGGGTTTTCTGAGGCCATCTAGTGGGAGGTGAATCCAAATTCCCTGCCTCTGGTTATATAAAAACCCAGCCTTTTTAAACTATGCCCTGAGGAATGAGCCATTGTCTGCTGATTATGTATTTCCCAGAGTCTCAAGATCAAAGGCCAAACCTGGATAAAGGAAAGACTCCTAGGAGAGCTCCACTGGAGTTAAGAGTGTGAGGGGATGATCTCTGGAGGGAAAGAAAAGTGAAGATGCAGGCCTGTTTAGGCAGTCTGGCTTGCTGGAGATATCGCAGTGTAGGCAGGAAACTGCAGTCTGGAATAACCCTGGTCAGGATGGGGAGAGATGCAAGTCTCCACCCAAGAGAGAAGACCACTGAGGAGCTGGGAGGTGGGTGCCCTTGAGGGATCACAGAGTGGGAATATAGGTGCAGTTGCCATGCGCTATGAAAACTGAGGGGAATTTTTAGTTTCTGACCATCTCTTGCACTTTTTTGGTTGGTTATTAACAGTAAAATAACCAGGAGCTGATGCGTTGTTAAAAATTGATTTACTTAGTATCTGGACCAGAATAGCTTGCCCAGAGGTGTTCAACTCAAGAGTTGGTGGAGGCAAGAGTATCTTAAAACCACCTTTGTGGATCCTATTCACTCTCTAGTCCTGGGGCCTTCTAGTCTGCCTGGCACAAAGTAGAGAATCTGTAGAGCTCTAGCAGTTTTGTGAAATAGTGATAGTGCTAGTGTAAACAATGTGCTGGCAGATGATGCTGTTTTAGCCATCTCATGCTCACCTTCTCCGAGCAGGGCTAGGTAACTGTGTGTCTAAAAACATCAGCAAGTGGTGAGAGCCTTGCCTGCATTAGTATCCCAACTGTTGCTGCTACTATGGACGTGAACTGATAGCAGCAATGGTGGGAATGTTGGGGGTGTAGGGGGTGGTGAATATAGATAAAGCTGAAAGACCATTCTATGGGTCTTGGACAGGCCTGAGCTCTGAGGGCTTGGCTACACTGGAGAGTTGCAGCGCTGGTCGTGGCTTTACAGCGCTGCAACTGAATCACCGTCCACACTTGCAAGGCACATACAGCGCTATATCTCCCTGGCTATAATGCTGGTTGTACTCCACCTCGACAAGGGGAATAAACACTATAGCGCTGCAGCAGCGCTGCTCCGCCAGTGTGGCCACCACAAGCACTGTTATTGGCCTCCAGTAGTATTCGGAGGTATCCCAGAATGCCTGTTCTAGCCACTCTGCTCATCAGTTGGACCTCTACTGCCCTGGCCTCAGGTGATCAACCATCAGACCCACCCTTTATATGCCCCCGGAATTTTAAAAATCCTCTTCCTGTTTGCTCAGCCAGGTGTGAAGTGCAATCAATCAGTGAATCTTTCCAGGTGACCATGCCTCCACATGCCAAACGAGCCCCCGCATGGAGTAATGGCGAGTTGCTGGACCTCGTCAGCGTTTGGGGGGAGGAAGCTGTGCAGTCCGAGCTGCTCTCCAGCCGCAGAAATTACGATACCTTTGAGCAGGTATCAAGGGCCATGACAGAAAGGGGCCATGACCGGGATGCGCTGCAATGCAGTATTTAAGTGAAGGAGCTGCAGAGTGCCTATTGTAAAGCCCGTGAGGGAAACCGCCACTCTGGTGCTGCCCCCACGACCTGCCGTTTCTACAAAGAGCTGGATGCGATAATTGGGGGTGACCCTACCTCCACTCCGAGGACCACGATGGACACTTCAGAGCGGGGAGAGGAGGAGGAGGAGGAGGAGGAAAGCGAGAGTGAGGGTACTGGGGTGGGGGGAGACACCCCGGAATCTCTGGAGGCATGCAGCCAAGAGCGCTTCTCAAGCCAGGAGGAAGGTAGCCGGTCCCAGCAGCTGGTACTTGGTGGAGGACAAACAGAGGAGCGGGTTCCCGGTAAGCGGCTTTTATTTTCAGGATGGAAATTTTTCAAGAGAGGAGGGAGGGTTAGGGCTGCATGCATGCATGCCTAGATGCGGAATAGCACATTGATGTGGTCTATCATGTCGCGGTAATCGGCCTTGGTAATCTCTTCAAAAGTTTCAGCCAGAGCATGGGCAATGTGCCTGCACAAGTTTATTGGGAGAGCCACTGTGGTCCTTGTCCTAGTGAGGCTAACGCGTCCGCACCACTGTGCCGCAAGGGGTGGGGGGTGACCATTGCAAGACACAGGCAAGATGCATAGGGGCCAGGACGGAATCCACATTGCAGTAGAAGACCCTACCGTGCTTCCCATGTGACCCGCAGCAGCGAGATATCTTCCAGGATCAATTCCTGTGGAAAATGTTGGGATAGTGTTCAGTGTAGGTGTCCCCTGCAGCTGTTTGCTTTCCCCAATGCACAGAAACCCCAGTACAGCCCTGAAACAATCAGTCCCCCTTACTCACCATTTCGGGGCTCCCATGGGTTATGTGTGCTCTCTTTGAGATGGGAAAATTATGCTATTGCGAAGACTGTTAATGTGCCCTCCTTAACTGTGGGGGAATTACTCTGTCTGGTATAAACAATGCTGCCTCTGTTAAGTGTTGCATTTTGCCTTTACAGATGCAACCTTGAGATCTCGGCTGTCCGTGTTATCACCGGCTGAGAGACTACAAAACCTCCGGAAGAGGCCATGAAAAAGCAAAGAAGACATGCTGCAAGAAGTGATGCACCAATGTCTCACAGAGAATCAAAAAGCGCAGGAGTGGAGGGAGAGGGAAAGCAGGATCCGCAAGGAAAATGCAGAGCAAAGGAAGCAATGCACGGAGTGGCTGATAAGAATCCTGGAGCGCCAAACTGCCTCTTTCCAGGCGCTCGTAGCCATGTAGGCAGAGCACTACCACCACTGTTCCCCCTCCCCCCTCCTCCCAGCCCTTGTCCTAAAGCTCTTTCCCTTGTGCCCTCATGTTAGCTCCACACCCCCTTCCCCAGCATCCAGGTTCTTACCACAACCAGCTGCCTCCAACACCTGTACATTCACCAACCAGCCCTGAGAACTACGACCCTTACCCTCTGCACTCAACCCCCATCACCATGCAGTATAGTCATCCTGAAGTGCAACAGTCATTGCACAGCACTCCAGACAGGACATATTCAAGACTGTGACTGTACAGTTCCCCACCCCACTCGCTTGCCCTTTTAGATTCCAAAAAAGTTGTGTGTCTGTCAATAAAGTAATTTTCTTTTCAATAAATGAATTCTTGGCTTTGAAAACAGTCTTTATTATTGCCAAAAGTTAAAGATATCTTAGCCCAGGAAAGAAACAGGCACTGCTTAGGAAACACAGATTCCTACTAATTGTAACCACTGCACTTCACTCCCATGCAAGGCACCAAACATTACTGTTGGTTTTCAGCCTCAAATTCCTCCCTCAAGGCATCCCTAATCCTTGCAGCCCTGTGCTGGGCCTCTCTAGTAGCCTTGCTCTCTGGCTGTGCAAATTCAGCCTCCGGGCGTTGAACCTCAGAGGTCCATGCCTGACTGAATCTTTCACCCTTCCCTTCACAAATATTATGAAGGGTACACATGGATATAACCACGGGGACGCTGCTTTCCCCCAAGTCCAGCTTCACACATAGAGATTGTCAGCACCCCTTTAAACAGCCAAAAGCACACTCCACAGTCATTTGGCACCGGCTCAGCCTGTAGTTGAACCGTTCCTTGCTGCTTTCAAGGCTCTCTGTGTAGGGTTTCAGGAGCTACGGCATTAACAGGTAAGCGGGGTCTCCAAGGATCACAATGGGCATTTCAATGTCCCCTAATGTGATCTTCCGGTCTGGGAAAAAAGCCTCGGCCTGCAGCTTCCTGAAGAGGCCAGTGTTCTGAAAGGTTCATGCATCATGCACCTTTCCAGGTCAGCCTGCGTTAATATCAATGAAACGCCCACAGTGATCCACAAGCGCCTGGAGAACCATAAAGAAATATCCCTTCTGATTAAAGTACTCGGATACTAGGTGGGGTGGTGCCAGAATAGGAATATGCATCCCATCTATTGCCCCTCCACAGTTGGGGAAACCCATTTGTGCAAAGCCATCCACAATGGCCTGGACGTTCCCCAGAGTCACGGTTCTTCTTAACAGGATGCAATTAATGGCTCTGCAAACTTGCATCAATACGATTCCAAGGGTTGACTTTCCTACTCCAAACTGGTTCCTGACTGATCGGTAGCTGTCTGGAGTTGCCAGCTTCCAGACTGCAATAGCCAACCACTTCTCCACCAGCAGGGCAGCTCTCAATCTCATGTCCTTGTGCCGCAGGGTGGGGGCGAGCTCCTCACACAGTCCCATGAAAGTGGCTTTTCTCATCCAAAAGTTCTGCAGCCACTGCTCGTCATGCCAGACTTCCATGACGATGTGATCCCACCACTCAGTGCTTGTCTCCTGAGCCCAAAAGTGAAGTTCCACGGTGCTGAGCACGTCCGTGAATGCCACAAGCAATTTCGTGTCATATGCATTACATGACTCCCTATCATCGGACTCCTCACTGTCACTTTGGAGCTTAAGGAATAGCTCAACTGCCAAACGTGATGTGCTGGCGAGACTCATCAGCATACTCCTCAGCAGTTCAGGCTCCATTTCCCACAGACCAAAATGGAACACAGAATTGCACTTCACTGAAACCATGCAAAGATGGTGCCAAATGTGGATGGAAACACAGGGATTGCTGGGATGTGAAGCAATGCATCACAGTGCATTGGGATAGGAACCAGAATGACCTGCCCTCTCTGCCCCCTTGCACAACCCACGGCACCAGAATCGGAAGAGGTGCTCTGTGGGATAGCTGCCCATAATGCAACACTCCCAACACCGCTGCAAATGCTGCAAATGTGGCCCCACTGCAGCGCTGGTAGCTGTCAGTGTGGCCACACTGCAGCGCTTTCCCTACACAGCTGTACGAAGACAGCTTTAACTCCCAGCGCTGTACAGCTGCAAGTGTAGCCAAACCCTGAGGTGGCAGTTTTCCTTTTGTGTAATCACTTCAAACTGTGGGTATGGCTACACTCGAAACTTCAAAGTGCTGCCGTGGGAGCGCTGTCACGGCAGCGCTTTGAAGTGTGAGTGTAGTCGCAGCACTAGCGCGGGGAGCAAGCTCTCCCAGCGCTGCACGTACTCCACATCCTCATGGGGATTAGCTTGCAGCACTGGGAGCCGTGCTCCCAGCGCTGTGGCACTGTTTACACTGGCGCTTTATAGCGCTGTATCTTGCAGCGCTCAGGGGGGTGTTTTTTTCACACCCCTGAGCAAGAAAGTTGCAGCGCTGTAAAGTGCCAGTGTAACCATAGCCTGTGTGTGTGAGAGAGATTATGATTCAACTCCTTCCGGCCCCCCCCGCTTTTTTTTTTAGCCAGAACTTTTAACTCCCTTTTCTTTGTTCCTTAATCCTAGTCTCCTTTCTGCAGGAATGTCCTCTCTAAATTTTGCCTGTTAAAAGCAAACAATCATCTCAAACTTCTCCTATTTAAATACTTTGTAAGTGTAGGAGCTATTTTCTGCCCTTCAGGGCATGCACACTGCTCCTATTGACTTCAGTAGAAACCATATTTTGCATCTGAGGCCAACATTTGGCTCTGTGCTCATGGTATGTGCTGGAGAGAGCACAAGTCTGTGGGGGAGGGGGAGCATGGAGAGGAGAGGTAGATGGGATAAGGTGTTTGTGTGCGTGGGTGGCTGCATATGCAGAACTGAAGAGATGGTGTATGCACCACCCCCACAGTGCAACTTATCTGCCTGTGTGTCTGAGGGCTGGGGGAGGGGAGCGTGCATACACCATCTCTTCAACTCTGCTCTCATTCTTGGTCTTTCTCACTCCCACCCTCCCCATATAAATTCTAACAACATCCTCTGTATTCCTGCTAGGGTTTCATCTGGAATGATCACAGACAAATTTTGAAACCAGAAAGATACCTGTGGCAGAATATTCATTTTGACTTTGTCTAGTCTTCCCTCTTTGGAGGTTTTTAAGAACAGGTTAGACAAACATTGGTCAGGGATGGTCTAGGTCAGTGGTTCCGAAACTTTAACAACCTGTGAACCCCTTTCACTAAAATGTCAAGTCTCATGAACCCCTTCCTAAAAATGAATATTTCCAGGGATTTTCTCCTTTACCTAAGTATAAATTATAAAAGCAGCAATCTTGGAAATATAAAATTTGTTTTTATGACATGCTTATTACACACTATTATTAATGATTATCATTACAGTATTTTTATTACATTATGAAAATGGCAACACTCTTCCAAGATCTCACTTTCATAGCTTGTATCACTTCAAATAAGTCTGTTATGAGACAAGGCTCCTATGTTTCATCAAGGAGTATCAGATGTGAAACAGCATGAAAGATTTAAGAAGCCAACTCAGAGTTCCTCCTACACAAGCATTCAGGTCTTGAGCAGTCCAGGCAAACAACGCATGTTACAACACAGCTTAAACTTGTTCTTCATAATTTTTAAACAATACTAACTGCCTATTTAATTTTAAAAACAGCAAAAAATATCCACCTCCCTCTCCATTTTCTTATAAAGTTTAAATCTCGTTAATGTGATAGACATGCTTGCTTTGATCTGCTTAGCTCTTGGAAGTCCAGGGCCTCCATGCTTGCCCTGCCCCGTGCTGGCTGGATTCCCTAGGGATAGCTCTCTCTGCCATTAGGGAATTCTTTTCCAGAGAACCCTCTGTAATATTTCGCGAACCCCCAGGGGTTCACGAACCCCAGTTTGGGAACCACTGATCTAGGTCCTGTCTCAGCACTGGGAGTGGCCAAATTATCCTCTTAAGGTTCCTTTCAGCACTATATTTCTATGGTTCTGTGTCCATGTCAGGCTGTCAGTTTTAGGGAGTGAGTATAGGGGAAAAAATTGTATACACAATTCAGATCTCAAATGGGATTTTAAATACAGTTCAGAGTGTTGAAGTCAGGGTTTTGGCTTGGGCCATTTTGAAAGCTTTGGATTTTTGGATGCTGGTGGCTTTTTTGAGAAAAATGCTTTCCCTCCCAGCACAAATTTGCATCTATTTAGAACTGCTATTTTTTTTAACTTCAAAGTCTCATCACTTAGATAAAAGTCAGCTTCATTTACAAATGTGAAGAAGAAGAAAAAGGCAAAAAGAAAAGAATGGTAGAGGCTCCTTTCATAAAACACAATAAGAGAGGTAAATGGAGGATTTCACACACCTTCATAAATTAAATTTGCCTCCCATTGTCTCATTCTGTCAGCCCCCTACTCCACAGTCAATTTAGACAGAAGAATTTATCTTTTATGTGATGTCTTGTCAAATAATGAGTACTTTGTGAAGTTTCTTTCATCACAACCTGGGATGTTTTTCTCTTTGTCTTCTGCCTTCTCCTTAAAAAAAAATAATAATAAACAAACAGCTGTCACCAGATGGGTTGTAAAATTGCATTAGCTATCTGTTATTGTTTGCAGAAGACATGCATTAGCAATTTTCTTCTGAGCAACTTTTACTAGCTAATTCTACACAATACCTTCCTACCTTTGCTTTCATTTATGTTGTTCTCAGTCGTTTTTGTTTCTCATTTTGTGGGCTGCTTAGAACTGGTGAGTATAAGGAAAGATCAGATGTCTATGAGACTGGTAACAGCCCTTGGATACTTTTTCCCTTTAGCAATTTGATCCTGCTCATATGCCCTTTGTATGTATATGGCCTTCATCATAATAATGCTTGAGAACATCACAATTGCTAATGGATTATTTTTTCTTCACAGCACTTCTGTGAGATGGGGAAGTGTCTTCCCCATTTAACAGATGGGGAAACTGAGGCACTGATTAGATTAAGTGACATGCCCAAAAGAGAACAGGAAGTCTGTGGCTGAGCTGGTAATTGAATACAGTTCACCTGAGTCCCAATCCCTCTACTACACAAGAGGTGGGCAAACTTTTTGGCCCAAAAGTCACATCTGGGTGGGGAAATTGTATGCAGGGCCATGAATGTGGGGCAGGGGGTTGGGGTGCAGGGTGCATCAGCGTGCTCAGGGCAGGGGGTTGGAGTGTAGGGTGCAGGAGGGTTTCAGGGTGTGGGTTCCAGCCCAGCACTGCTTGCCTTGAGCAGCTCCAGGGTGGCAGCAGTGCACAGCGGGGCTAAGGCAGGCTCCCTGCCCGCCCTGGCCCCACACTGCTCCCGGAAGTGTCCGGCACCATGTCTGACATAACCTTATTCCCAGATTTGGACCTTAGCGTCCAAAATATGGGGGTTAGCATGAAAACCTCCAAGCTTAGTTACCTGCTTGGACCTGGTACCTGCTGCCACCACCCAAAAAATTAGAGTGTTTTGGGGCACTCTGGTCCCCCTGAAAAACCTTTCCTGGGGACCCCAAGACCCAAATCCCTTGAGTCTCACAACAAAGGGAAATAATCCTTTTTCCCTTCCCCCCTCCAGGTGCTCCTGGAGAGATACACAGACACAAGCTCTGTGAATCCAAACAGAGTGAATCTCCCTCTCGGTTCCCAATCCTGGAAACAAAAAGTACTTTCCTATTCCCCCAGAGGGAATGCAAAGTCAGGCTAGCAATTCAACACACAGATCTCCCCTTTTCTTCCTCCCACCAATTCCCTGGTGAGTACAGACTCAATTTTCCTGAAGTAAAGAAAAACTCCAACAGGTCTTAAAAGAAAGCTTTATATAAAAAGAAAGAAAAATAAGTACAAATAATCTCTCTGTATTAAGATGATACAACACAGGGTCAATTGCTTAAAAGAATATTGAATAAACAGCCTTATTCAAAAAGAATACAAATCAAAGCACTCCAGCACTTATATTCATGCAAATACCAAAGAAAAGAAAACCATAGAACTTACTATCTGATCTCTTTGTCCTTACACTTAGAAACAGAAGACTAGAAAGTAGAGCTACTTCTCCAAAGCTCAGAGAAAGCAGGCAGGCAGAAAACAAAGACAAAAGACACTCAATTCCCTCCACCCAAAGTTGAAAAAATCCGGTTTCCTGATTGGTCCTCTGGTCAGGTGCTTCAGGTGAAAGAGACATTAACCCTTAGCTATCTGTTTATGACAATGTCACCTGCAGGTACCTCCCCTGAAGCTCTCATTGGCCGCAGTTCCCCGTTCCCACCAATGAGTGCTGCAAGGGGCGGTACCTGCAGGTGAGGGCAGCACACGGAGCCCTCTGCCCTCCCCCTCACCCAGGGACATGGTGCTGGCTGCTTCTGGGAGCAGCATGGGGCCAGGGCAGGCAGGGAGCCTGCGTTAGCCCAGCTGCCCCGCGGAGCTGAGAATCCCATGGGCCAGATCCAAAGCCCTGATGGGCCGGATCGAGCCCACGGGCCATAGTTTGTCCACCTCTGTACTACACCATCCTTCCTTCAGAATCAGGGTCTATCTTAAATCCAAGCCAAGTCAGTATGGAATTGATGCATAATTTTTAATGAGGAATGGGTGAATGAACAATAATAGATTGTGAGATGTTTGCAAAGCCCTTCACATTTGGGAGTGGGGTGAAGGGGCATTAACTGGAGTTTGAGAACCTTATGTGCATACATTAATTATATTGTAATTACTACTTATCACAAAAGGTACTTAGGACAAAATCCCTATACATTAACTACAGTTATAGTAACTAGTTACATTGCTGTTACAATGTCTCTGAAAAATAACTTCACTCTGGTTATACATACTTACAGTGTACAAAACAGGTACTTATATCACACAATTCTATTACTGGGACGTTACCATTGTTACATACTTAGGTCAGTCACACGCATTCTTTAGTAGCTACACTGCATTCACAATCAGAATCATAGCAATATAGGGACTGGAAGGGATCTTGAGAGGTTGAGTCCAGCCCCTGCACTGAGGCAGGACCAAGTAAACCTAGACCATCCCTGACAAGTGTTTTTCCAATCTGTTCTTGAAAATCTCCAATAAGGGGGATTCCACAAACTCTCTTGGAAGCCTCCAATGGGTACGTAGTAGACACTACTTTCCTACTGCAGTGGGCCAACTCCCCTTCAAAGAAATTCAGAATACTGTGCTTTAAAGGCCCAAAGGACTGTCAGTTCCCAAAAAGGACTAAAGCAGGGGTTTGAGGACTGAAAATGTGAGATGATCATTAATCTTTATAGCTGTGCATAGGTCGAGGTGATGCCCAAGCTCAAAGTTTAAGAACAAGATCCAGTTTGTGCCTCTGTCTACTGCTAAGTTGCATAGAACAAGAGTAACCAAATGTCACACTTCAGAAGGGAAGATGATTGCCTGTGGAATTTTTATAACCCATATTGTTTTGCAGTGGGTCAGCTGCTTTAGGAAAAGCTGAGATTAGTTTTCTCCTGTGAACAATCAGAAAGTGACCACTGCTCAAGTCATTTTGTCTTTCTTTTTTCCTGTTTTATTAATCATTTTTACCATGTGAAGTTTCATTTAGTTACCATGAGTGCAGGGGACTAGATGACCTCTCGAGGTACCCTCCAGTCGAATGATTCTATGGCCTTTGCTCCCATTTATTCAAGAGGAAGGAAATAACATTTTAATGACATTTCTGTGGGCCAGTTTGTGCCCTTGTTCCTCACTGGTGTGCTAGAAAGTGGTGAAGTGCTGCAGAACCTGAGAAGATGAGCTATGATATCCTGGGACCAACACGGCTACAACAGTGCAAGGTAAATATAGGCAACGCTCCTGAGGAAATGCTGGGGACAACTTGCTGCAGTTTATTATTTGTATTAATGTAGTGCCTAGGAGCCCTAATCATGGAGCAGGAGCCCATTGCACAAGAGTTGTACAAACACAGAAAAAAAAGGGCAGTTCCTGCCCCGAAAGAGCTCACAATTTAAGTAGAAGACAGAAGTCAATAGACGGATACAGAAAGACAGAGGGAGAAGTACAAGAGACAGAACTGTACAAAGGGACCAGAGTCTGGCTCCCTAAAGTATGCTCAGCCCCAGATGTAGGCAATGGAAGATTCTGGTTTAATGAGGCCTTTTCAATGGGAATGTAACCTAGGAGAAAATAGCTTGATTTCGCTGCACATGTGTCCAGAATCTTGAGATAAACAAACAAAATCCTTATTTTGCAAAAGCACAATAAGGCTGGACAATGAGAAACCATCTGTGGGCTTTGTAAAATACCATCCTGCTGTACCTTGGTTACTCATCACCCGCTGTTTGTTCTGCGCCCACATTTAGTATTAAATCAACTCTCCTTTTAATAGTCAAGGGACGTGAGTGGGACTGAGATGTAATGAAGTAGTGCTTGTAATAAATGTTAAAACAGCAGAACACAATAGTTGTAGCTGTAGAGTTACACAAAATATTTACACCCACACAAAACATGCTGGAGCCTTACATAGATGGCATATGCTTATGTTACAGTCCACATGACAAACACCATCACCACAGCTGGCACCAAATGATAACACTGTTGATAATATCAACAGAGAGATTAAGGTCTGATACGCAAGTGGGGAATAAAGCACCCCCTCATTCCTGAAATCAGTGTTGAGTCATGTTGGTGGAGTAGTCTGGGAAGCTGGGACAATAACTGCCAATGCCTTATCTCTTCTGTGGCTAAGGAGAGGAACTTCACTAGCATTAAATTCATATATACTTTTTAAAACGATAAAAGAAGAACAGTGTTTAACAGTTTTTGATGCCTTCATTATTTTCCTTTCATTAACTCTTGAAAACCAGTATGAACAAGCAGTCATTGTTTCAACAGATCAGTGAAACAATGTATAACCAATCAAACTTACAGTTCATTAGTCAATTAAGTTGCCTGCTAGAAACCTTTTTGTCTCTTTAATGCAGACATCTAGTAAGGTATCATTACACAGCATTAATGCATCAAGCCTTTGGCCAAGACAGATTGGCAGATGGACGTTCTGCCACAGCTTCCTCAAGGTGAAATCTGTGGGGCTCATGGATTGATGTGCTACGCAACCTCAGCAAGCTTGACAGCATCTGGCTCTAACAGTTGCACTAATCAGCCTGAGCAGTTAACACTGTTTACAAATGGTAGGAATAGCAGTTGGCTGATGTAAACTTTTATTGATGCATTGCATGAATATAGCAACAATATAATACCACCATTTTTATTGCTTTACCACCTATTTCTAAATGTGTGATTTGCCTTTGAAATGTGCTCTCTTTTCTTTCTGGGACCTTATTTTGGCTTTCTGTTTAAGATGCTGAGATATATATATATATATATATATATATATATATATATATATATATATATATATGTTGGACTATGAAACTGTCATAAACAGATAGCTAAGGGTTAATGTTCTTTTACCTGTAAAGGGGTAACAACAGTAACCTGAAACACCTGACCAGAGGACCAATCGGGAAACAAGACTTTTTCAAATCTGGGTGGAGGGAAGTTTTGGGTGTGAGTCCTTTGTTCTTGGTCTGTTCCTTTTCTCGTCTCTAAGAGTGATCTTTCTATCTCCTGGCTTTCTAATCTTCTGTTTCCAAGTTGTAAGTACAAGGATAGTAAGACAATAGGTTTATATTGTTTTCTTTTGTATTTACATGTGTGTAGTTGCTGGAATGTGTTAAATTGTATTCTTTGGAATAAGGCTGTTTATTCACTTTTTTTCTTAAGCAATTGACCCTGTATATTGTCACCTTAATACAGAAACCATTTTATGTCCTTTTTCTTTCTTTTTATATAAAGCTTTCTTTTTAAGACCTGTTGGAGTTTTTCTTTAGTGGGGACTCCAGGGAATTGAGTCTGTAGCTCACCAGGGGATTGGGGGGAGGAAGAAGTCAGGGGAAAAAATCTCTTTGTGTTAGATTTACTCAGCCTGACTTTGCATACCCTCTGGGTGAGGGGGAAAAGAGATTAGACCTCTCGGTACTGGTGTTTCAAGGACTGGAAGCAGGGAATCTCCTAGGGTCGTCCAGGGAAGGGAGCCTGGAAGGAAGTAACAAGGAAACAAGGGGAGGGGGTTATTTCCCTTTGTTGTAAGACTCAAGGCATCTAAGTCTGGGGGTCCCCCAGGGAAGGTTTTGGGGAGACCACAGTGAGCTAGGCACTGTATAATTCCTAGCTGGTGGCAGCGATACCAGGTCCAAGCTGGTAACTAAGCTTGGAGGTTTTCATGCTAACACCCATATTTTGGACGCTAAGGTCCAGATCTGAGAAGAAAAGTTATGACATGGTGGCAGTGGTGGGGGAAAGATAGAATCCAGAAGCCAGTAGGAATATTATTTTCTTTTTCTCTGCTAGGGCTTTTGTGCAGAGAGAAAGGGAGGTTTTAAACAGAGCCAGAGAGAATTTTTTTTTCTGCTCTCTCTTGCAGTTTTTGGCTTGCATATTAAGCAAGGAACCATTAAGGATTGACAAAGGGTCTTTTGTTAGACAATAGCACTCCGATTGAGAGTCAAGTACCCAGCACAATACACATGCAAATAAAGTGGTTTTTCTGGTTTACTTTACATTTAAAAGATTAGCTAGAAAAAAAAAAGGCACTGTTGCTAGGCAGACCCCAGGAGGCAACAGAGAACCTGCATTTCAGGCAGTAAACACCAGAGGGCGCCTCAGCACAAGAAAGCAGGAACCATGAGTTCCAAGGAAAGCCTGAGACAGGAGTGAGCAGGGCAACAAGCCATGGACCAAGAAAATGAACATAGGAGACGGATGGAACTAATTAATGCAGAACTAGCCAAGGAAGAGGCAACCCACAAAAGAAAACAACAAGAAGAAGAGTTGGCCCACAGAAGGAAACAAGCAGAAGAAGAGGCAGCCTACCGCCGAGAAATGGAAAAACAACAAAAAGAAAGTGAAGAGAGGGAAAAACAGAGGAAACATGCTCCAGCCAATCCTAACAACCCTTCGCCAATTATCATTCCACATCCCAAGAAATTTCCCACCTACAAGGCAGGTGATGACACTGAGGCCTTGTTAGAAAATTTTGAAAGAGCCTGTCTTGGGTACAGCATCTCTTAAGACCAGTACATGGTAGAATTGAGGCCACAGCTCAGTGGACCTTTAGCAGAGGTGGCAGCTGAAATGCCTAAGGAGAAAATGAACAACTATAAATTTTTTCAAACCAAGGCCAGGTACAGCATGGGGATAACCCCGGATCATGCCCGTCGGCGTTTCAGAACCCAAAAGTGGAAACCAGATGTGTCATTTCCCAGACACACCTACTACACTGGGAAAAATTATGAGGCCTGGATATCAGGAAACAATGTTAAATCCTTGGACGAACTGCACCTCCTCATACAAGTGGAACAGTTCTTGGATGGTGTCCCTGAGGACATAACACAGTACATACAAGATGGAAAACCCAAAAATCTCACCGAGGCAGGGGAAATTGGAGCCAGATGGATGGAAGTGGCAGAAAGCAAGAAAGCTACTGTCAAGGGGAACAAATACCCCAGAGGGCACACCGACTATAAACCCTACAACCGAGGGCAGCCAAAGATCCCTCCTACAACCCAAGGAAAGCCACAGACACCCTATTCTTCCACCTCACCAGTCTCCAGTAATCCACCTCGACCCAGTGACCAGTCAGATGGAAGATGCTTTAAGTGTAATGAACTGGGACATATAAAGGCCAACTGCCCAAAGAACGCCAGCCGAGTGCAGTTCATTACACCACCATCACACCAAAGATCCCCAGGCCCAGATGCCTCTCAAATACCCTTGGAGAGAAGGGAAAATTTGAGAGTGGGTGGAAAGAAGGTTACTGCATGGAGAGACACGGGGGCACAAGTGTCAGCTATCCACCAATCCTTCGTAGACCCCAAATTCATCAACCCAAAGGCCCAAGTGACAATTTACCCCTTCATGTCACAAGCTGTAGACTTGCCTACAGCTCAACTGCCTGTCCAGTACAAAGGCTGGTCAGGAATGTGGACTTTTGCAGTCTATGACAATTATTCCATCCCCATGCTACTGGGGGAAGACTTGGCCAACCAGGTGAAGCGGGCCAAGAGAGTGGGAATGGTTACACGTAGCCAAACCAGGCAAGCTTCCAGACCCATTCCTGTTCCTGAGCCATCCACAAGGGCCCCGTCTGCGTTGCCAGAGTCTCAGACAGAGGTAGTGGACCCGGATCCCAGGTCAACAGGGGACACAGCCACAGTGCTTCCAGTCCCAGACCATGAACTGGAAAAGCAGCCAGCACCAGAACCATTGCCAGCACTGACGACACTGCTTGCAAATCCATCTTCAACCCCAATGCCAGAGGGCGCCAGCGAGCTTGAACTGGCAGAAGCATCAGACAACCAGCAGAAGCATCAGACAACCATACCCAAGAGGCTCAGCCAGAGCCTGAAATACCCCCTGGTGCACCAGCGGAGAGCGGTTCACCAGCAACGGAAACAACCCCATCACGTACATCACTTCCAGAGGGACCAAGCCCAAGTCCCCAGTCTAAGGAAGAACTGGTGTCCCCAGCCTCAAGGGAACAGTTCCAGACTGAGCAGGAAGCAGATGACAGCCTTCAGAAAGCTTGGGCGGTGGCACGGAGCACACCACCGCCTCTCAGCTCTTCTAATAGATCCCGGTTTGTTATAGACCAAGGACTTTCATACAAAGAGATTCTTTCTGGTGGACGCCGGGAAGAATGGCAGCCGCAAAAACAGTTGGTGGTTCCAACTAAGTACCGGGGGAAGCTCTTAAGCTTAGCCCATGATCATCCCAGTGGCCATGCTGAGGTGAACAGAACCAAAGACAGATTGGGGAAGTCCTTCCATTGGGAGGGGATGGGCAAGAACGTTGCCAAGTATGTCCAGTCTTGTGAGGTATGCCAAAGGGTGGGAAAGCCCCAAGACCAGGTCAAGGCCCCTCTCCAGCCACTCCCCATAATTGAGGTCCCATTTCAGCGAGTAGCTGTGGATATTCTGGGTCCTTTCCCTAAAAAGACGCCCAGAGGAAAGCAGTACGTACTGACTTTCGTGGACTTTGCTACCCGATGGCCGGAAGCAGTAGCTCTAGGCAACACCAGGGCTAACGCTGTGTGTCAGGCCCTAACAGACATTTTTGGCCTGGGTAGGTTGGCCCTCTGACATCCTTACAGATTCAGGATCTAATTTCCTGGCAGGGACCATGCAAAAACTGTGGGAAACTCATGGGGTGAACCACTTGGTTGCCACCCCGTACCACCATCAAACCAATGGCCTGGTGGAAAGGTTTAATGGAACTTTGGGGGCCATGATATGTAAATTCATCAACGAACACTCCAATAATTCGGACCTAGTGTTGCAGCAGTTGCTGTTTGCCTACAGGTCTGTACCACATCCCAGTTTAGGGTTTTCACCATTTGAACTTGTGTATGGCCACGAGGTTAAGGGGCCATTACAGTTGGTGGAGCAGCAATGGGAGGGGTTTACGCCTTCTCCAGGAACTAACATTCTGGACTTTGTAAGCAACCTACAAAGCACCCTCCGATGCTCTTTAGCCCTTGCTAAAGAGAACCTAAAGGGTGCTCAGGAAGAGCAAAAGGCCTGGTATGACAAACATACCAGAGAACGTTCCTTCAAGGTAGGAGACCAGGTTATGGTCTTGAAGGCGCAACGGGCCCATAAGATGGAAGCATCATGGGAAGGGCCATTCACGGTCCAAGAGCGCCTGGGAGCTGTTAACTACCTCATAGCATTTCCCAATTCCTCACTAAAACCCAAAGTGTACCATGTTGATTCTCTCAAGCCTTTCTATTCCAGAGACTTACAGGTTTGTCAGTTTACAGTCCAGGGAGATGATAGAGTGGCCTGAAGGTGTCTACTATAAAGGGAAAAAAGACGGTGGTGTGGAAGAGGTGAACCTCTCAACCACCCTGGAACGTCTGCAGCGGCGACAAATCAAGGAGCTGTGCACTAGCTTCGCCCCATTGTTCTCAGCTACCCCAGAACGGACTGAACGGGCATACCACTCCATTGACACAGGTAATGCTCACCCAATTAGAACCCCACCCTACCGGGTGTCTCCTCACGCCCAAGCTGCTATAGAACGGGAGATCCAAAACATGCTACAGATGGGTATAATCCGCTCATCTATCAGTGCATGTCATCTCCAGTGGTTCTGGTACCCAAACCAGATGGGGAAATACGCTTTTGCTGGACTACCGTAAGCTAAATGCGGTAACTCGTCCGGACAGCTATCCAATGCCACGCACCGATGAGCTATTGGAGAAGTTGGGATGTGCCCAGTTCATCTCTACAATAGACTTAACCAAGGGGTACTGGCAAGTACCACTAGATGAACCTGCCAAGGAAAGGTCAGCATTCGTCACCCATGCGGGGGTGTATGAATTTAATGTCCTTCCTTTCGGGCTTCGAAATGCACCTGCCACCTTCCAGAGGCTGGTAGATGGTCTACTAGCAGGACTGGGAGAATATGCAGTTGCCTACCTCGATGATGTGGCCATTTTTTCAGACTCCTGGTCCGAACACCTACTACACCTGCAAAAGGTCTTTGAGCGCATCAGGCAGGCCGGACTAACTGTTAAGGCCAAAAAGTGTCAAATAGGCCAAAACAGAGTGACTTACCTGGAACACCAGGTGGGTCGAGGAACCATAAACACCCTACAGGCCAAGGTGGATGCTATCCAAAAGTGGCCTGTCCCAAAGTCAAAGAAACAGGTCCAATCCTTCTTAGGCTTGGCCGGGTATTACAGGCGATTTGTACCACACTACAGCCAAATCGCTGCCCCACTGACCGACCTGACCAAAAGACCCAGCCGAATGCAGTTAAGTGGACTGATGAGTGTCAAAATGCCTTTACCCAACTTAAGGCAACACTCATGTCTGACCCTGTGCTAATGGCCCCGGACTTTGACAAGCCATTCCTAGTAACCACAGATGCATCTGAGCGTGGTATAGGAGCAGTTTTCATGCAGGAAGCAACGGATCACAACTTCCATCCTGTCGTGTTTCTCAGCAAGAAACTGTCTGAGAGGGAAAGTCACTGGTCAGTCAGTGAAAAGGAATGCTATGCCATTGTGTACACCCTGGAAAAGCTACACCCATATGTTTGCGGACGGCGGTTCCAGCTACAAACTGACCATGCTGCGCTAAAGTGGCTTCATACTGCCAATGGGAACAACAAGAAACTTCTTCATTGGAGTTTAGCTCTCCAAGATTTTGATTTTGAAATTCAGCACATCTCAGGAGCTTCTAACAAAGTAGCTGATGCACTCTTTCGTGAGAGTTTCCCACAATACACCAGTTAAAAGATTGTCCATCATATGTAAAAGTCTTGTAGTTTACATATTTAGTAGTATACTTAAAGGTGTATGTGTTGTATTCATCTGTTTCTTCAAAAGTTCTAGGAAGAAATCACCGCCAGTGACGTTTCCCACTGTCTGTGATTTGGGGGGCGTGTCATAACAGATAGCTAAGGGTTAATGTTCTTTTACCTGTAAAGGGGTAACAACAGTAACCTGAAACACCTGACCAGAGGACCAATCGGGAAACAAGACTTTTTCAAATCTGGGTGGAGGGAAGTTTTGGGTGTGAGTCCTTTGTTCTTGGTCTGTTCCTTTTCTCGTCTCTAAGAGTGATCTTTCTATCTCCTGGCTTTCTAATCTTCTGTTTCCAAGTTGTAAGTACAAGGATAGTAAGACAATAGGTTTATATTGTTTTCTTTTGTATTTACATGTGTGTAGTTGCTGGAATGTGTTAAATTGTATTCTTTTGGAATAAGGCTGTTTATTCACTTTTTTTCTTAAGCAATTGACCCTGTATATTGTCACCTTAATACAGAAACCATTTTATGTCCTTTTTTCTTTCTTTTTATATAAAGCTTTCTTTTTAAGACCTGTTGGAGTTTTTCGTTAGTGGGGACTCCAGGGAATTGAGTCTGTAGCTCACCAGGGAATTGGTGGGAGGAAGAAGTCAGGGGGAAAAATCTCTTTGTGTTAGATTTACTAAGCCTGACTTTGCATACCCTCTGGGTGAGGGGGAAAAGAGATTAGATCACTCGGTACTGGTGTTTCAAGGACTGGAAGCAGGGAATCTCCTAGGGTCGTCCAGGGAGGGGAGCCTGGGAGGAAGTAACAAGGAAACAAGGGGAGGGGGTTATTTCCCTTTGTTGTAAGACTCAAGGCATCTGAGTCTAGGGGTCCCCCAAGGAAGGTTTTGGGGAGACCACAGTGAGCTAGGCACTGTATAATTCCTAGCTGGTGGCAGCGATACCAGGTCCAAGCTGGTAACTAAGCTTGGAAGTTTTCATGCTAACACCCATATTTTGGACGCTAAGGTCCAGATCTGGGAAGAAATGTTATGACAGAAACCTAGGGAGGGTTTTTTACTTGTTTTATTATTTTAACGTCCCCTGAAGAGTTTTAATCAGTTGAAAACAATCTGGGTAGGCCACAGTAAATGAACTAAAAATACTTAGCAGCTCTTCACTCTTTGAGAAAAGATGGTCTGTGTATGGTCTCAGAGCCTTTATCCACATCCAAATTGTAAATGTCTGGAAATATTTTTTCATAGAATCATTGTGTCTGTTCCCAGTTGCACTTGAGAGACAATCAGGGAGGTATATAATAGCATGAAGGGAAATCACTAATGGAAAAAATTGTACTTGGGCATAATAGGCCACCATCTACTGCTAGGGTGATCAGACAGCAAGTGTGAAAAATCGGAATGGGGATGGGGGGTAATAGGAATCAGGACTGTCCCTATAAAATCGGGACATCTGGTCACTCTACCCACTGCCAGTAGCGAATTGCTCCCTCCGATGTATTACTTTGTCTAATCCAGCTTTGAATTACCAATGTAATGAGGTTTCCATCACTTTCTGTCTTTGTTAAAGTGTATTCAGTTAGCAAAAAACTGTAGCGTCCCTTGTGATTGAGAAAAGATAGGATTCAGATGTAGAAAACATACAGGTGACTTCTTTATTGAAAGATATTGAGAACATACAGGAACATATTGCTCCCTGGATCTCAAGCCTTCAGGCTCAGGAGAACCTTCTGTGCAGCATGGAGTTACTACACTGGGGCAGAAATCCTGGCCCTATTGAAGTCAGTGAAAAATTTCCATTGACTTCAGTGGGGATAGAATTTCATCTAGGGTCTGTCTAAATCCATATTAAGCAATCATTGAGGGTTCCTGACTATATTACACAAGTTCCTCATTTAGATGTCATAACTGTGTTAGTTGCCATTCTGTTCAAGTGGATGAGATTCCTGCTAGTAATTAAGACAATATTTCAATACTCAACAAGCTGTGGTGTACCCAATGTCTGATGTGAGCAATTTGCATGGAGAGATAAGTAACAGTGCACAATCTGTCTTGGGAAAGGGGCATACAAAATAAACATATTGCGTGCATTTTTTCTTCCTTATGCTCCTAAAAACTCTTCTGACATTTTGCAGGACTATTTACATTCAGCTTCCGAGATCATGATGTCAGCTGAATTATTCTGAGAATGAAAGTGGATCACCACCAGCAGTGATTTTTGAAAGGAAATATTGAATTGGCTCTAATTCTTTTCTTTCACTTGTTCTGTAACTCATGATCTGTTGAGTGTTTATGTAACAGTGACAGGTACTAATGAGAAGATAAAGCAGATAGATTTTTGTGGTCAGAATTTTCAAAGCTGTGTATTTAAAGTTAGGCTTCTAACTTTATTTAGACATCTAAACAAAAGTGGCCTGTTTTTCAAAGCTGTTGATCATTCTGTGATAGATATAACAATATCCTGTAATATCCTGGACAAACATTATGGAATTAATTTAAACCTACTGAATTATGTTTAAGTATTCTGGGAGTGCACGGTATTGAAAAAGGTAAATGGTTATGTACGATTGTGGGATTGTATGGAACTGATTTCGGTGGAAAGACATGATTAATACACTATTTGGAGGATACTAGGAATTTCAAATGACTTTTTGGGATAATATATGTGAATGGATTTCCTAGGAAATACTTCGGGGGAGGGAAATGCAAATGACCCGTCCATCCTTTTTGAAGCTGCACTTTGAGCAGAGACCCATTGCCTGGCTAAATAGACCTATTTATGAACAATTCAATTCAAAGAACCAGACTGGATGAATGAGTGACTCGCAGAGTCATGGGTTGTCCTCCTTCTGATAAACCTGAAGCCAAAGGGACACTCCTGGGTGGAGTTTTGAAAGACTGCCCCTCTGGGAGGGGGCAATCTCTGGTAAATTTATTAGCAAGCATGCAGGTTATTTTGCTGTTTTTAATGTTTTCAGTGTTGCACTCTTACCTTAAAAATAAAATATGCTTGCTTAGAAGAATTGTATGGTAGCTTGACTGTTGGCAGTTACCGGGGTGACGGATTCTTCCTAAAAGTGGGGGGTGGCATGAGGCCCCACCTCTTCCCCCAAGGCCCCACCCCCTGCCAAGCTGGAAGCTGGAGCTTGAGGGTGGGGGAGCTGAAAGCAGCCAGTGGAGGATCCTCAGCTTTCCACAGTTCCCTGCGTGGCTCTTACCCCAACTCATATGTGCCGACTTCTACTGGTGCCGGTGGGTGCTAGACTCCCCCCTGCCCTGCCCCCTCCTACCCCCATTCCAATCCCTTCCCCAAAGTCCCCACCCCAACTCCGTCCCCTCCCTGCCCCTATTCTGACTCCTTCCCCAAATCCCCACCCCAGCCCCGCCTCTTTTCTGCCTCCTCCCCTGGGCACACCATGTTCCCGCTCCTCCCCCTAGAGCTTGCTACAGCTGTTTGGTGGTGGTAAGCACTGGGAGGTAGGCGGAGAAGCGGGGCTGTGATGTGCTCAGGGGAGGAGGCGGAGGTGGAGGACGAGGTGAGGTGAAGTGGGGTGGGGAACTTGGCTGCCAGTGGGTGCAGAGGACCCACTCATTTTTCCCCATGAGTGATCCAGCCCCAGAGCACCCACAGAGTCAGCCAGGGGTGGCTCTAGGCACCAGCAAAGCAAGCACGTGCTTGAGGCAGCCCATTTACAGGGGCATCAGGGATCCGGAGAGGAAGGGGGAGGGAGTGAGGTAGCTGAGATCTCATGCTGCAGCTTGCTGTGAATGCAGAGCTGCACTGTGAAGGGTAGGGGTACCATATTTTAACATTCAAAAAACAGGACACTCTACGGGGAGAGAGGGTAGCCCCACCCTGCCACCATCCACTCCTTCCTACTGCCCCACACAGAAACCCCAACCCATCCAGCCCCCCCTGCTCCCTGTCTTCTGATCACCTCCTCCCGGGACCCCTGCCCCTAACTGCCCCCAGGACTCCACCCCCTATCTAAGCGCCACTGGTCCTTGTCCCCTGATTGCCCCCTCCTGGGATCCCTGCCCCTAACTGCCCCTTGGGACCCCACCCCATCTAAGCCTCCCTTCTCCTTGTCCCCAACTGCCTTCTCCTGAGACCGCCCCCAACTTCCCCCCTAGGACCCGACCCCTTACCTGTCTTCTGACAAACCCTTGGGACTCCTATGCCTCTCCAACCGCTACCCGTCCCCTGATTGCCCCCCCGAACCTCTGACCCATCTAACCCCCCTTCTTCCTGCCCCTGACTGCCCTCCCGAACCTCCGCCCCATCCAACCCCCCTGCTCCCTGTCCCTTGACTGCTCCCCTCCCTCTTTTCCAACTCCCGAGCCCCCTTACCGTGCCACTCAGACTAGCGTGTCTGGCTCCGCGAAGCGCCAGGCTGGGTGGCAGGGTGGGGCTACCCTCTCTCCCCATAGAGTGTCCTATTTTTTGATTGTTAAAATATGGTATCCCTACTTGCACCAACCTGGCTTTTTCTTGTGGCCACAGCCTCTTGGGCAGTGATTAGGGGGTGGGGGGAGCAAAGCAGTGGACCCTCCTCTGGGCCTGCCAGCAGTGGTTGGACCCTGCCCCCATCTGGAGACATAAAAGCTGGAGGAGCAGGCAGTCAGTGTGAGTTCTCCATCTTCCCAGGGGTGGTGGGGTCTGGCTTCAGCCACAAGGCTTTGAATTCCATTCCCTGGCCTCGCCGTAGCTGGCTCTGGCCCCAGCCTCAAGCTCACCACCTCCTCAGACCTGGCCCCAACTGTCTCCGTAGCCACCTCCCTATCTAGGGCTTAATTTATCCCCAGGCTTGCCAGGGCTGAGTATGTCTGTTGTGAAAAATATTTGTATGTTTGTGAATATCACTTTCCACAACCAACTTAATAGCTAGCAAGTTTTAAAAAACATAAATAAAAAGAAAAAAGACAAGAACATGCAAAGCACCTTATTTGTGTTTCTATTCTGTTTAGGTCCAGTAAAGAATAGAGACAACTTATTTTTATTAAGTCTGCAAAAAAAAATCCTACATAAATAAATTGCCGTGCTTTGGACATGTATATGTGTATATGTATTTGTTTTTCCTAAAGTTAATTAAGTATTTTAGGAAAAATTTCCATAGCGGCCACCAGGAAGAGTTGGTGGCCGCATGCTTGAGACCACCAAAATTTGTTGTGTGAACCCCTGGATGGGGACTGTCTGTGATTCCCTAGTAAGACTGGTATAGTGATCCAGGAGTTCACATTTGTTACTGGCTTGGTGAAATCTAATTATAGAACACCACCAGCTTGCAGTGTTTGCCCTCCTTCTGAATCTGACCTGAGGCAGGCACTCACCATTGTGAGCCACTCCAGACAGCATGGCACTCAGGACTTCCCATTGGCTTCACTAGGAGTTGTGTTTATTCAGCATTTGTGATAATCAGGCCCTGTCTATTTCAGAGCCTGAGTATGTATCTACAGTGCTAACTTTGGGCCTGCAGGATTGAAAATTTAGAATAGAAGTTATGTTGAATATCTTTTAATTTTTTTTGTTCCATGGCAAGTTTTCTCCTTCTTAATTAATCTATTTCAAAAATAAACATATTGAAAGTGACTGTCTACTGTCGAAGATGACAGTTATCCTTTAATAATGGCCAAATTATTTTTGGGGAGAGGAGATTAAATACTCAGAGGTTTCAAATATGATAAAATTCTTAAAGAAAATTAACAAAGACCTCAGAACCAGATCCAAAGGCCTTTGAATGACTTCTGTTGATTTCAGATAATCAGTTAGATCATCCTTTAGAGGCTACATTTCAGCAGTCCATCCCTATTCAGCAAACAGGTAAGCCCATGAATAACTTAAAGCACATTCTTATGTTCCTTTGAATGTGATATAAAGGCATGTTTAAGCACGTGTTTAAGTGCTTTGCTAAATAGGGATGGCTGTCAGCATGTGCTTAAATGTTTTGCTGAACTGGGACCTTTATACCAATCTCATGATATTTTATTTTACTTTAAAATTAGTACCAGGAGGCAGGCTTAGTGAGTGGAAATACCTCTTTCCTCACAAGACATTTGGGTTTGCAGAATATTCTCTCAAGGCATGCAGGCTGGGGCAAACCTTTTATTGCAGACAAAGAAATAAAATGGTGCACTCCCACATGAAGAGATGAAGATAAGCTTGTGATGGTCACAGGGCTGTCCACCTCAGGGCATGGCTACACTTACAGCTGTACAGCGCTGGGAGTTACAGCTGTCTTCGTACAGCTGTGTGCACCAACGCTGCGGTGTGGCCACATTTGCAGCATTTGCAGCGCTGTTGGGAGTGGTGCATTATAGGCAGCTATCCCAGCGTTCAAGTGGCTGCAACGTGCTTTTCAAAAGAGGGGGGTGGGGTGGAGTGTGACAGGGAGCGTGGGGGAGACAGAGAGAGTGGATTTTTGGAGCTGACACTGTGTCAGCTCCCTGCCTTGCAAGTTCTAAGGACTGAAAGATACACAGCACCAACCTTCAATCATTTTAAAAGTTTTGACCCCTTGCCCCACCCCTCTCTTATTCTAAATGCAAATAGCCTTCAGACCAGATAAGCAGCTGCTCCAAAACGGACTCCCCTCTTACCCCCCTGCCCTGTTGCTTCTCTCCTCAAGCAAACTGTGAACATTCCAAAGATATCCCCCTGCTTGCCTCTGCTGGAGCAAATGAGCTGTGTTTGTTTTTTAGATAAGCAGCTCCAGGAGCCCGGAGTTCACAACAAAACAGCAGAGTGGCTGAACAGGCATTCTGGGATACCTCCGAATACCTCAGAGGCTAATTACAGCGCTTTTGGTGGCCACACTCGCATCACCAGCGCTGCAATCCTTATACCCCAGGTAGAGCAGGAGTACAGCCAGTGCTGCAGCCAGGGAGATGCAGCACTGTATGTGCCTTGCAAGTGTGGACGGTGAGTAAGTTGCAGCGCTGTAAACCCACCACCAGCGCTGCAACTCTCCAGTGTAGCCAAGCCCTCAGTAACTGTTCCTGTCTGGGCTTGGCCAGATGAAAGAGGCACAGAAAGCACTTGCAGCTCATTCAGAGTTTCCTGCCAGCAGTCAAATAGAAGAATGAAAGCCCCCTTCATCCAAATAGAAGTGAGGAAGGGCCAGCAGCCCCCGAGGAGATAATTGAAAAAAGGCAAACTCACACAGTATTAGGGCAGTAGCATTTCAGTCACTTTATTGTGATCACCATTCGCAGATAAGGAATGATGTAACATTTGAAGTCACAATGCTGAAAAATCCTCAGTGGTATATAAACATAATACAAACATTTTGCTGACCAAAACAAATAAATAAATATATAGTAAGTAATGTCTTGCAGGTGGCTGTGGCATAGTACAATAGGAAAGACAGGCACAACAGTATTGCATTGGAGTTGCAACTGCCTTTTTCTCACTAATGTCAGACATCAACTGGAAAATCATGTTTTAAAAGAAAAATTATGTATATATACCTATATAGGCCTCTGTTTTCCAAAGTGATGAGTGATTTTCTATGTCTCAATTTCTGTGTGCACAACTTGAGACACCTTATAGGGGCCTGAATTTCAGAAAGTACAGAGCACACATCCTTTGAAAAGTGGCTCTCTTTCAATATTTCAAGTTTGGTGATGCACAATTCAAGGCACCCAAAAATCACTAATCACTTTTGAAAATGCTGGGCACCACTCTTAGAACCGATTTTGTGCTCTTAACAATCCTGCTCCCCAAAGTCTCCACACCAGGGCACCATTTGGTTTAGTTTGAACTTTAATAGGGATGGTAAGTTTTTGATGCTGCTCAAAGTGATTGGATCCCTTTTGCTGGCCAAGCTGCCCTGTTGCCTTTTCCCAAAACGAAGTCCAAAAGGGTTAAAATTAAACTTGCTCCTGGTGAATCGCAGTCTGCAGGTGATCTGACTTTCAATCTCACTCTCCTGGATGAAGTAGCAGAGGCTGGACTGCTCTGCAGAATTGGGGCTATCAGCATCTTGGCTCACCTGATAGGAGTTCCTCTTGGCTTGTATGTCACTGATTGGATATTCAGCATCTAGGGTAAAACACACACCACCATCACCACTGAGGAAATCCAAAATATTTGAAGGAATGTGCAAAACTCAAGATCTTCCACATGCACACACAAGCACCTCCCTTAGGAATCTCATGCAGTAGGTTTATCATGCTGGAAACTTCAACAGACTCTGTCAGAATTCTTCAGCTGATTTCTTCTGATCTGTCTTGATTTCTACTGGTCTCTATTGGTTTCTACTGGAGAACTATTAACTCCAATAATCACAGGTACTGACTTTCTATTGTCTCGGGGGGTGCTCAACCCCCGGCTCTGCCCCAGGTCCCACTCCCACTCCACCCCTTCCCCAAGGCCCTGCCCCCACTCCACCTCTTCCCATCCCCACTTGACCCTCTCCCCTGAGCACGCCATGTCCTTACTCCTTCCCCCCAACCTCCCAAAGCCTCCTGCATGCTGGGAAACAGCTAATCGCGACAGGTGGTAGGCATGGGAAGGGAGAGGGAGGCTCTGATCGGCGGGGCCGCCAGCTGGCAGAAGGCACTGGGGGGACGGGGAGGAGTTAATAGTGGGGCTGCTGGAGGGTGCTCAGCACCCACCATTTTTCCCCCATGGGTGCTCCAGCCCCGGAACACCGACGGAGCCAGCACCTATGCCAATAATCCTGTAGAACTGTTTCTCTATTCCAAAACCCAGTTGCCACAGGAACAAATAGGAACTAATTAAAAAAAATTCACCTGGAATTTCCAGAATCATTGATTAAAATATTGAGTGGAATCCTGGTTCTATTGAAGTCAGAGGCAAAATTCCCATTAAGTTTGGGACGCGGGGTGGGAACAGAATTTCACTCATTGTGACTAGTTATTAGTTATTAATTCATGTAAAATTTTCCAGGAAGGTTTAAGACTTGGCAACAACAAAATAGGACTCAGATCCTGATGAAAAATTAATAATATTCTGCTAGGAAGGACAACAGAGAGCAATAATTATTGATCTTTTACAAAATAGTTCCAAGGGAATTTTATTATAACAAAACAAAGAATGGAAATTTGTTTTGCAAATATATGAATGTATAATCATAAAGAATATGAAAGGTACAATTGTTTACTTTTACTAATTTATTATAAGAAAAGAGTAGCCAAAGGACTGTGTTTTATCTTTCCGTTTAAATATATTATTAACATAGTGATATCAGCACAGTCATTCATAAACTGAGATTTAAAATTTATATACACGCACCAAAAATATCACACACTATCCACAAAAATACAGGGCCTTTGTTTCCACTTTAGTGCTCCTGTGTAGTCATGTGTACCTGTGCAAAGTGTGTGTGTGTGTGTGTGTACACCACCAGCATTCGTATTTGTTGAGTATTTTATAGCAACTTTACACAGGCATACATGATTCCACAAGATTCATTGCAGTGGAGAATCAGGTCAATGGGATGAAAATTCTGCCCAAAACACAGTTAAATCCAAAAGTTACAAGCAAAACACAACAGCAAATACCAGGAGAAAGTAGGTATAAAGAATCATGCAAATTAATCCTTTGCGTCTTTACTTCCTACGGTGTTATCAGGCAAGATCACATTCATAAACTCTCTTTTACACATCAGTTTATTAAAAGGTATAGGGTATTTGGAAACTATCTACTAAATGTATGGGTCTCTATCCCCATGAATCTTCTGGCATAATTTGCTCCTGTGCAAAGTGGGTGTAAAATGCTAGCCTATTGTAACGGTAGTATTTTACACCCATTTTACACTTATTGGGCCTAATCCTTGGGTTTGGCTGATCTGTGATTAGTACAGAACCCGAGAGGAAGGCAAATGTGGCTGTACATCACCTATACACATCTCCCCTGATCTTGGGACCGGTGAAAAGTAGGTCTGTCCCCAGTGCATCTTAGAACAGCCCTCTGGGCTTCCCTAACTTGCACCCAAATGCAATGAGACCAAATGTATGGTGACCAGATGTCCTGATTTTATAGGTACAGTCCTGATATTTGGGGCTTTTTCTTATATAGGTGCCTATTACCCTCCACACTTTGTCCCAATTTTTCACACTTTCTATCTGGTCACTCTAGACCAGGAGTCAGCAACCTTTCAGAAGTGGTGTGCTGAGTCTTCATTTATTCACTCTAATTTAAGGTTTCGCGTGCCAGTGATACATTTTAACATTTTAGAAGGTCTCTTTCTCTAAGTCTATAATATATAACTAAACTATTGTTGTATGTAAAGTAAATAAGGTTTTAAAAATGTTTAAGAAGCAGAGCCCCCCGGACCAGTGACCAGGATCCAGGCAGTGTGAGTGCCACTGAAAATCCGCTTGCGTGCCGCCTTCTGCACATGTGCCATAGATTGCCTACCCCTGCTCTAGACCAAAGGGACAATCAAGCAGTCAGGAGTTGCTGAAATGCCCTCTCTTTCATGTCCCCTGACATGGTCCCAACACTGGTTCTTGCCACTGGATGTTTCCCCTATGTAAAGGGATTCCTCCTCTAGTCACTTAGCTAGCCTAGCTTTTAATATGCTTTGCACAGCTGGAGTAGCTGAAAAGTAGATTTAAGAGGTCATTATTAGGCTACCCTGCAGAGGTAAATGAAGACATAAGGTGAAAGCTTGTGGGAATCGGACTCTATGGCTTGACTAGGATATTAAGGAATGGGATCCAATGCAAAACACATGGGTCAGCAATGTTCCTATGAGTCAATGTGATTTCTTTTGATGCATTGATTCCCTTTAATTTTTACAGCCTGTATTGGGAAGATTGTTGTTCAGCCAATTTTCTTTCACACTCCTCCCCCGCGAAAGAAACATTATTTTGAGCCAGAGTCTCTTTGTTATTTATTCATTCTTTGGTTTCAGCCTAAAATGTAATGATGATTTCAATGTTTAAAATTAGTGTTTTATATATAGTGCCAGTACTTGGTATACATTAGAGCAGTCCCTAGCTTACATCCACCTGTCAATGGTCTCAGGGACCTGTTCCAGCTGCCAGAAATGGCCAGAACATACAACCTCCTATCCAAATTCCCTTCTTCCTGGACACATCTGGGGGTGTCTCTAAACCATTAGGGATTCCCTCTTCCTGGAGGAATCCTCCACTAGTCAGTTTAAGCCAGTAATGTGCCAGCCTTACACCGTACTCTCTGTGTCAGTAGCAGGGTCATGGTTCTAGCCCACAGTATCTCCACTAAATATGAGGATGGTCTTTGCAGTATGTGATACATTACCTACAGAAGCAGCAGGGATGATAGCTAGCTGAATAGATTAAACGGAAAAGACATACCTGAAAAATCAACCAGCTGAGTGGATGCTAGGTCCCCATAAACAGGTTTTCCAAAAGTCCCATTTTGGTAAATGATCACCATGACTAATGAAAAGAGGAAAAGCCTCGTCATGTCACAGCTAGGGAGAGAGAGAAAGAGAGAGAAATGGATATTAAGTACAAAACTCTGTGTTCCCGATTTCCTCAGAACCATCCCTGCTCTTGCCAACCACTAGGAGCTTGATCTAAGGCTCACTGATATCAATGGGAGACATTCCATCAACTTCAATGGAGGATGGGATCAGGTCCTCTATTGGGAATACATTCAAAACAGCCTGTGCCTAGCTCTCCCTGACCAGAAGGGCTCTGTGTATATTTCTTTAAGTCTTATTAGGGAAAACTCAGCTATCATAATTCAAGTGTCTTGCAATCGTGTCTCAAAAACACATAACACTTTGACAGAAAGTCAGTGGGACTTAGGCTCCCAATAAGCACATACATCACCTTTATTAAATAGATTTTAGGCTCCTAAATCACGTATGCACGTTTGAACATTTTATTTTAATGTTAACCATTTTTTGATTAAACAACAACAACTACAAAAATATTGGCTCAAAAGTTTGAAAATAGATTCTACGATAGAGAAAGATTATTTTATCTCTTTCTTTCTGTCTCTAATACAAGCAGTGTTGCAACAGCTTTCCTCTGAAAGGATTATTAATACCACAACTGACATCTCATTTCATTTGCATGGCTGAAAAATAAAATGCTTGAAACAAACAAATCCACAGCAGGGCTGTTAATTTTAAACCTGGAAAGTTGCTTTTCATTTACAAAAATTTAATCTTGCCTTTGTTCATGTTCTCTCCACAGTTATTTAATGTTTCTAGAGCATTACAGTAGATGTGCACCTAAACATGTGCAGGGATAATAATAAAGCAGCAGAAACTCTCTGGAGGAAAAAAACGCACATGCAGATTAAAGGAACTCTTCTAAAAGTTAAAAGGCTGCCGAGAGGGAAACAGAAGTTAGGAGAGAGGAAAAGGAGAGGGGGAAAAAAAGAGAATAAAAATAAATAAATAAATGGATGTCTACAGTCTGCAGCACTCTTTGCAATTATAGCATTATAATCCTACCTTTTAATAGTTAGAAACCATAATCACCACCACCAATATTTCAGCAGTAACCCACATCTGCAATTTAAGTACCGAGCCCTTTTACATGAATTGGGCAAATGTACTATATACATACAAATAAAATTCAAGAATTACTCTTGTCCCTGAGGTTCCTTCAGTTGCTTCTTAAGCATGGTTCTAGTTTTGGCACTCCACACACGGCAAGTACTAACAGCTCACCTTAGTTAAAGAACCTGCCTTTGCTGCTTGTTTTCTCTCTTCCTCCCTGTGTTTCTCTGTCTGAAGCAGATGCTACTCCCCTATATGAAGAGCCCCCAATTAACTAATTCTGTTGTGATTCTGTTTTTGTGTGCTTCATGAAGTTTTCATGAATCATGGTTTAATAACACGAATAAAGCATCCTTTGGCTGCAACAAAACAAAACAACATCTGGAGAACGTATGTTAATATCAATAGTGCCGCCTACTGCTCTAATTTTCACAGTGCAATGCTCTCTGTGTGTGTGTCTGTGTGTATATCTATAACTGCTACAAAACATCAGAATTCCCTGCTACAAAGTTTGACTCAGAATATGTATAAGCATTTTGAACACCCCTGTTTATTTTGTTTTCCAAGGGCTTACAGGTGATAGTGAAATTGTTTACCTTTACAGCAAACTAACAAAACCCATGCATTATTGCTAGTTACACACCCTACACTTCTATAAACTAAAGTTTCTTCCCTAACACATATTTACTCACCTTCAGTGGTGAGGTAGATTTCATTGGGATCAATTTTGCCCAACAAAAATAGGACCCAAAGCAGTACTACAGTTTCTCCATCTATGAAATGAGAATAATGACCAAGACCCACTCCTGGAATGGTGAAAGCCCGAATTCATTAATGTCCATAAGAAAGTTTGAGCTACTCAGATGGAAGACAGAAGGTCTTCAAGGAAGGCCTAGTATAAGACACAAGCAGGCAAAATTCCCACTGTCTTAAATGAGAGTTTGTCCATATTTTGAAAACTCTGAAGACAAACCAAAAAGACAAACCAAGAGTAACCTAAAGATATGTTCACACAGCAACCTGACACCTGCCATGCCAGCCAGCTCAGGACTCCGCTGTGGGGTTGTTTCACTGCTGTGTAGACGTCTGGGCCAGGTCTCTAACACCCTGCAAGGTGGGAGGTCTACACAGCAGTGAAACAGCCCTGCAGCCTGAGCTCCATGAGCCCAAGTTGGCTGGCACAGCCCAGCTGCAGGTTTTGTGTAGACGTTGCATTTATTGCTCACAGACATCTTCAGTGCACATAGAATATGATTCCTCTTCAAAGACCTTGTAAGCATGAACAAATTATTATTCACCATCCAGGTAAGTAGTGTTATTCCCATGTTGCAGGTGGAAAATTGAGGCAACAAGGTTCAGTTCACAAAAGAAGCCAGTCTTAGAGGCTGGACTATAACTCTGCATATGTCTACACTGCAATGTGAGCCCGTGCTTGAGACCAGGCTCAAAGTTAACCCCTGTGCGTTGACAATGCAATTGTGCTAACCCAGGGCTTGGACCCGGGGTCCCAGGATCCTGCAGGTAGGGCTAGAGAGTCCAATCTCGATGCAAGCTGGGACCTAGGGTCCCAGTCTTATTGCTTTGCAGTGTAGCTGCGGTCCTGCTTGATTCAGGTCCCAGGAGTCGTCTGGAAGTATCCCACAATTCCATGGACAACTTCCATATGCCTTTCTGTGCCAACTATCTGCAATCCACTCTATTGCAAATAGAAGGCCCCTTCCCCCTACCTTGGCAAACAGCAGAAGTTCAGGTCAGCATTAACCCATTCTGTTCTGCTCACCAATCTGCAAGCAGGGGCGCTGGAACTGAGGGGTCAGGAGGTGGAGAGAAGAGAGTGGGGGGCAGGGTCTTGGGTGAAGGGGCGGCATGGGGGCAGGGCCATGGTTTGGGCACCGGTAGCCCCCCACTTTTAGGGAGCTTCTGCGGCTCTTGTCTGCAAGCATGCTATCAGAGAAGCCCCCTGGGTTTGCAATGGAGAGAGAACCAATCAAGCCTTTTGCTAAGGAGCTGCTTCCCAGTAATGCACAAGGCTGGCAGTAAAGTTTCCCCAGGGTGCACCATGTTCCTAGGGCTAGAGCAGCCACATTTCAGGGAAAGGGGCATTCGGGACTTGGAGATATGGTTACTTTGACTTGGGTCTGTGCACTGTACTGTGAAAGCCAGAGCCTAGGTTCAAGCATGGGTCAAAAAATGCTTAAACGAGTTTTAAAACACAATCTAGACACCCAAGCCCATGGTTTCCTATCACAGGTCAGCTGACTCGAGAGAACTTACATTGCAGTGTAGGCATATGCTCTGTGGCTTTTAGTTCTGTGCTCATAAAGCTAGTAAATATTTCCTTCTGAAGTATACTTTATGAACTATTATTCTTTTTATTGTTTTTTGGATTGGCTTATCAATTGATTATTTTGATATTTTTATTATTTATTTGTAATGCCTATTTTTAAAACATAGGTTTTTTTGCTCCCAATTTCTTTTAGCTATGTTGGGCCTAGTTTAGTGCAGGGAAAGATCTGTGTATCTTGGGCATCACACCCACTGCACTATGGAGATCAGACACTATGCAGAACACTTAATCTTAGCTTTCCACAAATGTATGGAATGAAACCCCCTACCACTGGTAATGATGCTCTTTCCAAGTAGAGAAAGTGTATTTAATAATCGGTTGCTAGACCTGCACTTTCTCAAGAAGTTTTATAACTTGCATTAATAATCATATTCCTAGAACAGAGAAAAAATAGTCAGGAATGAAAAATTCGGGGAGGGTATCAATTTTCAGTGCTTTGTGTACTGCAGTTGGAACATGGGTATAAATAATGTTATCAGTTTAATTTAAATCAATCAGCCTGATTCTCCTCTGACACCCGTTTTACACTTGTGTAACTCTGCCGGGCCAACTAAAATCAATGGAACTATGTCAATTTATACCAATTGAGAATCAGGCCTATTGACTTCACTTAAGTCACGCTTTATGTATGGATGCATTCTATGTGAGATTATGAACTCTCTGTAAGTATCTTTACCATCCTGCATATTGAAGATATGGCCTTGTAGCTTCTTTATTTTCCTTTTACCACCATATTGGACTGAAATTTCAAATGGCAATGATACAGAGCTGATAATGCCTGGTCATTAAACAGGGATGGTCTTCTATGCAAATACAGTCCTCCCAGATAATAGACCAGCTCCTACCCAGTAGAACTGGTTGTCAGAATCTGGCAACAAATTCACCTGGCAGGGGTCTGGGATCTTCTGAGGAGGCTGATCCCAGACTGAGGGACTGGAAGGTTATAAAAAGGGCAAGCAGGAACTCATCTGTTTGGAGCCTTTGACCTTTTTCACCAGCTCAAGCAGAGGGAAACTGCTATAGGAGCCTGACAAGGCAGAGAGAACCCTGCCTATCTGAACTCAGACAGTCCACAGAGGACTCCCAAGGGAAAGGTGAGCTCAAATGATGGGGACATTTTGTTCAGGATGTTTGTTTTCCTCTATATGATATATATACCCTGTATGTATTTCTCATGTTTCAGTAAAAACCAATGGTATTTCATAATCTTGTGCAATGTAATTCTGTGTGTGATATGTGCTATACCTACCCTGTGCCCTTTGAAGTGTTACCCTGTGAACCCAGAATATCCATATGTCTGCAGTTCTGGGAGAGGGTGTATTTGAGCTAAAACGGAGTCTGGCGGGGTAAGGGGGGACATCAGCACTGGTATCAATGACTAGGCAGCAGGAATGAAAGGTTTCAGCTCTCAGGAGAGGGTATTAGATAGAGGATATGCACCTCAAGTGTGTGTCTTTAGTCCCCAAGACAGAAGCAGTGGCTGAACTGGTTCAGACTCTGGACACTGAATACACATGGGCTCCAGCAGTTGGATCCCCTCACAGCAATCTGGTGAGTGGCTAAAAGGGGCCTGGAACTATGGGAGATGAATCAGGTCTCACATCCCTAGGGATCAGTCCTGCAACCCTTACACACACATTACAAGTACTAAATACTGAAATACGAATGATGGTGCTGTAATTGAAGAGTAGCTTTTATGTATTAATTAGTACCAATGTAAGTAGAATAAATACATAGTGTACAATGGTATTTTGTTACAGTTTAACAGGAACCCAAATCTGTAATGAAAAATGCATAACTGCTTTAAAAACTGAGCAAGTCTATAATGGACAAGAGATGCTGAAGAGGTCAAAGGTTCAATAAGCCTCTTTTAAAATATTTCTTTTGTTTTAAGTTTGCAGATTTTGATCAACATATTATTATAATACAGGCTGTCGATTAAAAAAACATTCAAGTCAATACAATTTAATATGCAGGGCACGATTCTCAAAAAAACCCCAATATTTTTAAGAGTTTCAGCTTCTCTGTTTATAGTGCAAATCAGAGGCCTGGTCTACACTACGTGTTTAAACTGAATTTAGCAGCGTTAAATGGAATTAACCCTGCACCCATCCACACAACAAAGCCCTTTATATCAATATAAAGGGCTCTTTAAACCGATTTCTGTACTCCTCCCCGATGAGGGGAGTAGCACTGAAATGGGTATTGCCATGTCGGATTAGAGTTAGTGTGGGCGCAATTCGATGGTATTGGCCTCTGTTATACCAATTATATTAGACCAGTAAAAAACCAGCAGGATCTTATTAAAGGGGACAAGACAAAGATGCCACATTTATTATGATAACAATTTATGACTAATAACTAATATCTTAATTCTTATACACACACACACACATTATACCTAATACCTATACACACACACACACACACACATACACACACACTCGCATTATACCTAATACCTATACACACGCACACACACACACACACACACACATCCATCAGATGTTCTGCAGCTGCTGCATAGTTACCAGTCCTGAAGATAGCTTAAGTTCATAGCTTGATTTTGTAGCTTGGGTTCGTAGCTTGTGGCGGCTAACTGGCCAGGAAAGCCGGACTCAAGGACAAGCTGGATCTCTGTTGGGCAGGCACTGATGTCCTTCCATGTTGGCAGCAGAATGTTACCCAGAGTCTCTCATCTCACCCTTCTTTTTTATAGGCTTTTAGTTTGGATTCAAAGTCTATAGGTCTTGCTGTGTCACGCTGCCTCTGGGTTTAGATTGATCACTCATCAATTGCAGGCGTGACTTTCAGCCTTGAACCTGGCTTTGATCTTCCTTCTGTTGTTCTGTTGTCCTTTTCTTTTTAGAGTGGATGCTTCTTACTTTGTTTAGGGCTGTTGTCTAGGTCTTCAGCCGTTGGTATTTGAACTTTATCTCATCAGGACAGGCTGGGGCTGGAGGTTGATTCCGTCATTCATACATACCTCATTCACACATCTAAACTAAACTAATAAGATTACAGCAGGGTTTGCAAAAATGAAGGTTGGAGGAAGCTTTTACAAAATGGAGTGAGTGTTTTAAAATGGGGTTTGAATTACAATATGGAACAGAAGTTACAGTGTAGGCAAGTGTAGTGAATGGTGAACAGAAGTTACATTAATAAAGTGAACAATTAAAAACAATTTCATTTATCAGTTCTACACCTCTGGGCGGTATCCCACAGTGCACCATTGTGTCTGCTCTGGAAAGCAATCTGAACTTGGATGCACTGGCCAGGTAGACAGGAAAGGCCCCGCTAACTTTTGAATTTCATTTCCTGTTTGCCCAGCATGGAGCTCTGATCAGCACGGGTGGCAATGCAGTCCCAAATCCAAAAAGAGCTCCAGCATGGACCATACGGGAGATACTGGATCTGATCGCTGTGTGGGGAGACAAATCTGTTCTATCACAGCTCCATTACAGAAGACGAAATGCCAAAGCATTTGAAAAAATCTCCAGGCTATGATAGACAGAGGCCACAGCAGGGACTCAGCACAGTGCTGCGTGACAAGCGTAACGGAAAGCTAAAGAATCAAATGGACGCTCATGGAGGGAAGGAGGGGGATTGAGGACTCCAGCTATCCCACAGTCCCTGCAGTCTCCGAAAAGCATTTGCATTCTTGGCTGAACTCCCAATGCCTGAAGGGTCAAAAACATTTTCCCGGGTGTTTCAGGGTGTATGTCGTCAATATACACCCTTCTCCCATCCCCCAAAAAGAAAAGGGAAAAAAATAGTTTCTCACCTTTTTTCAGTGTCACCCTATGTCTACTGCATGCTGCTGGTAGACGGGGTGCTGCAGCGCTGAACACCAGCATCCCCTTCCCGGTGGCAGATGGTGCAAAATGACTGGTAGCCATCGTCATCATCAGCCTGTGAGTGCTCCTGGCTGGCCTAGGTGAGGTCAGCTGGGGGCGCCTGAGTAAAAATGGGAATGACTCCCAGTCATTCCCGGCAGGCGGTACAAAAGGCTTGATAACCGTCCTCATCATAGCAACTGGAGGCTGAGCTCCGTCAGCCCCCCCTCCTTTTATGTCTAAAGAAGATTCTGTACTTCCTGGACTATCATAGCAGCAGGAGGCTGCGCTCCTCTCCCCCTCACCCTTTAATGTCCTGCCTGGACTATCATAGCAGCAGGAGGCTGCCTCCTCCTCATTTTATCTCACTAAAAACTCAGTGTTTCTTATTCCTGCATTCTTTATTACTTCATCACATAAATGGGGGGACACTGCCACAGTAGCCCAGGATGGTTGGGGGAGGAGGGAAGCAACGGGTGGGGTTGTTGCAGGGCCACCCCCTAGAATGGCATGCAGCTCATCATTTCTGCTGGTTCTCTGGGGCTCTGACCCGGAGCAGCTGTGCTCTCTGATTCTCTAGTACACTTGACCCATATTCTAGGCAGGACTGACTCTATTTTTAGACAAAACATAAAGAAGGGAATGACCCGGGGAGTCATTCCCATTTTTGTCCATGCGCCCCCGGCCAACCTCAGCGAGGCCAGCCAGGAGCACCCATGACAGCAGCAGACGGTACAAAAGGATTGATAACCGTCATCGCCAATTTACAATTGCAAACGGTGCAAACCATCATCTCATCGCCAATTTACAATGGCAGACAGTGCAATAGGGCTGGTCACCATCTCTGCTACCTTGCAAAGGCAAATAAATGCTGCTGTGTAGCACTGCAGTACCGTGTCTGTCAGCAGCATCCAGTACACATACAGTGACAGTGACGAAAGGCAAAACAGGCTCCATGGTTGCCATGCTATGGCGTCTGCCAGGGCAATCCAGGGAAAAAGGGCGCGAAATGATTGTCTGCTGTTGCTTTCATGTAGGAAGGATTGAGTGACGACATTTACCCAGAATCACCCGCGACACTGTTTTTGCCCCATTATGAATTGGGATCTCAACCGAGAATTCCAATGGGCGGGGGAGACTGCGGGAACTATGGGATAGCTACGGGATAGCTACCCACAGTGCAACACTCCGGAAATCGACGCTAGCCTTGGTACATGGATGCACACCGCCGAATTAATGTGCTTAGTGTGGCCACGTGCACTCAACTTTATACAATCTGTTTTAAAAAACTGGTTTATGTAAAATCGGAATAATCCCATAGTGTAGACATACCCAGAGTCCTTGCTCCTCTACTACCAGATTGCAGCCTGCAATTGAATGAGAGGTGCAAATTGTGCCTACGATTCCTTTTTTGCCTGAGCAAATTTTGTGCATGCAAATTGCACGTGCAAACAAGGGGAGATATCCTGGCCCATTGAACCTGGTGAGAGTTTTGCCAGCAACTTCAACAGAGCCAGGATTTCACCAA
Source organism: Gopherus flavomarginatus (assembly GCF_025201925.1). NCBI lineage: Eukaryota > Metazoa > Chordata > Testudines > Testudinidae > Gopherus > Gopherus flavomarginatus. Next base: position 127,821,362 of record NC_066617.1, read on the forward strand.
GAAAGATGGACCTTTTGAAACTCGTCCATATAAAGAGATGAATTACATATACCTTATTGTTCCAACAAGGCCTATTTCATAATAAATGTAGCTAAAGCTTTTATTGCACAGTCTAGTCCATATTCATCATTATTGTCAGGATAAGTTAAGAGTTTAGCTACAGATCCTCTCTTATTATATATATGCAATGGTTGGGAATTGGGTTTTGTTGTTGTTGTTTGGTTTTGTCTTTTTTCTTCCCTTGTCATTTGTATAAATGTCTGTTACACAATGATAAAGAGACAGATGCCTGTGCACTTCTAAGAAGAGTGTTTAAAAAGCAACCCACTACACAAACCCACAGAGGAGAGAGTTAAAAATGATCTACAGGCTGGCATTATAAAGCTTTAAAGGCAACATATCCAATTTTCCTGAAGCAATTTCATGCAAAGCAATTTTTACCTGCTTTGTGAAAGTCTCTGGGGGTTGTGAATTTCACCATGGGCTTATAAAGTGGTCTTGACTCCTGTGTGATTTGACAGAGATGTACATGTATCTTTTTGGCTGATAACAGTATCTCTTACCTACCAGAAACATTCAGCGTTCAGAAAGATAGTGGTGGAAAGTCAGTTGGCTCTATCCAATGCACTGAACCAGCCTCTTATTTGGATATTGTTTTCTTTTTTAAACTTTCCACACCATTGAAACTGTGGGGTGTCTTATTTTCTTTTTCTCTAGATATTTGAAAACAGCAAGCAAATCTGGGAATATGCTGTGTAAACAAATCCTCAAGAAAAGGAAGAGCCACAGACGAAATAAAATATACATAGTTTATGAGCTAATAATAATTAAATTTTGCTCTTATACAGCACTTCTCATATGAGTATCAAAGCTTTTTCAAAGATGCATGAATGTTATTTCCAGTTTACAAAAGAAGCAGCTGAGGTACAGAGTGGCTACATGATTTGCCCAAGCTCACATAAGGAGAGTACTCCAATGTTTGTGATTTGACCTAATGATGAAGCCCCATTCCCTGGAGTCAGGGGATTACATCATAACTCAGCTTTAAAAAATAAACATGGTTCTAGCCTTTATGGTCGAGGAGGAAAGCTGGAAAATGTGAACCTCATAGGATTGAAAATGAAAAAGCAATTAAAAGAGTCACCAAATTATTATTATTATTAAAGTTTCATGATTTTTAAGCGAATCTCCTGATTTTTGAATGTTTGGGGTTAGCAAGGCTTCAGTAAGTCAGCAGCACATATCTGATATTACTATTGACTGTCTGATTGTTGTATGCAGTGTAGTTGTAGCAGTGTTGGTCCCAGGATATTAAAGGGACAAAGTGGATGAGGTGATACCTTTTATTGGACCAACTTCTGTTGGTGAGAGAGACGAGTTTTCGAGTCTGTACACAGAGATCTTCTGAAGCTTCTCTCTCTCTGACCAACAAAAGTTAGTCCAATAAAATATTACCTCACTCAGCTTGTCTGTCTGTCATCATTTTGGGAAATTATTGATCTAGGATTGGAGACTTGAATTCCTTCAGGCAAAGGACCCTAAGGGAGGTAGGTGCCAAATTCCCAATGACTTGCCCAGTGATTAGGGTTCCAAATTGCCTTAATAGTTATTCACTTTAATAACGAGAGAGAACAAATGTAAACTCTTTGGTTCAAAGATCATCTTTGTGTGTGTGTGTGTGTATTGTGCCTGGCACTATATACCCTGAGCCCAGATTAGAGTTAACACAATATAAATAATAAATCACAATATTTATTGTTATGAGACCAATGCCAATTCTTTGACTGGGATCATGCCACTAAGTATGTTAGGATCTGTGGATGATACATCAAATGTGCTGGCTTGATCTGGGAGTGGCTTGGCTACACTCGAAACTCCCGCGGCAGCGTTTTGAAGTGCGAGTGCTCTCCCAGCCCTGCACATACTCCATCTCTCCATGTGGATTAGCTTGCAGCGCTGGGAGCCGCGCTCCCAGCGCTGGGGCACTGTTTACACTGGAGCTTTGCAGCGCTGTAACTTGCTGCGCTTAGGGGTGTGTTTTTTCACACCCCTGGGCGAGAATGTTGCAGCGCTGTAAAGCGCCAGTGTAGCCAAATTTAAAGGAAAAGTGCCTTCTGAGTAGGCCCTCCAGATTCCTCAGTATAAAGCTATTTCTTGATTTACTAGCTTGCTTACCTAGTAATTTAAAGAGGTGTGTGGCGGCCTCTACTGGTACATATGGGGCATAAAAACAAAGAGTGTACTTCACTGCTTTGCATTTTCATAGGCATTTACACCGTGCACAGCGGGTGTAAGATGTTTCCATTCTCATTCACTAGTGAGCTATACTCTCTATAGAGGGGCGAATGACAGTACAAGGCGCAAGGCAATGGAGAAGGAGGCCCAAAGAATTTCTTTGTTAAGAAAAGACAAGCACCCAACTAGCACCTATGTCTGTGCTGTGTGAACTATACAGAGTTCCTTGCTAGTTCTCTGGTGAAAACTATTCCTTGAAATATTTGATGACTGTATATTGTACAGTATATAGATACATTGGCCAGGATATTATGGGCAAAATATGCAATAATCATCCGTTGTACAGTGTTAAATTATTGGCTGTGTTACATATTCTGATCAGTGTTGCTAATTTTATGGTAAGTCTCTTTATGGTGTTTTTTTTTAAATCCTCAGCTCCTGGGAGCATGTGATTACATGAGAATCTCAGCTCTTTCTGCTGTCAGAGCTTTGGAGAAAAGTGACTTGAATATACCCGAAATGTTCAGAAGGCAAATAAAAAAATCTCAATTTTTTTTAAATTCTTTTTTAAAATCTCATTATTTTTAAACGAATGTCAAGACTTTCTGGGAGCTAACTCATTAAATTTGGACTCTTGGGGTTGGCAACACTGTGATATAGTGAGAAACCAGCGCTAGATTTAAAGTTACTCTCCGGCATAGCTGCACTGGCACAAAGAAGCTGTAAGGTTCGACACCCCTCAGATGAATAGCATGAGCACAGGAGACTCATGTGCCCCATAAATCTCAGCCATGCGCTGCCTCCGCAACAGGTGTCAGCACGGGGGGCTTTCTTGGGTGGGCCATAGTCATGTCAGAGGTGGGCAAAAGAAGGGGAGAAGTGGACATGAACATGGTGCTGGTGACTCTATACCCCCTGCAATGGCCCTTAGGAACCATTACACTAAAGGTGCAAATTAGGGCTTTCCTGGCCTCCAATGGGAATTGAACTGGCCTCTGGTAGCACCTGAATAGGGGAGTATAAACTGTTTCTTGTCCATCCCTGCACTGGTTTGTGCTTGAGTGTGGATTTGCTCCCAGAGCACACAATTTTGATACTGTACCTTGAGGTCCTACCTTTATTCCATAGAACTATTCTCTGAATTTTAAAAATGCATATGCCCATGCAATTTTGCATGTGCTTGAAGGTATTTGCTATTTTATAAATTAGAGGTGGAAAGTATATATATTCTGCTCTCACTTTTACCAGTGCCACAGTTGGGTAATCCTCTTGTCCTCAAAGGAGGTGCTCTGGATTTGCACCAGTTTAAGTGACATCAGCCAGGCCCACAAGGTTATCATGCTGTCCATCCCCTTGTCAGCGCAAGATTATTTCCTACACTACTAATTCTAGAGATGAGCCTGAGCTAACCCTCAGATCTGAACAGCCCTGAACTTTGGGTTTGGGACAGGTCACAATCTAAAATCAGATTAAGATTCAAATTTTTGCCTCTTCCTCCATCTCTATAATAAACTGGTTCATGGGTCTGATTCACTACTGCATTACACCATTTTGCACTGAGGTGCCTCTGTTGATGGCACAGACTGGAGAAATGCAGTGGTGAATGACAGATCTGGACTCCTCCAAATTTTGGGGAATTTGATATTGAGATCTGGATCCACACTTTGCAACCTAGTCCCAGGTCTAGTATTTTCCAGTACCTTGTCCACTCTAGTTTTAAAAGCCTCAGGCAAAGAGCTTCTCTCTTCTTCCTTTTGAAAGATTAACACACTTTAATAAATATCAATTTTCAGCCTAAATTTCCTTTTGCTCAGTTTCATCCCATTACTACTACTTATATACTCATGAACTACAAAGGCATTTTCTCTATTGCCTTGTACTGAAGGTTGACATAAGAGTTCCTTATTAATTGTGCCCAGTCTTTGAGCTCCAGGAGGTTAATTTTGGTTTTATTTTATTTTTTGAAGTAAGATTCTAGCCCTTTTCTTTACAGAGATAGCCTTGAAAATGGGATTTGATATAAACCAATGGTTAGGGTGGAAAGGAACAAGGAGCTTTGTTTCTACAGGAGATGAGGCCTTTACTGAGTTTCAGCCCTCACTGATACTGGATGGCTGGTGTTCACTCAGGCTGGTGGCGTTGCATGGGTATAGCCACCCTTGCTGCAGCAGCTACTACAAAGGGAACTCCCCTCCTGTTGTCCCCCAACAGAGCCTCTAGGAGCACATGGGGGATGTGCTATACAGTACCATATCCGCACACCTCACCAGGGGAGGAGGCACCAAGTCGCTTCTGCATTGAGTGCAAGTATGGCAGCTGCTGCAGTCTGTCTCTCTTCCTAACACTGCTTGCCTGGCTGCCCAGGCCACAGTATGAAGAGCTCCTGTTAGGTTGGAGCCCAGAGGCCAGTTCCTCATCACCTCCACCACAGAGAGGAAAGCTGCTCTCCTCCAACCCTACTCACCAGGTAGGGAGACCTACTCCCATTCACACCCACCCGCTGAGTCTAGGGAGAGCCACTCCCCCACCCTGAGTCCTCAGCCAATCTCTGTGCACACACCAGCCAGTTCATAGAATCATAGAATATCAGGGTTGGAAGGGACCTCAGGAGGTCATCTAGTCTAGCTGGGTAGTTGCTGGTCCAGCCAGTCCCACACACCAACCAGAGGAGACCCGCCCACTTCCAAAACCAAGGGAAACCAACTGACTACCCAGTGCACCACCAGTACTCCCTTCCACCTGATCAGTCGGCCCTCAGTTAGAGGCCACAGGATGACCAGTGGTGCAAGTAGAGTTCAAGTAGGGACACAAATGTGGGGGCATGTGACTTCCCCACATGACCTCCCCTCCCCGCTCCTAGCCCGGGTCCTTTTGCTCTCTCTGTCCCCTCCCCATTGTCCATCCCATGTTACCGGGAGGTCGGTGGGTGGGTGGGGCTCTGTCCTCCTCTTGCTGCATTGAAGACTTCTGAACCACAGGGCTTTCTGGAACCGCAGTGGTGAACGGAGCAGAACGTGGGGCCATGGGTGACTCCACACCAGCAGCTCCTCTAGAGATGCAGTACCACCCCAGTCCTGCGCCCAGCCCTTCCACGCAGCTGCATCTCCTGAGTCCTGTCTGGGGTCTGGAGGACAGGGCTGTGGGGCAGGCATGGGGGCGGTACAGTTGTGCCGGAGGAGCTGCTGGCGTGGGGCCGCTGGGCGGCTCCACGTTCTGCTCCTCCTGCCTCTTTCCGGTATGGCATACCAGCTATAAATAAGTACCGCCCTACTTACACCACTAGGGATGACCCACCTGCCCACACTTCTGCCAGTAGAGGATGTTCAGCTGGAACCGCTGCTGCTGCTATAGGGAATAGCTGCCAGGGAATGAAGTCAGCTAGAGGAGATTTCATGAGGCCCTAGGGGAGGAAGAAGCACAGGGAAGTGCACTGGGAGGTGTTAAATCAGAGGTTAGAAGTCAGATTGTAGAACTGATGGATTTTTTTGCTAGCGAGTCTCGAGGGATGGATTGGCGGGGAGGGAGGGATGAGATGGGGAATGGATATTTTATCCAGGAAATAATACTTGTATCACCAACTCAGGCAGAATGTTTTTAAGGGAGTATCCTTGTATCCTTAGCCTTATTGACTGCAATGGGACTGGTTGGCATGAGTAAGGGAGGCAAATTGTCTCTTTTCTTTTTTGTTTTCTGATGTCACTTTTAAAGGAATCTAATGCTACTACAGATTGCCAATGTCTTTCTGGTATGGAAGGATCTGGAACTTTGCTGTGTGGTCTCATCACTGTCACACACACATAGGGACTGACACCTTAAGGGTCTGTACTGCAGTGTATATCCAGCCCAGAATCACACTGAGGTTTTGCCTCCATTACAAACTGATAACTGCTTTGGTCTCCAGTATTCCTCCAGGTGGAATAATACATATATTATAAATATAGTAAGTATTAATATTTTACACTTCTTATAACACCTTTCACCTGAGGATCTCAAAGGGCTTAACAGATATTAATGAATTAAGGTTCACAACATCCTTGCAGGCTAGGTATTATCCCAATTTTACAGCTGAAGAAACTGAGGCCCAGAGAGGTTAAGTGACTTACCCAAGATCTCGGTGATTACAGAGTAGTGAATAGAACCCAAAGATCCTGACTCCTAGTCTGCTATTCTAACCATGAAAACATGCTCCTTCCTTTCTCAAATTCAGGCTCATATCATTATGTCACACCTATATCTTTAACCATTCTACATCCCTAGGATTTTTTTTCTTTAAATCTGTGATCACTAGAGCTTGTCACAAAACAGAAAAAAAATGTGAATTTTCATGATTACTCCTCCTTTTTAATTGAACTACGAAATTTTGATGACTATGTTCATCATCATTTTGCACTTTTAAAGACATTGACCAGTAGTTCCATAGCTTGCTGAGAAATGGGAAAAAAACTGACATTCTTTTTTTTATTGAGACTTTAACTAGTTTTTGTCCCTACACATGTTTACAGTGGATACATAATCAATAAGCATTAATAACACCTGGTTCATTTACATAATCACAGGTGTAATAACATTTTTATTTTTATGTAATTTGTTCTTAAATACTTGCAAATATTCCAAAATTCTGAAGTTAGTCTCACTATCTCCCTTGAGATGTATTATTTGTTGCCCCTATATTGCAGATAGGGAAATTGAGTTAGAAAGGAATTCAATGACTTATTCAAAGACACAAAGTGAATCATTGGAGAGGGTGGAATAGATCCCTGAAACTTGACTCAGAGACGAGTCCTAGTTATTTTAAACCACTAGACAATACTATTTAATATATCTGTGAATTTAATGCACATTTTATTTAGTTTTCCTTCCAGATCATTACTACAGAACTTAAATAAAACCATGCCAGAAGGAAGCCAGAAAAAGAGAAGCATGAGTGCTAAGAAAACTAGAGTGAAACTCCAGTGGAGGAATTAGGGCCCTGATTCAAGAAATCACCTGTATTCAGGAAAACACTCAAGCATGTCGTTAAAGTTAAGTATGTGTTTAAGTTTAATCAGGCTTAGGGGTCTGATCCAAAGCAGTTCATTAACCTCACTGGACTTTGAGTCAGACCCTAACAGAGACAGACAGAAGCCTGTGTGTGGGGTAACTAGGGCTAGCAAAGCAACAGAAGAAGGAGGTGGATTTGGTAAACTTAATTAAATCTCCTAGAACTTTTCTTAGAGGTGATGACAAATATTTCATATGTAAATTTGAAAGCCCTGAAACCAAATCCTAGATATCATGTTGGTTAGGTGCGTGACAGACAGAGATCAGTGAGTGTAACATGAAGGGGTGGGTCTTGATGGGAGCCATAAGGGGCAGGGCTCAACTCAGGTGGCAAATTTATAGGTCTTCCCTAGGGGAAGTGTTGATGAGTTTCACTTATTCCTAAGTCTGGTGGATATTGAAAGTTGTGGCTGAGAATCCTGATGCTGATCTTTGCCTCCCTCTGAGAGAGAGGCCTGCCCCCAGAACAGCCAGACCTGCTTGGATCAGCTTTGAATTCCTATCTCTGCCAACAGCTGTCTAGCAAGTCCATGGGATTTCACTGAGCCAGTTTAATACTCATAGTCAGACAGTTTAAACCCATTAGCTCCCAGCTAGTGGAGTTAATTTGCTCCGCCAAGCCCAGCTCTCAGGCAGGTTTTGCCAATCAAAACCAAAGAGGAAATCAAAAATAGCTATAAATTTAATAAAGGTTGCAGCCTGCACTGTAAGAGCTAAACCCTGAAAACAAAATGCCTCTGGTTAGATCACTGTCTGTGACCTCTCTTAATGGGCTTCCTCAGTGGGAGGATGAAGACCTGCCAGTGGAGGATTTACTGCTCTTTGAAGTCGCTTGGGAAGTTACCAATAAAGGTCTGTACAGCACTTTACATGTTAATATGATTGGTTTTGGGATGTGGGGGGGGGAGGGAATGGATGTGAACGTTATTAAGTGGGAACTATGGAAATGGATGCTTCATAAATGCACCTAGACGTTTTATTCAGAAAGAGCACTTAGGAAATTGTATCAAAAGAAGTGTGTCACTCTGTGTACATGTGTGTGCATGGAAGCACATGTGATTGTATATGTGCTATACCTGCGTGTGCTTATTCAGAATGCATGTGTGTAACCCATGTGTGTATATTTGTCCACGTACAGACTTTTGTGCACCAGTCACAAAAATATGGGTGAGTGTGTAAGTGTTGTGCATATGTGTGTGTAGATATATGGCTGTTACTCTCTTTGTATTGCTATGCTGTATATGTATGTGAGACTTATTTTTTTAACTGATGCAAAATCTTTGTGAATGCAAAGCATAAAAATAAGCATTTGTGAGACAGTAAATGCATTCAAGTGCAGTGATTTTCTTCAGCCTTCCCTTGCAGAATGAAAGCCATATTCTCAACTGATATAAATCAACATAGCTCCGCTGAAGTCAGGAGTAGATCCAAGAAGTTAGTGGGGCTGCATCAGTTTACACCAGTTAAAAATCTAGCCAAATATTTGCAAGCATGTCTAAAGGCAGATATTGCATGAGAGCTTTCACGGTTGGTGCATGTGATCATATTTGAACTGTGCACATTGCTCTAGCTAATATGACCTCTCTGCCAGACTTCAGATTTAAAGTGCTAATAGAGCTATCCTATTTTAACAAAGCAGCTTGAGTTCAGCAAAGGGGGAAAGGCAGTAATGTTGCAGCATAAATGAGTTACTAGGAGTCAATGATTGACATTGTGTATCTTGCTGCCAGTGTGGATAAATAAAGAGAAGATTAGTTGAGGAATAGATTGTATTCTGTAACATCTGAACCCTAAAGGACAAATGTAAGTGAGAGGAACAGATAGCCTTAGGGTTAACATTCTACCTGGAGTATTTTGCAGGTATAGTACTTATTTTTACCAATGTGCCTGGCAAACAATTGGCAGGTAGATGGCAGCAGAAATCTGGCTAAATCAAAGGGTTCTATTAATGTATAATTTAAATCCACAGTGTAAATTCTTTCTGTGTATTTACAAAGCACATAATGGGCCATACTCTCAGTGAAGCTACACAGATTTATCCTACAAATCCTGTCCAACTAAATTATTTGGAACTCAACAAGTTTGAACATAATGTACTAATAGTTACACCAAGTAATGACCTTATACTTTGTCAACCTGAATCTTAGAACTGATTGAATTAGCCATACCAAATGATTTTTTACTTTACATCAGAGCCTTCTTACAAATTGTCCCTTAACTCATCCTGGTTTGAAGTACTTGTTCTAATTATTATATATTTGATATATTAATATACATTTGAGCAAATGTTTTTTGCAAAGTCTTTGTAGCTCATGTTCCTTCAAGTAGTGAATATTTTGTCTGTGTGTTTGAGCCATGTAAGTTGTGCTTTAATACTGTTTCCTGATAGGGTGACCTCACTTTTATAAATAGCAGTAGTTCCTGGAGAAATCTCTGGTCTGTAGGTCTCCTATGGCGAGGGTGGGCAGCACTTTAGAGTTATAGGAAAGTGAGACATAGGAAATGATAAGAGGGCCTAAGAAATGTTAGGACATAGGAAAAAATATTGTGTCTTCCTTTGCACGAGAAAGAACAAAATATTAGGTGAAATACATTGACCCCCACCTCATGCAGTGGCATACCCCTGTAATCCCAGCCACTTGGGAGGCCGAGGCTGGCGATTGCTGGAGTTCTGGGCTGTGGTGCACTATGCCGATTGGGTGTCTGGTGCCACTGACAGGCTGGCCAGGAGGCGGCTGAAGAAATGGCTAGAACAACATGAATGACGTTGTGATTGGCGCTCTCTCTGTGAGGGCTGATGGGCCAGTCGATCAAGGTGACACAGACATGCCCCAAGATTTAAATATTGCTGGGTTCCTTCCTTACAGAAGGGGAGAGTGAGACAAGCCAGGCTAACTTTGTTCCTCATTTACATTTAAGCTAAGCCCCCTTTGCAGCACTCTGGCAGTATATTACTTCTCAGGTGCCTCACTTACTCTCTGACTAGTGTTCCTTCTTGCCTGCTCCATTTAGTTGGCATGGAGCCATGTGTCCACAGGATAGTATATATGGCCTTTTACTATCTTCTGTCTCAGCATGGCATCTTGTTCCATATTCTGAGTGTGGAACACATTCAAAGTGTGTCCAGTTAAGAGATCTTTCTGATCCTCCCCCCTTCATATCTCTTCTCCTTGCTACTGCTCATGCTGAGGGATCGCTCACTTGTATTTATTTGAAATCACTCATGAGGGTATGGCTGCACTTGCAAGTGTACAGCGCAGCCGCGGGAGCGCTCTCGCGGCAGCGCTTTGAAGTGTGAGTGTGGTCGCTGGGAGAGAGCTCTCCCAGCACTGCACGTACTCCACCTCCCCATGGGGATTAGCTTACAGCACTGGGCAGGGCCGGCTTTAGGAAGTGCGGGGTCCAATTCGAACATTTTCGGTGGGGCCCCAGCAGGGATGACTAAAAAAGGAAAAAAAAAAACCATGTAAAAAAATGCCTTTCATTTCTTAGCAACCGGTTCCCTATAAAAAATTCTGATTTAAGGGATGTGCCACAATATGTATTTTTTTGTACCAATAGGCTTACCATATGTCTGTATTTTCCCAGGAGGAATTTTTAAATTTTAAATATTCCTCCCAGATGGCAATTTAAGAACCAAAAAGCGGGACATGTCCTGGAAAATACGGATGTATGTTAACCTTACCTAAAGTTCTTTTTTAAAAAGATGGGCCTGAACTAGAAATGAGCTCCGTTTCACATGTGTGGGTCCCTGTCACTCCCTGGGGGTGTGCTAGGGTGACCAGATGTCCCAATTTTATAGGGACAGTCCCAATTTTTGGGTCTCTTTCTTATATCGGATCCTATTACCTCCCACTCCTGTCCTGATTTTTCACACTTGCTGTCTGGTCACCCTAGGATGTGCACATGTGTGGGTCCCAGCTGCTCCCTGCCCACCTCATTGAAGCAGGTGTGCTGGGAGCCCCAAGCCCTTTAAATTGCCCCCTGGGGAAGCCGGGCCACCCTGGTACACAGGGCTGGCTTTAGGAAGTGTGGGGCCCAATTCAAACAGTTTCAACGGGGCCCCAGCAGGGAAGACAAAAAAAATTAAAAAGAGACACGTAAAAAAAACACGTGGGGCTTGTACTCACCGAGCGGTGCTCCGAGTCTTCGGCTGCGGGTCCTTCACTCACTCGAGATCGTCAGCAGCACTGAAGAACCCACCGCTGAAGACCCAAACAAGCGAAGGACCCAGCACCCAAGTGCTGCCGAAGACCCGGAGTGCCACCACGTGAGTAAAAATTAAAAAGGCGCCTCTAGCCAGGGAAGAGATTCTCACTGGGCACGGGGCCCTCTTAGGTGCGGGGCCCGATTCGGGGGAATTGGTGGAATTGGCCTAAAGCCAGCCCTGCTGGTACAGTGCACCAGCTCTTGCCGGTACGCCGTACTGGGGCTTGGGCATGGGGCCCTCTTAGGGGCGTGGCCCAATTCAGGGGAATTGGTTGAAAGCTGGCCCTGGCACTGGGAGCCGTGCTCCCAGTGCTGGGGCACTGTTTACACTGACGCTTTACAGCGCTGTAACTTGCTGCACGGGGAGGGGGTGTTTTTTCACACCCCTGAGCGAGAAAGTTGCAGCTCTGTAAAGCGCCAGTGTAGTCTTTCATCTTCTCCCTTTAACATCCTCACTCCCAGGCAAGTAAAGGTATTACATGTAGGGTGACAGAGTGAGCATTTCGAGCATTCTAGTGCCCAAATGTGCACAAATCAAAGCTCTTCCATAAATATTGATGTAAACAAGAACTAGTCACCCAAATGTAAGCTGTCATGGTATAATTCCCCACTCTGAACCTTAGCGTCCAAAAGATGGGGTACCAGCATGAATTCCTCTAAGCTCAATTACCAGCTTAATACTTGTAGTGCTGCCACCAACCAGGAATTCCAGTGCCTGGTACACTCTGGTTCCCCCAAAACCTGGCCTGAGGACCCCCAAGACCCAGTCCCTCTGGATCTTAACTCAAGGAAAGTAAACCCTTTCCCTCACCGTTGCCTCTCCCAGACTTCCCCTCCCTGGGTTACCCTGGAAGATCACTGTGATTCAAACTCCTTGACTCTTTAAATAGAGAGGAAAATTTACCTTCTCCCCCTCCTTCTCTCTCCCCCTCCCAGACTCTCCCTGAGAGAGAAAGTAATCCTAACACAGAGAGAAATTAGTCTCTCTCTCCCCCTTCCCTCCTTTCTCCCCACCAATTCCTTGGTGGATCCAGACCCCGTCCCCTGAGGTCTCACCAGAATAAAAAAAAATCAGGTTCTTAAACAAGAAACTTAATTAAAGAAAGAAAAAACAGTAAAAATTATCTTAGTAAATTTTAAAAATGGAATAGGTACAGGGTCTTTCAGCTATAGACACTGGGAATACTCTCCCAGCCGAAGTATACAAGTACAAAATAAAATCTTTTCAGCAAAATACCAGTTTGAACTCCTTTCAGCCAAATACACATTTGCAAATAAAGAAAACAACCATAAGCCTAACTCGCTTTATCTACCTAGTACTCATTATTCTCAGCTTAAAAGAGCCTGTATCGGAGAGATTGGAGAGAAGCCTGGTTGCACGTCTGGTCCCTCTGAGCCCCCAGAGTGAACAACAACCAAAAACTAAAAGCACACACAAAAACTTCCCTCCCTCAAGATTTGAAAGTATCCTGTCCCCTGATTGGTCCTCTGGTCAGGTGACAGCCAGGCTTACTGGACTTGTTAACCCTTTCCAGGCAAAAGAGATATGAAGTACTTCTGTTCTATTAACTCTTACTTATCTGTTTATGACATAAGCACAATATATACTAGTATCCTTTTAAGTTGTAGCATGAATAATTTTAAATGAATGATACCCCTCCAACTTAGCCAGCAAAATGTAACTTGTAATACATGAGCTTCCTTGTTTGTTTAGGGGCAAATCACTCCCTTTTGCAGAAGGTGCCTGGCCTGGAAAGCAGTAGAACTGCACATGTCTACTGCGGAAGTGAAACAAGGGGGGCAGGCCATGGAAGTCATGCACCTTACATGCTGCAAAGCAATGCTCCACATTGGCTCTCTCCTCAGTAGAACGGAGGGAGGGTTTTGGTGCCAGCTAGGGAAAGGACAGAGCATTATGTAGAGTGGCCACAAACTACATGGATTCATTGTCTAAAGCCTCAAGAGAATCACAGAAATGTAGAACTGGAAGGCACCTTGATAGGCCTCAGAGTTCAGTCTCTTGCACTGAGGCAGGACTAAGTATTATCTTCTAGAGACCATCCATGATAGGTGTTTGTCCACCTGATTTTAAAAACCTGCAATGAAGGAGATTCTGCAACCTCCCTAGCTAATTTGTTCCAATGCTTAGCTACTCTTACAGTTAGCAAGTTTTTCCTAAGGTCTCTAACCTAAATCTCCCTTTTTGTTTTTAAGCCCATTACTTCTTATTCTCTTTGTAACAACCTGTACATACTTGAAGACTATCATGTCCTCCCCCCTCAGACTTCTCTGTTCTCCAGACTAAACAACCCCAGTTTTTTTCAATCTTTCCTCATAAGTCTTGTTGTCTATACCTTTCATCATTCATGTTGGTTGTTGCTCTCCTCTGGACTTTCTCCAATATGTCCACCTCTTTCTCCAAGTATGGTGCCTGGAACTGGACACAGTACTCCAGTTGAGGCCTTACCAGTGCTGAGTAGAGAGAAAGAATTACTTGCTTACAACACTCTTGTTAACATAACCCAGAATGATTGCTTATATTGCAACAGTATCACATTATTGACTCATATTTAGTTTTGATCAACAATAACCCCTGGCCAGATCCGCTTCTGCAGTACTCGTCCTAGGCAGTCATTTCCCCATTTTGTATTTGTGCAGTTGGACATTCCTTCCTAAGTGTCCTACTTTGCATTTATCCTTGTGCAGTTTCGTCTTATTTATTTCAGACCATTTCTCCAGTTTGTCATGACCAATTTTAATTCTAATCCTGTTCTCCAAAGAGCTTGCAACCCCTCCCAGCTTGGTATCCTCCACAAACTTTATAAATCGACTCTCTAAGCCATTATCCAAATCATTTATGAAGTTATTAAATAGAACCAGACCCAGGACAGATCACTGTGGGACCTTACTTGATATGCTCTCCCAGCTTGACTGTGAACCCTTCATAACCACTCTCTGAGGAATCTTTTCCAACCAGTTGTGCACCCACCTTATAGTACACATGTGGAAATGTGTAATAGATAGATGTTATAGGCCAGTAATAAAGACTGCAGCATCATCCAAGGAGAGGCTGCACAGTTCCTCATTGTCCTTGCCCCATCCCTTTAAACCTCCTTGTATGTCCTTGGCAAAAGTCAATTTGCTCAAGCTGTTCAGGGAGGATGAGAATTTTGGCTCTTATAGACTAATTTTGTTACTTGCCATAGTCATTAGCCTGGATTAGCGAGGTTTCCATTGCTTTTCTGAGGAAGTTTTTAATCACTTTATGAAGTTGATAACAATATTTATTGGGATGTTTGATTAATATTTACATTAGCATCTCTTTTTGCATATTGTCTGTATTATTTGATCCGTCTTATAAACAAAGAAAGATATAAAGTGGTACAATGCTAAAAAAAAAAAAAAAAAAAAAAATTAATCTAGGCAGGTGACCAGTTCTTATCACTAGCTAAATATAAACCCATTAGCTCCGTATTCAGGCTCATTGCAGCGCTCCTGGAACATTGTTTCTTTAATCTTAAAAAGCAAAGCTACCTGGAGAACAGCTCTTCCCCATTCTACACACCAGCTTCAGTGTCTACCTCCATTTCCCTGCATACCATTTCTTCCTATCTCTCTGGCTCCTTCCCTTCCAACAGCTGTTTTTTCTTAGCTCTTTCTTCCCTCTCACCTTCAGGGGTGGGAGTTGTATTCGTTTTTTGGGGTGAGGGAGTAAAGTGAATGAGTGATGGGTACATAGTGTGTGTGTATTTATTTAGGTATGCACGAGCCCCACCACTATAGTATCTGAGTAATTTCTAGGTGTTTAAAAATAGAATGGGGAGAGTACAACATGGAGAAAGATGAGAAGGAGGAGAATTTAGACTGTAGGGATGAGAACTAAAACTGGTAAAAAAAAAAAAAAATTTTTCAGCAAAATTTGTTTGTCAAAAATGTCTTTTCAATTAAATAAACACTTTCTCACAAAAAACCCCATTGTCATCCTTTTTGTCCTTTTAAAAAAAAATTCTTAAACAAAATATTTCAAACTTTTTTGTTTTAGTGAGAAAAACCCCACTTTCTCTGTCTCTCTCAGTCTGTTTGTCTTTCTTTCTTTTTTTTGGAAATAAGTGAGAGATTTTTTTTCTTTTTTTTTTTTCTCACTGATTTATTTTCCCCTATTATTATTCTATTTGGAAAAGGCAGGAATTTTAAAAAAACCCAGCGGAAAAAAAAGTTAAATGTTGTTTGTTTTTTCCCCATTGAAATTAAATTTCAAAATTTGTGGTCAAAACTGAATCATTTTGAATGGAACAATTTAATTTATGTTTCTTGGCATGTTTTTTGACCTGTTCTGAAGCACAAATGTAAACAGACAGATGATACACTAGTTGTTTAGGAAGAAGTAAAGAAGATAAATGCAGGAACAGAAAAAAGGAAGAGAAGGGAGAGTAAAATAAGGAAAAAAGTAAGTTGCAGCCCACACCCCATTATTATTTGGTGAAGGTTAATATCAAAACACAGAGGTGTATCGCATCAATAGACTGGTGCATTTGGCCCTAAATTGCCAGTGTCAGCGGGAAGACGGTTAGACTAATGTCAATTTGCATAACAAAATGTTTTCAGTGGAATGGTGGGACATTGATTTTAGTGTAGGCTAAGCCTAAACATGACCTTTGTACATCAGTCTACATATGCTGTCAACAGAGAATAGCCTCTTAAACTAGAGATTGCCCCAAACCACAAAGTTCAGATCTAGTTCTCAATAACACTAAGCTTCAGTGGATGTCGGAATCCAAAACCAGACATGTATCCAAAATTTGCAGCTAACCTGGTATCTCTATAATGGGCCAGACCAAAACTGTAAGATCTAAACACCTTTGAATTTGGGGGAATTTGAGATTGAGATCCAAAGTTTGTGCCCATCTCTCATTTCATTGTTTGTATAAAGTTGGCATCTGAAAATAGGATTTCAGATGTTGCTGCCAGAAGCACGTATAAACTACTCAAGAAAATTGGCGAGTATTTTTGTTACATTTCATTTGATTGGGAAGGAGTTTTAATTGATACCCTAAAACTCCATAGTAGGAAAGAAGCAGCAGGCTTATTGGAATTCTGAAACTAATTAAAGACTGACTTTTTCCAACCATTTTTTACTTTGGACCCAGTTCTGCAGTCAATAGAATGAGTAATGGGCTACTTATTTACACAGTAGTCTCAATGAATTCAAAGTAGCTAACAGTGCCTTTTGAAAGAAACTTTGTATGATGTCTCTTCAGGGTATGAACTGGAATTTCCCTGTATAATAAATTACTCCAGCCACTGATCAACTCTTCCCCTCCTGTCTTTTTCTTTGAGGCATGTCCATCATCTTCCATGTGCATATAGTTGCATGTACCAACTTCCCATGCCCAGCTCTCTTACACATGTATGCAGAGACATCTGTGCCTCATGAGTCACATGTTCACATGGTAACAGAGAGACAACTGAAATGGCTGGGGCCAAATAATGCACAGGTTTCATGGCAAGTTCTTTCTGCAGATTTTACTGCATTCTTCAAAATCAAAACCTTAATTTTGTTTAAAGTTCTCAATCCTTATTGTAACGAAGGTAGGAAAACAATGAGTTGCAATTGTACTTGCCCTACTGTCAGATAGACTGACATGATGTAGCATAGCACAGAACGAGGCATGCACAGTGATCAGCTGCTGTCTTTCCCCCTTGTTCATCTTAATCACTGACACCTTCCCAGCCTTGTTTCAGTCTTTCACGTGCTAACATGGTCAAAGCCAGTTTTATCATCTTAGGAATGACACGCACTGACCTGGTAACCGTGATGCATACTTTGGTGACGTTGCATCAGGATTACTAAAACTAACTCTGAACTGGGTTCCATAAGGAGCTGATCCATCATCTGCAGCTGGTGCAGAATGCATCAGCAGAAATGTGATTGGACTTGGCAGCAAGAGGATGCAACCTACCCTCAGCTCCATTCCCTGACTGGCTCCTTCCTGTTGTGTTCCTTGAGTTTAAGGAGAGGCTTTCAAAGGTAGAAATGGTAGCACCTTTCAGTGTGCGTTGGGTGAATCAATGCCATTCCTACCTTTTGAAAATGTCTCCCTGTAGACCTTTAAGTGGTTGCTTCCCAAAGTATAATGCTGATTCCAGGATGAGGTCTTTGACACAGAGAAGAAACAGGACTCAGGTGTAGTAAACAGAAAACAGCTTCTTTGCTGAGGCTGCTGGATAATTGGGGCCCAGTCTTGCAACACTAATGTCAATGGCAGTTGGGTCACTCCTTGAGACCTAGTCTACACACAGGTTGTGCACTGGTGTAACTATTTTGGTTATGCATACAATCTTTTTAATGAGATAGTTATACCAGTACAACTCCTAGAATAGAGCCAGTTATACTGGTATAAAGGTGCCTTCATCATCATCATGTTCCCATTAGGCCTCTGGCATTTGGGGCAGCAACGAAGCTCCTCAACTCCTGTCTGTTTCTGGCAAGTCTTTCATTGGTTCCCCAGCTGTGCCCCAGGTTTTTCAACTCGGCTTCCACAGCTCTTCGTAACGTTGTTTTCGGGCGGCCTCGTTCTCGCTTGCCTTTGGGTGTCCATCTTATTGCTACTCTGGAGATGGCAACAGGATTGGAAACACCCTCATGGTGTTGTCCATCATCCCATCCAGAATACAGCAAAGTTTCTCCGGAGGCTGCTGTTAATCTTCCTGATCCCGTCCATCTGCTCTCGCTGACACCCAGCATGTGTAAGCTGTAGCATCTCAACTCTTTTGTGACCTGAGCGAGCTTCCCTGTTTCATACATTGTCTGTACATTCCAAAAAACAAGTTTGTTTTTTGTTTTAGTGTTGAGCACTTCAGTATTCATGCCAGTGGCTTCCTTTCGGCTTTCACCATTGGCAGTCATACAGGTCATTGACTCCTCAAGGCCATCACACACAGCAATGATCGATTTTGCCATTGCTGTTTCTGTAACACATTTTGGTTTTTATGGGACAGGGTTGTTAGCCCTGGGCCTAACCTCCAACTTGGAGGACCAAGGTGTCTGTTTTGTCTGACCCCTCCCCCACAGACCAATCCAGCATGGTTTGGAACAAAAAGCCTCCACTGACACAGATTTTGGGGATCATTAGAGCACGCAAGCTATCCTGCCACGACAAGGCACGGACTCCAGAGGACAGATGAAGGTGCCTTAGATCAGTATAACTTACTCCCATTCCCTTACAGGAATAAGAGTATGAACAAAAGTACATTTATAACTGAATCTACAGTTGGATTTGTACTGCTTTAACTATATCAGTATAGTTAGAGATGCAACTCCTGTGTTTAGATAAGTTACTCAGATACTCTCTTCCTCAGTTTGCAGACTGAGGAACCCAGTCTGTGCTGCACAGTGCCACCACACAGGATCTGCCTAAATCCTGATCCAAATTAAACAATCACCATATTGACTGCTGACTACAGGCCAGCTTCTTAGTTTGGCTACACTCACACTTTACAGCGCTGCAACTGGGGTGTGAAAAAACACCCCCCTGAGCGCTGCAAGATACAGCGCTGTAAAGCGTCAGTGTAATCAGGGCAGCAGCGCTGGGAGTGCGGCTCCCAGCGCTGCACGCTACACCCGTAAGGGATGTGGTTTACACGCAGCTTCACCATCTGAGCTATAGATTTGCTACTGACATTTTTAAACATGAGCAAAGACTCTTCTTCTATTGCATTATGGTAGATTTTAATAATTGTTCATATTTTATGAAATTTTAGCTGCATTGTTTGTGTTGTAAGACCTAAATGCTATGGCTGATAAGCACCATAACATGTTGTTGTTTTATTTGTGACTCTTGGGAGCTTCATTCTTTCAGATATTTCCTTGTTTGCACTCCTCACAAAGTGGGCTATTTTTAAAGAACAGGATTTTAATGTAGGGGCTAACTTTTAAGTGTGCACATAAAACTTATAAATGCAAACTAGATAATTGTATCTATATTTTTTCATACATTCATAGATTCCCAGGGCAGAAGGGATCACTGTGACCATCTAGTCTGAACTCCTATATAACACAGGCCATAGAACTTCCCCAAAATAATTCTTAGAGCAGAACTTATAGAAAAACATTCAATGCTGATTTAACATTTGCAAGTGATAGAGAATTACTGTACCCTTGGTAAACTGTTGCAGTCATTAATTACCTTCACTGATAAAAATGTACACCTTATTTCCAGTCTGAAAGTTTCCAATTAGTTGATTTGCATGTGCAGAAGCCTGTTCATATGTTCATCAGCTGTACAAGCATTCTATAGGGGCACAACTTAAAAATGTTAAATTCCACAGTACTGAAGGGAAATCAGATTTGGCAAAAGGTTTGCGGCAGATGTCAGCTGATCCATTTTAATTAATCATGGACCTAATCCTCCAAAGTGCTGAGCAACCTCAGCTCCCATGGTTTCATGGTAAATGAAGGGTCAGATTTGTAAAATACCTTTAAAAATCTGGCCCTTAATATCTAGAAAGAATCACAGCATTGGGCTTTTATAAAACATCTATAGCCTTAGCAAATAATTCATGACACAGTTGGGGCATTACAATACAGTTCTAGTAGCTCATTTGGCTTCTGCATTTGGGTCAGTTCAAATCATAGAGTGGCTATTAGGTTAATTTTGTTGCAATTATTTAAACCCCTGTGATCTTCAGCTCCCTCGTATACGTTGAATATGGTTCCTGAGTCTGCCCCTTGGGCTTTATTCACTGTTGACTTTTATTTCAATTTAACTCAGGGCTGGTCTACGATAGGGGGGAAAATCGATCTCAGATACGCAACTTCAGCTACGTGAATAACGTAGCTGAAGTCGAAGTATTTAAGATCGAATTACTCACCGTCCTCGTGGCCCGGGATCGATGTCCGTGGCTCCCCATGTCGACTCCGCAACTCCGTTCGGGTTGGTGAAGTTCTGGAATCGATATAAGCGCTTTCAGGGATCGATATATCGCGTTTAGATGAGACACGATATATCAATCCCCGAGCAATCGATTGCTACCCACCGATACGGCGGATAGTGAAGACGTAGCCTCAGTGGAGCTAAGCCAGTGTAAAACTGGACTGATGCAGTAATGAATCTGTCTCTGGCATGTAGTTTATACCTAGACTTTGATTTATCTGTTCTTCCACCTTCCTTTCCTTTTGCTGCATCTAAACACTATGCTTCTGTTCATCTTGGTCCATAGTATTGTGGAATTCCCTCCCATAAAAGATCTGCACTCCTGTCTCTCATTCCTTTCATTCTAATGATCTGTTAACTTAGTTATTTACTTGCTAATGTGATATTGTGTTTGTGATGCAGTAGGGACTGTCTGTGTGGGGAGTGGGAGAGCAGGGGAGGATTTTAGGGGATGGACAATGCCAGGGCCTGTAACCTGAGCTAGGTAAGGGAGGGGAAAGGTCAACACCTTTGCCCGGGAAGGGGGACAAAGGAAGGGAGTGGCAGGAGGGAAGCAGTTTGAGTTTGGGCTTGGGGCTGTGTGGGCGGAATTCAGGGTATCCTAGCTAGGATCCAAGCACCCTGAAAGCCCAGAAGGACTCGATGGAGGGGTCCTGACTGTGCCTGCAAGCCCTGCTGTAACCTGTGTTCCTGTTGTCCAATAAACCTTCTGTTTTACTGGCTGGCTAAGAGTCACTGTGGGTCCCAGGAAGAGGGGTGCAGGGCCGGACTCCCCCACACTCCGTGACAGTGTTTTACTTGTTTAGTATATTATTTGTGTATATAATGTGCAACATACCAGTGAAAGGTGGTTTAGACATTGAGATCAGTGGAAAATGTTATAGAAATTAAAACATTAATGTCTCTTTGTGTTAGTGATGGAATACAGTGCCTTTTTCTCTAAAGACATTATTTCAAATCCAGCTCAGGTCAGTAGCAGCTGAAAGTCATTACTGCCTGATGCTTTCTAGTGGCTTGTGTGTAATAAATTGGGAGTTGTCAGTCCAATTCTCAATGTGCAGGCATCTACATCACAAGGAATTAGCTTTAAAAATGACAACTGCCAAAGCAAAAAGTTTAGGTATACCCTATATCCAACCACTAGATTAGGCAATAGAAAATATAGTAATGGCTCTGAGCCATAGTGTTTGAGTAACATAATAACAGTTGAGGGTGGAAAGTATACTGTGTCCATATAGAAGAACTTTGGAGAGGTCACATATAATGACCCAATTAATATTTAGCTAGGATATTTAGCTACCTGTCCCACTCTTAGGCAAAGTGCTATTTGATTAACATTTAATTACCACATGAGGTCTGGAGGTGAGAACAGCCCATTTTTAAATACAAGAGATGAAATTCTGGGCCCATTGAAGTTAATGGCAACCCCCCCCCATTTACTTCACTACTAGGGCCAAGATTTCACCCAGAATTGTGAATATGGAAAGTAATTAAACTGGAAGTGGACCTGACCCATACCGCCAGGTAGGTTTGACTTTGGATCTGAATTTTGCACCTTAAACTCATCTCAAAATGACACTCTCTTATGGTTTTCTTTTACAGTTGGTGGCATCTACACTGTGATCCAGACAAAAGCCAAAATTACAATTGACGAATGGGGTGAAAATTATTTTCTGATCGGTCCCTACTTTGAGCACAACGTGAAGACTCAGGTAGAGGTGTGCGAGCCTCCGAACCAGGCAATTAAAAAGGCAGTGGACACGTTGAAAGGCCAGGGGTGTCAGGTAAATGAGATCTGCCACTGCTCCCTATGGCAACTAAGCTGATGCTGAAGAGATTACAATTTTGGTTAATGCTCTTGCTGTTCCACTTGATGCTGTAGTCCTGGTCAATGTCCCAGGAGGAAAGGCTCAGAACTATTAACTTAGCGTTAGAGTAGCAAAGTCAATTCATTAAAGGTTATTTTTGAGAGAGAACCAGTTTATCCAATTACATGTTTTAAGAATCATTTATCTACAAGTCTACTTAATTGGATTAATGACTTACTTTGCCAGTCCCTAAATACAGTGAGATTTCAGTAGACATAATTTGACCTTAGGTTGACTGAACTGTTGTGTAATTCTTATATTGCATTTGGCCTTCTCTTGCTGCTGAATAAACTCTGAAAGGGAATAGCATTTCACCATACTGTGGTTTCACTACAGCAGGTTTGAAAGCTAGACATAGCTGAACCACAGTGGGATTAAAAAAGTTGTCTGCTGACAAAGAACCTACTTACCAAGGCCAGTTTAGCTCTGGAAATAGTGTGCGATCCCCTCATTTTAGTATGGTGCTCATCGTAGGTGTTGCATTAATTCTTATTCCCAAAAAAGAGTTTTGTGATCAGTGCACAAAGCTGGGACCTGGGGGATCTGGGTTCCATTCCCAGTTTGGACAAACATGTCCTACGTGATCTCAGTCATATCTTGTAGAGTAGCTCTGTGTCTCAGTTTCCCCAGCTGTAAAATGGAGACAGTAATGCTTCACTTCCTTCACAGAGGTGGTGTAGATTCTTTTCCTTCCAGTGAACCAGCAGCAGAATAGTTTACTGAATTCCAAACGGTTACACCTGTGCAAACCCATTGACAACAAGGGAGTTACACAAGGATAGGAGAGGGTCTAGTGTGGCCTATAGAATCTTGATTACTGGTGCTGATGCCCAAGAGAGAAAGTTTGCCTCTCAGATTCCAGGTGGAATATGCAGGACTATCTGCTGAGGGAAAATAATCTCTTGATTTGTAAACTGTGCAATCCTGACCTGGAAACCCTCAAGAGTCAATAGACTTGGAGTCCCTTGATGCTGCTTTTTGCAAAGCCTGTTTTTCAGAGTGGAACCAGGCTGTAACACATTGTAAGGGATTTGGTAATCCTCAGACAGTAGTACAGACTGATGTTCTTAATTTAGCGGCTACTCCTGGTTTTAGTGTAACTTTTCATAAAGTTAATTATCTACTAAAATTTATAAATATAAACCTACTACTGATTACAAAGACTTGTCTCTGCCATCTAGCAAACTCTCCTTTGAATGGACAATAATTACAGACATTTAGGCCAGATTCACTTCTATGCTCCAGGCAGGGGTGGCGAGTTATATGGGCCCATGGTGCCTGGGCTCCAGCAATATTCAGGGCCCGGGGGCTCGGTTCCCCCAATGTTTAGGGCTGGGTCTCTCCCCCGCCTGCCGCCCCCACGCGCCTCCCCCGAGTGTCCCACGACCCCCACTTGCTATCCCCACACACCGCTCCCTGGCCCCAGAGCGTCCCTGCCTCAAGCCTCCCTCCCTCAAGCCGATGGCTGCCCCATGTGGCTCCCCGCATCAACTGCCGCCGCAGGGTCCTAGTGCCCCCCATTCACTAGTGTCAGGGCAGGCTGACCCTGCCCCTGCCCCTGCCCTTCCGCCTTGGACTCTTCCCTTTTCTGGCAGCACAGGGTCCCCAACACCACCTGCAGTCACTGCTCCTGCCACAGGGTGGGCAAAGGGCAGCCCTATCCCCCACGCCCAGTGAGGCTATAGTGAGGGACAGCAGCAGGGGAGGAGGCGCAAGTGGTGGCAGCCCCTCCCGACACCCAGCACAGGGGAGATGAGGGGGCTTCATGGACCTGAGAGGGGCCCTAGGAGCACATGCAATGACAGTAGTGCGAAGTGAATGTGCTGCCGAATGTGGGCCTTAGAGTTAATGAGGATTGGGCTTTCAGGCCTACTCTATACGATTTTTGTACTGGTATAACTGTTTCAGTTAGAGGGGTGATTATTTTTACTGAAACAATTATACTGGTACAGCCCCTAAGATGGACACAGTTATACCAGTATAAGGATGCCTTAGGCAGATATATCTTGTTCCCTTTCCTGTACAGGAATAGCTATGCTGGTATAACACATCTTTATATCAGTATAACCAGTGGTGAGCTGGAGCCGGTTCCCACAGGTTCTCAAGAACCGGTTGCTAAAATTAGACCTCTGTGGAGAACCGGTTATTAAAGGACCAGGGAATGGGCAAAGAACTCCGGTCCACGGGCCGTACCATCCTGTTGCTACCAGGATTCCCAGCTGGGGAGGCTGAGGCTCCCCCGGCACTTCCCCCGCTTCCCCCCAGCTGCAGCGTGGCCAGCTGCTGGCACCAGCTGGGCAGCTCAGCTGAGCTCCGGAGTCGTCCTGCTGCTTTGAGCTGCCGGCAAGGTAAGGGGGGAGTGGGCTGCAAGCTCTAGGGCTGCCGAGGGGGCAAGTGGGGCATTTGCCCCGGGCCCTGCAGTATATCTCCCCCTGCCCCTCCCTCACTACCCCCCTTAAATCAGAACTTTTTATAGGGAACCGATTATTAAGATTTTGGCAGCTCATCACTGAATATAATGCATGCACGCTTAGTGAGAGTTCTAAGCCTTAGCTATCCCAGTGTAATTTAATCAATACAACTTGTTTGTATAGAGGAGGCGTTAGAGAATGAGAATCAGATTCTAAGGCTCCCATGGTCCAGATTTTCAAGCAAGCCTCCTAAATTTGACATAGATATCTTGCACCCTTATATTGCACCTCAAATGCCCATTAGGTTATGTGTAAAAAGTGAACAGTTATGGTTCCCAGGGTCCAATCCTGTAAAGTGCCAAGCACCTACACCTCTCATTTAAGCCAGTAAATGTGATCATCACTAGCATTGGCTGAAAGTTCTGTCACTTTGAACTATCAATGACAAATATCATTTTGATAGGAAAAATTATTTTTCACATCTCTCTCTTCCCATTTTTCAACCAACTATAGAGTGGCTTAAAATCTTTCATTTTCAGTAAAAATATAAGGGAAATAAACCATGAAAAATTTTTCTTGGATTTTTTTTAACCCTGGTTTTGGACTAGGTTTCCTCCAGACATTGTCAAGAGAAACCCCAAATATCCATTTTGAGCACACAGGAATACCCATGTCATTCCCAAATGCTTCTGCTCGTGAAATTCGGGTTTCTAGGCAAAATTTAGGCCACTCCTTGAGAAACTGGCCTTTTCTGCTAACACCTCTGCCTCTAATGAACAGGTATTTTTTGGAAGATGGCTGATAGAAGGCAACCCATACGTTATGCTGTTTGACATAGGATCGGCAGCTTGGAATCTGGACAGATGGAAAGGAGAGTTCTGGGATGCATGCAACATAGGAATCCCTTTTAATGACAGAGAGGCCAACGATGCACTGATCTTTGGATCATTAACTGCCTGGTTCTTTAAAGAGGTATGGTGTTAAAGTCTAGAACAACAGTGGCTTCAAACCTGGATCTGATATAGATCCAAATCAAATTTGGAATCTCAGTAACTCCTCTATTATATATTGTACCGAAACCACAGATCTGAAACCTTCCACTCCAATGGTAAGAAATTTCACTCCTGGACTGAATCCAAATTCATGGCTGTAGCGTATCTCTGATTTCAAAGTGTTCTGGTGGTCAGTTCAACTGCATTCTTTCCATGGAAAGCCATGTCTGGCGGGTGGTGTTACTTTAATGTCATTTCTACCCTAGGTTTCTTCTTGGGTGTCTGAGGTCTTACTGACACCACTTTGTGTGTAGTGATCTCGCTCTCTCCCTACCAATGACCAGCAACCAGGTGATCACTCTCAAACTGTCCTTGCCTCCACACAGAAAGTCAATTTACTTCCCAAACTTCTATCTTCCTCAAACAATTAACACTGAATCACTTATGGTTTTCTTAAACTGGCATCTAATATCAAAAGAGAAAATATAAAGAACAATGAAAGATTTGTGTTTCTCAGAGCACCCTGGGTGAGCATGCCACTGGGGGACATGGTGCAGCATGTACTTCTCTTCACAGCCAGCCAACTCTACCAACAGGTCAGGGCTGTGGTCAAGTAGAATGCTATAGGAATTTTTTTCATTCAGAAGTAAGCAGACACCTGGGGGCTGCTGAGAAGGGGGTGACAAGCAGGAGGCAGTGGACTTCACATGTGTTCTTTCACATTGTTTTCAGCTCACCAGCCAGTTTGATGACAAACCCAACTTGATTGCTCACTTTCATGAATGGCAGGCAGGAGCTGGGCTAATCCTCTCTCGATTTAGGAAACTTCCAGTTGCCACAGTCTTTACTACCCATGCCACACTGCTCGGGAGGTACCTGTGTGCAGCAAGTATAGATTTCTACAACAAACTTGACCAGGTAAGAGTCTGTCGTCTGTTTCCTCCCCATGGCATTTCCAGCTAACTTTTCAGTGATGCTAAAATGTCTCATTAAACCATGCAGCTCCTGGCTTTGGTGCCAGTTAACTCCACCAATGCACAGTTATTCCCTCTTGAATATTCTCATGGGCTGGGCCCACATAGAAGTGTTTTGCCACAATTTCAAAGCATAATAAATTGTATAAGTTATATCCTTAGGCATATAGGGTCTGATTCCAAACCCAGTGAAATCAGGAGTCTTTCCATTGACATCAGTTGGATCAGGCCTATCTGGAGGAAAACTGGAAACCCTCAAACTCCTGGGCTAATCAACAGCCCAATCCAGTCCACTGACTGATAAATAAATGGCAATAACAATACATCACACTGCTATAGCACTTGCCATCTGAAGCTCTTAGCCTTATTATTAACAGTTTGAGGATATTTTCAAAGGCTCAAAGGTCAGTTAGGTACGCACCTCCCACTGAAAGTCAATGCCTTTGAAAATCTCCCCCTTTAGGTGCCAATGAGGCAATCAAGACAGAGATGTAGAGAAAGTTGGTTGAGAGGCCCTGTGGCCAGTTGAGTAGGTAGCGGCTATAGCACCCACGTAATTGGGGGCTAGTCTTAGAGCTGACGTTTAAGCTGCTGTGTTTTACAGCACTTTTTACCAGGGTAAGGATGTAGAAAAAATGGTCTATTACAGTAATCTCTGTAGTTGACATTACAACTGGGTTCCTATTATGAGGCTCATTTTGCCTTCCTCCAACCTGCCTCTGCTCCCCTGTAAGTCAAACAGAAATCCGTACTCTCTCAAATTTTTAGGGTTAAGTCTTATTGGCAGCTAGAATTTTTTTCTCAATTTTTTTGTCTAATTTGTGTTTGAAATAAAAAGACTTATTCAAAATACCTTTCTTGAAATTTTGATAATGTGTCTAGTGGTTTTTGTTTTATATTCCCCTCTGTCAACTTCATGATATCACATTACAGCACAAAATGGAAAACATAAGTAGAATTTTATTACGGTCCTCGGATATACTTGCTGATTAGCAACTGCAGGTACAGGGTGGGATCTGTGTTTTACAAATGCGAATAGAGAGAGAAATTGATTTTAAGATTGGTTTATGCATCACGGATTCATCCTGTATGAACCATGCCAAAGCGCTTTTAAAAATTCCACCCTAAAAGACTACTTCGCTGTGGTAGCTCAGAATTTAGTATCCTGCATAATAGTGGCTGTTCTGTAGGAACATCTTTACTACTTCTTAGAGTTAAACATGAACTAAAAAATGCAGTGATATCCTCATGCATGTCAGTTCACTTGTCATATTGCTGTAAAATAAGCCAGCTGCTAGATAGCATGCTAAAAATGAATGAAGTGTCCCGGTCTTTGGTCTGTACTTCCTTGATACAGAGAATTGAAGGGAATTGTGCATCTTTAACCATAATCTTTCTTGCAAAAATTAAATTTAAGATTGCACTCGTCTGCTGCATGAGTCTGTAAAAGGACAACAGTAAAATGCAAACCTTTTGTTTTAATTCCCTACTTTTCATGTGTTCTCAAATCAAAGCCATGCTCTCTAAAGCACAGAGAATTTCTGAGTAGCAACATAAATATATATCAATACAAAAATATTTATCTTCTGAAATCCTATTCATTGCTATGGTGATAGTTAAAAACAGACATATGTCTCTCTCTGAGAATACCTTTTATGTATTAATATTACCTCTCTGAAGTATTTTATTATTAATCTCTGCAAATATACTTTAATGATGGAGGCTAATGGAATTCCACAGCTCATTCCTTTAAGCAGGTTGACATTTAAAAGGGTACTGATGCAGGAAATTGTGCGAGGCTGTTACACGACTGTTTCACAGACACTTACAGTGCATTAAAGCTCTTCTTGACAAGCCGTAACATTTACTGAGAGATCAGCTGTCTTAATGAGGGCGTCTTTGGCTGTAAAAAGGTCAGCCTGGCCCAAAAGCCAGATGAGAAACATAAGGGGCTGATCTAGCACACACTCATTAAATGATACAGATAGGCAGGTCTTTAGAGGATATTCTTGCTGTTGTCTTTTAGTAGTAGACTATTAAGGTCAAACCAAGTGATTTGTCCAGTGATAAAGACTCTCCAGGGCTTTCTAGTGTTTAACCTTTGGATGAGACAATATACCTTTTAAAGGGCATGTCACTTTTTTCCTTTTCCAAAGTACAACACACAGTTTTCCTGTTTCAGGCCAATTGGATTTTTTTCAAATGGAATTTAAGATCTCACTTTTGATCAGTATTTCTTGGAAGGAACATATTTTCCTTCAGCTTTAAGCAAAGTATCTGAGACAGTTGGGAAAGAACCAATGGGTGTATGTTATACAATAGATAACTATATCCTAATGAAGAGGTGAAGCAACAGTCTAGGAGTGCCCGGGAACAAGCAGGTATGCTCAGATCTGGCAGAAGGAGAGGGAGCCTCGTGTTGCCTGTGCTAGCACTCAATGTAGAAAAACAAAGATTGGCTTTAATGAGCTCCAAAGAGAACCTGCCTAGCCCTAATCAGGAGGTACTGTCAAAGAACTGGTGTGCCGTGAGGCAGGAAAGCTAAATGATGAGATAGACAGGTTTCAGAAGACATAGAGGACAGGGCAAGGCTACACTCTGATTCCTATTTGAATATACAAAGGAACAGATTGCAAAGCATTTTTCTTTCTTTCTGATGTACTTCTTGCAGGAGAAAATGCCTCCTATCCATATTCTTAACAAGGTACAACAAATGAATACAAACATAAAGGACACAAATGCATAGCCTGATGTAAGCCCACTGACGTCAATAGACATATGTTAGAGATGAATTTGACCCAAGTTCCCAACATTTGGGAATAAACCTTAACATCAGGAATTTTATAAAGCAACATGTAATCCCAATTGTAAAGTTACTGACATTTTCCCCATCGTTGTAAGCAGAGGGGAGCTAGAACTGCGAGGGCCTCCCACCTTGTACATGTTGCTCCCTTGCCAAGCCAAAGGCTTTTGATTCAGAAATCTGTTTGCAAGTTTGTGCTGCTTGAAACAAAGCAGCCACTAAAGAGGCTGTAACAGACTTGTGAGCAATTCTCCAGTGCAGGACCAGCCTAGCCACAACTACACCACCCTTAGCTGGCCCCAGTCAGTGTATGGAGTATAGTCAAGGAAAACAGAGCTTAGCTGGCATTCCTTTGCTCTCCAGCGATCCCTGGTTGCTAGAGTGACCCCAGGGGACCATTGGCCAGTCCTGATGATGTGGCCCCAAAGTTCCAGATTCTGGTCTTAGGTCAACTAGTGTAAAAGTGAAGTAATTCCACTGAAGTTGGCAAAGTCACTCTGGATTTACAATGGTGTGACTGAAACAATCTGCCTGTATCAGTGTAGATTGGACTCGTACATATTTTTATGAAATTAAATGCTTGTATAGTTTCAGTTCTCATTTGCTTATGTGGACAATTGAAATGGAAAAATCTAACTTAATCATTCTGTTTGTTTTGGATCCTGTATTATTCAGGAGAACTTTCTAGAAGTGTAAACAGCTATTTCATTTTCTGTTTTCTGCAGACAGGTGTCTTGTATAGAACACACCATTTCCCCAACGAGATAAAGAACAAGGGTTGCTCATCACATCCATGCTATGGCTGAACTTGTAATTCATCTCAGAATGCAAAGCCATGAATGGGACAAACTCATCTCTGGTGTAACTGGCCCCATTGCTCCCCTAGCTTGCAGTTGGGTTACATGGCTCAGGGGATTGGTAATTGGATAATAAGCCTTTCACTTCTAGGTCACTAGTTCAAATCTGGTCCAAGTCAGTACAAACTTAAAGCCCATTACTGTCAAACAGCTGTTAATGTCAGAGTGAAACAAAATGTACATTTTTTTTGCTTGCATTCAAGATTATGATGTTTGAATAACACTCCTATTGAGGGGGAAACAACAGGAAAAAGAAGAAAAATTAATAGGATGTCATTAGTGCAGTATAATGTTCCTGTGTGGTTTTTTTTTTTGCCGTCATCTCTGCTTGGGGGAATGAAGTGGTCAGGGACAAATAATAAGAGCTTGCTTTTTTTTGTCTGTTCAAATCCAGCCAAGGTCAGTAATCAGCAAAGGTTATGTTCTGATGGCTGTTCAGTGACATGAGTAGACTCTTTCATAGATTCATAGACTCTGGTACTGGAAGGGACCGCGAGAGGTCATCGAGTCCAGTCCCCTGCCCTCATGGCAGGACCAAATACTATCTAGACCATCCCTGATAGACATTTATCTAACCTACTCTTAAATATCTCCAGAGATGGAGATTCCACAACCTCCCTAGGCAATTTATTCCAGTGTTTAACTACCCTGACAGTTAGGAACTTTTTCCTGATGTCCAACCTAAATCTCCCTTGCTGCTTGCTCTATCATTAGAGGCTAAGGTGAACAAGTTTTCTCCCTCCTCCTGATGACACCCTTTTAGATACTTGAAAACTGCTATCATATTCCCTCTCATTCTTCTCTTTTCCAAACTAAATAAACCCAATTCTTTCAGCCTTCCTTCATAAGTCATGTTCTCAAGACCTTTAATCATTCTTGTTGCTCTTCTCTGGACCCTCTCCAATTTCTCCACATCTTTCTTGAAATGCAGTGCCCAGGACTGGACACAATACTCCAGTTGAGGCCTAACCAGCACAGAGTAGAGTGGAAGAGTGACTTCTCGTGTCTTGTTTACAACACACCTGTTAATGCATCCCAGAATCACATTTGCTTTTTTTGCAACACTATCACACTGTTGACTCATATTTAGCTTGTGGTCCACTATGACCCAGACTGAGTAGGGTATTCTCAGTCTGGCTTCCAAAAGGTAACTGTCCATGGCACTAACTGGCATCCTTTTTTTAGCAGTTGCAGCAGAGAAGCCAGGGATTCTCAGTGCTAGAGGCTAATAGGCTAACTAGCATCTTTCAAGCCTGGTGGTGAAGACCACCTCCTTGAGACCTTTCTGTATAGCTCAGATCTTTGTACAAGTAGTGGAGGCCGCTTGGGTGAGCTGGACATTGGTCCTGCTGTCACCAGAATTGGAGATCTCCTGAACTATGGTCAGAGGGACTGGCTGGACACTATGGTATTACCCAGCACATGGTGTTGCCCACCCTTGTGCCTCCCACTGAGTGCTCCAGGACGTAAAAGCTGCCCTGCCCTCTGCTTCTCTCTTGTAACATGAGTGGCTGCTGCAGAAAGGTGCACACCGCCTGCCTGTGGTCCCTCTCCTATTTGAGGGGCAGGGCTTTTTGTTCTGGTGGACTCTGCCCACCCTTCCAGGAATTCACATAGGCTGGCACCTTTCATAATTTCACTGAAATATATTGACAGCTTCCATGTAATTCCTGCGGGACAGAGCTCCGCATCAGAACTAGCAAAGAAGCCAATGGACAGAGAGGTCACACTTCTTTCTCATATTAGCAGTGGTCCTTTCAAAGTGGGTTTGTGGAGCACTGGCTAGACACAATGGGCAAGTCCGTTGGCAAAAGTCTCTGGCGCCAGCAACTAAGCCTTTCACAAGTACTGAAAATTCACCTTAAGATTTTATAGTTTAAAAATACTGCATATGGAAATCCTATGGTCTGACTGACTCTCCGTGGTTTTGCGCCTTGTGTAATTATTTACATGGGTGCCTGGTTGGTGTAAAATGTGAATATTTTGATCTGGTAGCTTTTTTACATCTAGCCTGCACAGTTTTATAAATGATTCTACAAGAAGCAAAGTAATGCAGGAGCTGGGCATACTAACTAAATTAATGCATTGTAAAGTCTCAGTTGAAACTACCTGCTTGTGGCATTTTTGTTGGCACCATAGCAGGCCCAGTTCTCATTTCTTTTTACGGCAGTGCCACTTCCACAGTCATTGAGCTCACCATTATGCAAAGTTGATCCGCTTTATTAGAAGAGCAGCTAATGTAAATCTGACTTAAGCTAGGATGTGTAGTTTTTATTCTTATTTAGTGAGGCTAAGCTACAGAAGAAGGGAAATTCTATTATTTGTCATTTACATAAGAGAGCAATAAATGAGGAGTTAAATTTTGGGTTTTAAATATATAACTAGTTCCTCTTAATCTTTATTCAATAGCATGCCAGAGCTGCTGGATTCTTTTCCCCTGAGCTGGAAATGAAGAAGGTTCTGCTCCACAGGGACAAGGGTCTAGTAATTAGAGCAATGGATTGGGGATCAGGACTCCTGGGTTTCATTCCCAGTTCTGTTACTGACTATTCCCAGCTGTTCCACAGACCTACTCTGTGACCTTAGGCAAGTCACTTTCACAGATTTTAAGCCCAGAAGGGACCTTTATGATCATTTAGCCTGATCTTCTGCATAACAGGATCCAGAGAACCTTTCCCAATAATTTCTGCATCCAGCTCATAACTTTTATATTTGAGCAACAACATATCTTTTACAAAGGGACCCAGGCTTGATTTAAAGACCGCAAGTAATGGAGAATCCTCCACATCCATAGATAAGTTGTATCAATGGTGAATTACTCTCGCTGTTAATGTTCACCTTATTTCTAGTATGAATTTGTCTAGCTTCAGTGTCCAACCATTGGATCTCATTCTGACTTTTTCTGCTGTCTAGTATCTGGAATCTCATCCCTATGTAGGCCCTCATACATTGTGAAGAGTCACTCCTTAACCTCCTCTTAGATAAACTAATTAGATCGAGCTTCTTTAGTCTCTTTTATGTTTTCCAGACCTCAAATTGTTCTTGTTGCTCTTTTCCAAACCCTTTGCAATTTATCAACATCTATTTTGAAGTGTGGACAGCGGAACTGGACACAGTATTCCAGTAATGGTCTCTCTAATGCTGCAAACAGAGGTGATGCCACCTCCCTACTCCTTCTTGATATTCCCTTGTTCACACATCCAGGGGTCATGTTGCTGGTTTTAGTTACAAGCAAAAATCACACGAAGTATTGTAACAGCCACACAGCCTTTCACTTGAGGCAGCATGGTGGCACACAGCCTTTCACTTGAGGCAGCATGGTGGCAGACATTGCAAATTCAGAGTCATAGAGTTTATGGCCAGAAGGGACCAGTAGACCATTTAGTCTGATCTCCTGTATATCACAGGCCACCAACACAACCAAGCACCCACACACCAAACCCAACAACTGAAATGATTGAAAAACATGTCAATTTTGATGACAGTTTTTGATTTTTCTGAAGTGACATTTCAAAACAGAACATTTTATTTCTAGATATATATTCAAAAGAAAATGTTTTATTTCATTTCAAAACATTAATTTGAAACATTTCATTTCAAAATGTTGACTCACATCAAAACGTTTCATTTCAAATTCAAATTTTGAGTTTAAATAGCCTTTTAATGTCATTTTATGTGCAAATGTCAATCTGAAACAAAAATTTTAGTTTTGAATCTGTTTTTTCCAACCAGTTCTACTTGCAACTTTCATCTGACAGTATATTTAGCATTCCAAGGATTATCGATTTTATTTTTATTGCTGTGATGGAGATATGTGAAAGTTGGTAGGTTTTGGCCTGCAAAGGGTGCAGAGTTGAACGTTTTTGAGCTTCATGCTGGGTTAGGAGCTCTGATGAATCTGAAAACTCCAAATGGAACTCATCTGAAATCACTGACTTTTGATTGTAGACTACGAAGCCATGAATAAAACTAGAAATCCATCACAGGACTCCATGCAGAGGGAAGAAGTTAGTTCAAAATTTGGTCCAGGATTGCATGAAACTAAGTCCCAGCGTGTTTTTCACAACATTGTGTATTTGTAACCTTTCCCTCTTTTTCTTTTGAAATTGAAATAGATTTTAAGGGCAAAAATTTTCCTCTCTAATGTTCTGCTTGGTTTATTACTAGTCAGCTCAATGAGATCTCTACATGTGCAGAACGAGCTGACTAGTAATAAACCAAACAGAACATTAGAGTTAGAATGAGGGAATTAGAGAGGAAAATTTTTGCTCTTAAAATCTATGTAAAGAAGAAACCTAAAGCAGTCTTAGGCCTTATCTATACTTGCAAGTTTCTGCGCAGAAAAGCAGCTTTTTGTGCTGTAACTCCTGAGGTGTACACAGTGCCAAGCCACTTAGTGCGCAGAAACTTCGCAGTTGCAGCGCTGTAAGAAAACCACCGCAACGAGAGGTGTACAGTTTTCTGTGTCAGGGGTACAGTGCTGCGATGCCAGTGTAGACACCCTGGTCGATTACAGTGCTGCAATTGGCCTCCGGGAGGTGTCCCACAATGCCTGTTCTCACCTCTCTGGTCATCGCCTCAGGTGCCCAACTGTCTCCACCCCTTAAATTCCTTGGAAATTTTGAAAGTCGCCTTCCTGTTTGCTCAGTGATGCATGCAGTGGTCTCAGTGCATCTTTCCAGGTGATAATGCCTGCTCCACATGCCAGGTGATCCCCTGCTTGAAGCAATGGCAAGCTGCTGGACCTCATCGGTATTTGGGGAGAGGAGGTTGTCCAGTCCCAGCTGCTCTCCAACCATAGGAATTGTGATACCTATGGACAGATTTCACGATGCATGACAGAAAGGGGCCACAACTGGGACATAATGCAGTGAAGGAGCTGCAGAATGCCTACCACAAGGTGTGAGAGGCAAACCACCACTCCGGTGCTGCACCCATGAGCTGTCGGTTCTAAAAAGACACAATACTCAGTCGTGACCCCACCTCCACTACGAAGGCCACTGTGGATACTTTGGTGGCTCATGTGGCAGGCAAGAGTGGACCAAGCTAGGAGGAGGAAATCAAATAGTAGGTGGCAGGATTGCCTGTGTGCTAACATTCACATTGGCAGATACACAGTAGAACAAAAGTACACCAGTTTCCAAGTAGACACTTCAATTTGCACTCCCTATCCTGTTGTGTTTTCTCATCTGTGTTGCACTCTCATCAACTGGTTAAGTACCAGTTAACCTGGCCTTCAACTCATCTAAGACTATTATTTTCGGAAGTCATCAGTCAAGCCTGCTAAGAGGTAGACAATGAGATTTCTCTCTCCACCTTGTAAGTAAGGTCAAAAGCCAGAACCCAACATCTCTGTAAGTATCAGAAGCTACAGCAGGAAGAACCACAGAAAGAGGATGAACTGTGGGAGGAGGAACAATGTGATTAAAAATGATGAGATCTTCTTCCTCCCCACTAACAGAACCATGCTGATGCCCCTCAAGAACTTGGTCTAGAAGTCACGCAAGAGCATCCAGAAACAAAACCTTTCCCATTTCCAGAAGCTGAAGAATTTGATAGCAGTGAGGAAGGGGGAATCAATATTCAAGCATTGCATAAAGAAACGAAAATGAACAAGAATGACACACAATATTCTGGATAGTGTTTTTATGGAATTTGAGTATTCGGGCTCTGTTGTCGTTGGAGTCAGAAGGAAGTTTTTAACTAGACCTGGTCAAAATTTCCCAAATTTGGAGTTTTTAATTAACATTTTTAGCAACTCAATTTTTGAGGGTGGGGAACCAAAACGCTTTTGATAAAATATTTAAGGGTTTGCACCAACTCTATAGTTGGTTGACATTTTTTGTTGAAAGTAAAAACATTTTTGAAAAACTCCTGCACACTTTTCTCATGTTTTTACCATTATCTTCAGTGGGAGCAGAGTAGAAAATCTCACCCTTAATACCTGATTTTTTTTCAGAAGTGCCATTGACCGAGAGTTCCTTCTGAAGTCACTGGGAGCTACCAGTGCTCAGCACCTTTCAAATCAGGCCATTAATGCCTGTAAGAAAAAGTTCATTGCAGATGCTTCAGGGAACACTATGTGGTAATTGACACCTGCATATATGAGGCTGGGACTGAGACCGCTGATAAAAACAAAAAGGCCCATATCATGGCATTCTGAAAGATGAAGATTGATTAGTGATTAAATTACTGGATTGGGACTCAGGAGATCTGGCTTCAGTTACTTATCCACCCTGTCAAAACATTGACACTCATATATGTCATCAGCAGATTTGGAACTTTTTGATCCATGACAAAGTTCTCTGCTACTTGAGCTAACAGAATAACTGATAGCAATAGTAGGTTGTCATCCTCTGTGTGGAGCAGCCACTAGAGGGGAATGAGAGACACACTTTGATGATGGATTTTACAGATATTTGCTGACAGCAGAGGGATGTTGAAACTCAGGAATCTTGAATTCCGTTCCAAGAGCCTCTTGCCCCTGTCCTTTCCAGTCTCAGCCTGTCCCAGGCCAGTCCTCCTCCTTCCCCATCCCCAACCTCCTTCCAACTCCTTGACTAGTTTGATTCCCCCATGTGCCTTGGATGTCTTGTTAAGGCACTCACAAGGTAAAATGTGCTAAGTGTCAGCCCTAGCAATAATGGAAGCATGAGAATTCTGCATAAGTGAGATTCTTAATGTCATTGTAACAGCCTTCAGCACTTAATAAACTACATGTAAAAGCAGTGTACGCTGTGTCCTTGCCATTAACGTTGAGAGTTGCCTTGGTATTCCCAGCAGTGAAAGATAATTTAGGACTAATAGGATTGTAATTTAACTGTAAACCATATAATCATTGACACCTAATTAGAGTTAAGCTTTTTTAGACTACATTGTACAGATTTGGCTTTGGTAGCGGAAATTAGTGGTGACTGTTTGAACTCTTAAGCATTGATTCTATAGTGATCTGAGTTTCCTCCCATGCAGATCATACTGCTAATTGAGCTAATGTTACCCACTTCTATTTTCTGGTTCTCACAGCAGCCCTTATAACTGCAGTAGCAATTTTAGGGACAAGAGAAACAACCTACGTTTA
Organism: Gopherus flavomarginatus; assembly: GCF_025201925.1. NCBI lineage: Eukaryota > Metazoa > Chordata > Testudines > Testudinidae > Gopherus > Gopherus flavomarginatus. Next base: position 127,858,762 of record NC_066617.1, read on the forward strand.
TTGTATAGTGCAGGGGTTGGCAACCTTTCAGGAGCGGTGTGCCGAGTCTTCATTTATTCACTCTAATATAAGGTTTCACGTGCCAGTAATACAGTTTAACATTTGTAGAAGGTCTCTTTCTATAAGCAGATAATGAAACTATTGTTGTATGTAAAGTAAATAAGGTTTATAGAATGTTTAAGAAGCTTCATTTAAAATTAAATTAAAATGCAGAGCCCCCGCCCGGACCGGTGGCCAGGACCTGGGCAGCGTAAGTGCCACTGAAAATCAGCTTGCGTTCCACCTTCAGCACACGTGCATAGGTTGCCTACCCCTGGTATAGTGTCTTTCATCCCAATGGAGCCTAAAAGAGCTTTTGCAGATGATGATGATGTGTAAGCTATCCACAGGAATTGTAACATTCACCACTGAAATGCAGCCACCTCTGCCTGGAAATCCTCAGGTGTTTAACTGTATGCAGCAAAATGATTAAATTGTTCAGGATAGAAAGTAAAGAATACCATACCTGATTGCAACTGCCGGTCAGAATTTAGGTGCAAAGAACATAATTATTAGAGATGGGGAGAAGCCGAATAGTTTTTGTATCTGGTTTTAGAGTCATAGAATTTAAGGCCAAAGGGTGCACCTAAGTCCCTCTTGAAGGGACAAAAAGGACATTTAGTCTGACCTCCTGTATATCACAGCCCACTGATACCACCCAGCACTGGCACACACAGTCCAACAACAGAAATAAGAACAAAGTAATTGAGACCCACTAGACTGTGTGCCACAGGCAGAGCACTGGAGGGACTTAGGTGCACCTGTCTCAAGGTTCCTGCAATGGCAGGGAAATGAGTCAGTGAGATATACCCAGATAATCCTGGCACTCTCAGATTAGAGGAAGGTGAATGACCCCCAAGGTCACTGCCAAAATGATCTGGGGAAAATTCCTTCCCAACCCTACATATGGTGATCAGTTAGACCCAGAACATGTACGTAAGAACCTGAGAGAGAGAAAATGCTCAGGGCTACATTAGAGCCCTGACCTACCCTTCCCAATATCCCAACTCCAGCTGAGGCCATTTTTGAGGCTTCAGAGGAAGGAGATAATAAAACCTCCCAGAATACATTGGAGAAAAAAAAAATCCCTTCCTGACCCCTGTTGGTGCCGGACTGAAACCCTGAAGCATGAGTTTTAGGAACATAAGTTATAAACTGGAAGTGAGCCCCAGAACTGTTGAGCCCAGGCCACCCGCCACCATCACAAGCAACCCCATCATACAATTGCACTCATAAATTTGTCCAGCTCTTTCTTAAAATCAGTTAAGTTGTTTCTTAACACAACTTCTAGTGAAAGGCTGTTATTGGACTGGGATCAGTTTATATCAATTTGTTCTTGTGCCAACATTGTCTTTTAGCTTAACTAGCTCTTCGCCCTGCATGGTATTTATCTCCCCCCCCCACCCCCTCCATGTATTTATAGAGAACATTCATACCCCCTCTCAGCCTTCTTTTTGTGAAAATAAATGTCATGCTCCTCATAAGATAGGCATTCCATTCGATTTATCATCCTAGTAGCTCTTCTCTGCACCCATTCCAGTTTAAATTAATCTTTCTTGAACATGGGTGACCAGAATTGTACACAATATTCCAATAGAGGTCTTGCCAGTGCCTTGTACAATAGCACTAATATTTCTCTCTCTCTACTGGAAATACTTGTCTAATACATCCTAGAATTGCTCTTTTCCCAGCCACAGCACATGGTGGCTCATAGTCCTTCTGTGATAGACCCACACACCCAGGTTTCTCTTTTCCTCTGTCACTTCCAGCTGCTGAGCCCTCACCTTATAGCAGAAATTCTTGTTGTTAGACTCCAAGTGCATGACCTTGCACTTTGGACTATTGAATTTCATCCCATTTCTGTCGTTCTAATCTTCAAGGTCCTCCAGCTCTGCCTGTATAATATTCAGATCCTCCTCTGTATTGATGATGCCTCCCAACTTAGTATCATGAGCAGATTTCATTAGCGCGCTCTTACTTTGTGTGCCAAGGTCATTAATAAAAATATTTAATCTGAAAAAGGTTGCTCCCAAGACCAATCCTTGATGAACTCGACTAGTAACCTCTCTCCAGTCCGATAATTCACCTTTTAGCATAACTCATTGCCTTCTTCCCTTTAGCCAATGCCTTATTCACCTTACAATGCTTATACTGCTCCTCATCGTCCCTAATTTAACTAATAATTTCCCATGTGGCACCATGTCAGATACTTTATTGAAGTCTAAATATATCAGATCTACTGCACTTCCTTTATTTAAAAAAAAAAAGTTATTTTCACAAAGAAGGAAAATAGGTTAGTCTGGCATGAGCTACTTTTGGTAAACCCGTGTTGCATTATATGCCCTTTACCATGTACCTCTAGGAATTTAATTATTCTTTCCTTCACAATTTGCTCTAAAATCTTGCGTACTACTGAGGTCAGACTAATGGGTCTGTAATTTCTTGGATCATGCTTTTTCTCTTTTTTAAATATAGGCACGACATTAGATATTCTCCAGTCCTGTGGTACAATCCCCAATAGGTCGATTTATTAAAAATTCTTGCTACTGGGCTAGCAATCTCGTGTGCCAGTTCTTTCAGTATTCTGGGATGGAAGTTATCTGGTCCCCCTCCAATTTGAGCCCATTAAGCGCTTTAATTTTTTCTTCCAACTCAGATGTGATAATTTCCATTTCTAGACACTCATTTTCATCAGCCATACAGCCGTCAAGCCCATGTTCCAAGTTATTGTTATTGAAAATGGAGGCAAAGTATTCGTTTAGTTTTGAGGCCATACCTAGATTTTTTGTAATCTCCTTCCTAGCTATGCCACCTGGTGGCCCACCCTCATCCTCTTTTATTCTTTTTTATTTATATAACTCAAAAAACATTTATTTATTTTGATTTCTTGGCAAGATCTAATTCAGCTTGACTTCTAGCAATTCTGACTTTATTCCTACATTTTCTAATCTCCATGATGTTGCTTGCTTTGCTGATCAACCCCTTTTCTGTTCTGTATAGGCTCTCTGCTTACTCCTAATAATGTTTCTGAGGTGGATATTCATCCTGCTAGGTCTGGAGCCTTTCCCTACAAGTTTTTTTCCCCTTTCTTGGGATGCAAATTTCAAATAATTTTTGTATAGCTGACTTGAAGAAATTCCAAGCCTCCTCCAAGTTTAAATCCTTGAGCTCTTCAGTCCAGCTGATTTCTTTAACTAATTCCCTTAATTTCCCTGCCCTTTTGAAATTTAAAAACCATAGCTGATGATCTGGTTTTCATTATCCTTCCATTTAAACAGACTCAACTCGTGATCACTTAATCCAAGGTTATTTCTTACAACCTGCTCTTCTATGATGTCCTCATTGCTTACTAAAGCGAAGTCTAAAATGGCATTGCCTCTTGTTGGTTCAGTGATGATTTGAAGAACGGTCATGTATCACAGCCAAGAATAACTGTGCCTTACCACTATTAGTAGCATTTCTTCTCCAATCTCTATCCGGGAAGTTAGTCTCCTATTATGACACAGTTCCCAAAAGTATTCATCTCTATTAATTTTAATGAAATCACTATTCGTATCTGAGTCAGATCTGGGGTCTGTTTGATTCAAACAGATTCTGTTTTGTCCCCACTATCACTTCCTATTTCTTTACAGTTGACTCTTTTGTTGCTGTACCGTGCTACCCCCACCACTTTTACCTTTATTCTTGTCTCTACTAAACAGCACATACCCTTCAATACATGTAAACTTCCCCCAAAGTTTAGGGATGTTCAGACCTTAGTTAAGTCCAGTATAGAGCTAGGGCCAGCTACAAAGTTTGAATCTGAATTGGACGTATTTCAGAGCTTGGGGCGTTTGCATCTGGGATTTTGATTTGAGCCCATCTCTAGAAATTATCTGAGTTGGAACTGAACTGAATGCGAAGAATATATCTTTCAAGTGACAGTAAATAATAATGGTGGAATTGGTGTGACAGCATTAAAAAGTACCAGAAAATGTCAGTTTTGGGTGTCTCAAAGAACAAAATGAGAGAAGAGGAACTTTACTTTTTCATCTAATATATGGTGAATTGTTTGAAGTAGCATATCATACAGGTGTATTGTTTTTGTTATTCAACAGTTTGACATAGACAAAGAAGCAGGAGAGAGACAGATTTACCATCGTTACTGTATGGAACGGGCGTCTGTACATTGTGCCCATGTTTTCACCACGGTTTCTCAGATAACAGCCATAGAAGCAGAACACATGCTTAAGAGAAAAGCTGGTAAGACTTGAACCTGCCTTCCTATGCTAACTTCTCACTGTGTGATTAAATTGCGCTTGATATGTTGAGAGGCAGACAAGAAAGATAGAGAAAGGCATATGCAATAGCCTTGCTACACTTAGGAGAACAGCCATAGCTGACAGTGTTGCCTGAACTGGTGCTGAGCACATTTTCACTGCAAATGTAACCGAAGCCCAATTAAATTCAGCACCATTTGAGTACCTGTGGTTAGCATTTGTGGGAGTTTATCACCAGGATTATTAATTTTATTTCAGCAGGTTTATCTAAGCCCCAGTAGCTTGGTCTATATTAGTTCTCCCACACATGTTCAGCTGAGCTAGTGAAAGCATCAGTAAGGAATTTTGTAATACATTTACCCTGTCATACAACGCACAGTCAACCTGTGGAACTCTTTGCCAGAGGATGTTGTGAAGGCCAAGACTATAACAGGGTTCAAAAAAGAACTAGATAAGTTCATGGAGGATCAGTCCATCCATGGCTGTTAGCCAGGATGGGCAGGGATGGTGTCCCTAGCCTCTGTATGCCAGAAGCTGGGAATGGGTGACAGGGGATGGATCACTTGATGATTACCTGTTCTGTTCATTCCCTCTGGAGCACCTGGAATTGGCCACTCTCAGAAGACAGGATACTGGGCTAGATGGACCTTTGGTCTGACCCCGTATGGCCATTCTTATGTTCTTGTGTTCACTGTTGACACACACACAGCCTCTGAGCTTCTTTGCTTTGATAGGTTGAAGCCCAGCTACATAATGTTACATCAGCACTTAGATACTAGTGATCAACCCTTTAGCAATATAGGTGAACAAATACATTGATATAAGAAAGGGGTGTTAAATGTAATTTTCTTTCCTACGGTAATACTCTTTTTCTTTTATTAAAATAAGGAAGGAGTGAATAGGCAAAACCAAAGTGTGATTCTAAGCAGTTCATTTCATTACATGTCCTGGTGCTAGAGGATGAGCAAGCCGATACTTCTATCCAGATGTGTCCTGCCAGTACCGACAGAATAGTTTGTGAGCACAAGCCACGCTGCTTCAAATATGGGCATGCATCTTTAGAAAAACACTGCAAAAATGTTTTGGAGACTATATGTAGCAAATGATTTTTCAATATTAATTACTTGACCATTTTCAAACATAAATATACTAAAATTGCTTTGGACTACATTGCAAAATAGTTATCTAAAAAAATTCACTTTTTGTTAACTTTTTACAATTTTACTTTAATTGAGTGCTTGTGGAAGGTTTTGGATTGACAGCCCTGAAAATTTAAATCCTGTCAGGCTGTAAAATAGGCCTGGCTCAGGGAGTGGCAGTCTGATTACCACAGTACCCTATCACCTTAATGCCTCAACCCTAAACTATACAGATTATGCCTATGGGTAAGAGAGAAGTACACAGTCCATTGCCTGTTCAGTTCTTTGCCTCCGTACTGAGACTTGCAACAAGGGCACTGTCAATTTTAAATGTAAGGCCAGGATTTTCAAAATGATGAGTGTTTTGTGATTGTCTAATTCCTGGGGCCCCTTTAGGAGCCTGATTTCCAGAAAGAGCAGAGCACCTGCCCTCTGAAAATCAGATTCTTTAAGATGTCTCCTGTTGAGCACCAAAAAAAGGAGGCATTCCAAAACTAATGATCGCTCTTGAAAATCCAGGCCTACACTTTTTGAGTTACAGGAGTTCAAAAAAACTGTGCTGGTCTGATTCCAATACTATTTTGTGGCTCAAGCCTGCAAACCCTGTGCAAATAGAGTTTGCACTGAAGCCAAGGAGAATTCCATGCGGAGTGGCCTTGCAGGAGTGGGACTCTTATTTTTTAGTCTTTCAACTTTGATTTGGTTTCTTCTATGTTTTTTTTAAGTTTTGTTGCTGGTGTTTTTTTAAAGCTGTTGAGATCCATGGAGTTTCATGCAGAAGCGAAACTAGGTGAGATTAGATGAAATTAAATAGCTGGTTGTAACAAGGCTTGTAACTACAGGTTTGTAACTAAGGGCTAACATAGGCCCTTAATTATAAATGGACACAAGTGAGTCCTGCTGTAAATGGGATTTGATGTGAACTGGCATATGTACTTCAGTAGTCTTTTGAATCTTAGATTCAAACGTACTTGCTTATTTCCTATTTCAGCCTCCCATTAACGTTACAGACTGCTGGCTTGTGATCAGTAAAGTTGTGAAATCCACATAGACAACAGTTGCTCAAAAAGATCAATAATCCTTCAGCAGATCATTAAACTTCAAACCTACCCAGGGACATTATTGCTAAAACAATCTGTGAAGTGAGTCAGCTTTTTTATCCATGCCAGAAAATCAAATAAAAAAATGGGAATAATTGACATCCACAAACTCAGCACCAAGAGCACAGAAATCTGTGTTTGCTGCTGAGTTTATCGAGAAGGCAATTCCGTAACACAAACTCTAGCTATGAGCAATTACAGAATCATAGAACTGTATGGTTGGAAGGGACCTTGGGAAGTCATCAAGTCCAGCCACTTGTGCTAAAGCAGGACCAAGTAAACCTAGGTCATATCTGACAGGTGTTTGTTCAACCTGTTCTCAAAAACCTCCAATGGCAGGGATTCCACAACCTCCCTTGGAGGCCTGTTCCAGAACTTACCTACCCCTATAGTTAGAAAGATTTTCCTAATATCTAATCTAAATCTCCCTTGCAGCAGATTAAGTCTATTATTTCTTATTCTGTTCTCAGTGGACACGTAGAACAATTGATCACCGTCCTTTTTATAACTTCTCTTAACTTACTTTAATACTGTTAACAGGTCCCCCCATAGTCATCTTTTCTCAAGACTAAACATGCCTAGTTATTTTAACCTGTCCTCAGAGGTTAGATTTTTCTCAACCTTTTATCATTTTTGTAGCTCTCCTCTGGACTCTTCCCAATTTATCAACATCCTGTGGTGCCCAGAACAGGACACAGAACTCCAGCTGAGGCCTCACCAGTGCCAAGTGGAGTGGGACAGTTACCTCCCATGTCTTCCAGACAACACTCTTGTTAATACACCCCAGAATACTAGCCTTGTTCACAGCTGCATCACATTGGTGAATCATATTCAGTTTGTGATCCACTATCACCCTTTTCAGTACTACTACTACCTAGCCAGTTATACTACATTTTGTAGTTGAGCATTTGATTTTTTTCTTCCTAAACGATGTACTTGTCTTTATTGAATTTCATCTTGTTGAATTCTGACCAATTCTTTAATTTATCAAGGTCATTTTGAATTCTAATCTAGTGCATCAGAATGCTTGCAATCCCTCCCAGGTTGATGTCATCTGCAAATTTTATAATTATCCATAATTACTCCATTGTCCAAGTCATTAATGAAAATATTCAATAGTAGCAGGCCCCTGAGTGACCCCTCTAGATACATCTTTTCAGTTTGACAGCGCACCATTGATAACTACTCTTTCAACCATCTGTGGACTCACTTAATGGTAATTTATTCTAGACTGCACTTCTCTAGTTTGTTTATAAGAATGTCATGTGGGAGTGTGTCAAAAGCCTTACCAAAATCAGGATATATCATCTACTGCTTCTCCCCTATCCGCTAGGTCAGTAGCCCTGTCAAAAGAAGGAAATTAGGTTGGTTTGGCATGATTTGTTCTTGCCAAATCCATGCTGGCTATTCCTTATAACCCTATTATCCTGTAGGTGCTTACGAACTGATTTTTTTAAATAATTTGTCCCAGTATCTTTCCAGGTATTGAAGTTGGGCTAACAGGTCTATAATTAGCCATTTTGTTTCCCTTTTTTAAGAATAGGTACTGTATGTGCCCTTCTCCAATCCTCTGGGACCTCACTCATCTTCCATGAGTTCTCAAAGATAATTGCTAACAGATCCAAGATTCCTTCAGCTAGTTACTTAAGCTCCCTAGCCTGAATTTCAGCAGGCCCTGTGGAAGTGAATATGTCTAACTTAAATGTCCTTCCCTCTCATTGTTAATATTCATCGTGTTAAGTATCTGGTCACCATTAACCTTTGTAGTGAAGACTGAAGTAAAATAGGCATTAAACACCTAACAGATGACATCAAGAAAAGTGATTAGCTCCCCTTCTCTGCTAAGTAGAGGAACTATCCTTTACTTCATCTTTCTCTTGCTTCTAATGTATTTAAAGAGCCTCTTCTTATTGCCTTTTATGTCTCTTGCTAGGTAGGTGGGGTGATCATGACAATTTCTACTCCCCCCAGTAACATTAAAGTTGCTTCATAATTTTCATTGTTTTTTTTGTGGGGCGGGGATGGAAAGTGACCTAAGTGATTCATTAGATAAGAGGTAAATGTACGTAAAACATTGGCACTGGCACCAAGAATGGCCTAGAATTGACAGCAGAGGGTGCTAGATTGAGATGCATTGACGGTCCTCTTAGGAGTTTATACAATACCTGCTTATATTATGTGGGTTCCAGCTAATAATATCAGTGTTTCTTGCGTTTCAGCTTCTTTCACTTACATCTATTACATAGTTCCTCTAAATACTGATCAATATTATACTTTTATAATCCTACAAATCAGCTCTAATCAACATACATTGAATATACACCTCTACCCTGATATAATGCTGTCCTCGGGAGCCAAAAAATCTTACCATGTTATAGGTGAAACCATGTTGTATCGAACTTGATTTGATCTGCAGGAGTGTGCAACCTCGTTCCCCCCGGAGCACTGCTTTACCGCATTATATCTGAATTAGTGTTATATCGGGTCGCGTTATATCGGGGTAGAGGTGTACGTAATATAACACATTGATTAATCATAACATCACACAATAAATGGCTAATAAACTAAAATCATTGGCTACAAAGTAAAAGCCAGATTCTCCAGTCCATTAAGGCAGCACAGAGTGGATGGAAACTGATCAGAAATAACCAGTTGACAATTCCCTTTTATTTGAAATCTCCGCTGGCATAGAACTGGTGGAGATGGCACAGCTGTATTCAACACCAGCTACTTCCACCCCTAGCACTGGAGGTGTGTCAGAGGAAGTAAAGGGCAGGTTGGGGGTAGGATTTGGAGGCGTGGTGGAGCCAGAGCTGTGAGACTCTAAACCTAGGCAATTACCAAATAAAGATACCTAGGGCTGGATCAACTCTCCTGTGGGCCAGGAGCTATTAGATTTTGTGGGGCCCCTGTACACAAATCTTTTTCCTGGGAGGAGTTTGGTGCAGGGGATTGGGGTGCAAGAGGGGATGCAGGGTCTGGGAGGGAGTTTGGGTGCAGGAGGGGGATTCTGATCTGGGGCTGGGGGTTGGGGTGCAGGAGGGGGTGCGAGGTGCAGGCTTTGGCCAGGAGGCACTTACCACAGGACACTCCTGGCTGGTGGTGCAGCAGGGCTTAGGCAGGCTACCTGCATGCCATGGCCTCAAGCCACTTCCTGGAAGTGCCTGGCTGCTAGCATGACTCTGTGGCCCCTGTGGGGAGGGGGACAGCGTGTCTCCGTACGCTGCCCACAAACACCGCCCCTGGCCAATGGTTGCTGTGGGGACAGAATTACAGGGGGGCAGCGGGCAGAGGGACTTTTAGCAGCCCAGAATTGGAGATTTCTGCCTGATCGGAGGGGCCCCCCTTGCAGGGGCGGCTCTAGGTATTTTGCTGCCCCAAGCACGCCTTCGGCGGCTTGCCTGCGGGAGGTCCCTGGTCCCGCGGATTCCGCGGCACGCCTGCTGGAGGTCCGCTGAAGCCACGGGACCAGCAGACCCTCCACAGGCATGCCGCCAGAGGCAGCCTGCCTGCCACCCTCGCTGCAACTGGCAGAGTGCCCCCCATGGCTTGCCGCCCCAGGCATGCACTTGGCATGCTGGTGCCTGGCGTCACCCCTGTCCCCTTGAGCTGGGGCCCTGGGATGCAGTCCCTAAAGCCCCTGCCTTAATCTGGCCCTGAAGGTATCGTGCTAAATGAAGATCTTCAGTTTCAAACTTGAAATTTATTGGGTGATCCGTTCATTATGGGATCAACTCATTTGCATTTTATGACTACTAATGAGGACTGTAGGGTACTACTATTCAACCTACAGAATCTCCAAGCACCTTACAAACTGTACATAGAGTAGACAAGGATCACTTACCCACCATAGAAATTCAGGCACCTCTGGAGTGGAACATGACATTCATTCTGAAGAAAATCATTTTATATGGTCAAGACATTTATCTTGAAAATGCCAGGCAAGCGCCATAAACCGAACACAGTGGCACTTCAATCAATTTTAAAAATCTGTATTGGCGCAAAAGAACGATTGCTGTTCCGACGAAGGCACTGGGGTCTCCTGAGTAAATAAGAGACATTTTTACATTCTATTGGACGTGTCTTTACATGATATGGAGCTATAAATATACATTTTTGGCCGGGGGGGGAATTAAATATCAAACATCCTTCCTGGAGACCTAATGGCTGTGATGTTTAAGTTCCATATTGGGGACAGGGTTTCTGTTAAAGAATCTGTGGTTTCCACATTATTATTGATGTGAATGGGAGTTTGCCATGTGTACTGAGAGCAGAATAGACCCAGTTTTATTTGTGTGAGCCAATAAAATAGCATCATTTTACAGGCTGATGTGCTTCTGGAGGTGGGGTCTTTTAGATGAGATGTTAAACAGAGGACCTGACTTATGATCACTAGGGATCCTGTGACACTTCTCATAGACTCATAGGTCAGAAGGGACCAATATGATCATCTAGTCTGACCTCCTGCACAAGGCAGGCCACAGAACCCTACCCATCCACTTTTATAACAACCCCTAACCCAGGACTGAGTTATTGAAATCCTCAAAATTGGTTTGAAGACCTCAAGCTGCAGAGAACCCAGCAGCAAGCGACCCAGAGCCCACGCTGCAGGGGAAGGCGAAAAACCTCCAGGGCCCCTGCCAATCTGCCCTGGAGGAAAATTCCTTCCTGACCCCAAATATGGCGATCAGCTAAACCCTGAGCATGTGGGCAAGACTCACCAGCCAGCACCCAAGAAGGAATTCTTTGCAGTAACTCAGTACCCATCCCATCCAACATCTCCCCGCAGACCATTGAGCAGACTTATCTGGTGATAATCCAAGATCAATTGCCCAAATTAAACTATCCTATCATAACATCCCCTCCATATACTTATCAAGCTTAGTCTTAAAGCCAGATAAGTCTTTTGCCCCCACTACTTCCCTCGGAAGGCTGTTCCAGAACTTCACTCCACTAATGGTTAGAAACCTTCGTCTAATTTCAAGTCTAAACTTCCTAATATCCAGTTTATACCCATTCGTCCTCGTGCCTACATTAGTACTAAACTTAAATAATTCCTCTCCCTCCCTAACGTTAACCCCCTGATATATTTATATAGAGCAAGCATATCCCCCCGCAGCCTTCTTTTGGCCAGGCTAAACAAGCCAAGCTCTTTGAATCTCCTTTCATAAGGCAGGTTTTCCATTCCTCAGATCATTCTAGTAGCCCGTCTCTGGACCTGTTCCAGTTTGAATTCATCCTTCTTGAACATGGGACACCAGAACTGCACACAATATTCCAGATGGGGTCTCACCAGCGCCTTATATAATGGTACTAACACCTCCTTATCCTTGCTGGAAATACCTCGCCTGATGCATCCTAAAATCGCATTTGCTTTTTTAACAGCTGTATCATGTTGGCGGCTCATAGTCATCCTGCTATCAACCAATACCCCAAGGTCCTTCTCCTCCTCTGTCGCTTCCAACTGATGCGTCCCCAACGTATATCTAAAATTCCTATTATTAATCCATAAGTGCATGACCTTGCACTTTTCACTATTGTATTTCATCCTATTACTATTACTCCAGTTTACAAGGTGGTCCAGATCTTCCTGAATAGTATCCCTGTCCTTCTCCGTGTTAGCAATACCCCCCAGCTTTGTGTCATCCGCAAACTTTATTAGCACATTCCCGCTCTTTGTGCCAAGGTCAGTAATAAAAAGGTTAAATAAGATTGGTCCCAAAACCGATCCTTGAGGGACTCCACTAGTAACCTCCTTCCAGCCTGACAGTTCACCCTTCAATACGACCCGCTGGAGTCTCCCCTTTTAACCAGTTCCTTATCCACCTTACAACTTTCATATTCATCCCCATCTTTTCCAATTTAACTAACAGTTCCCCATGCGGAACCGTGTCAAACGCCTTACTGAAATTGAGGTAAATTAGATCTACCGCATTTCCTTTATCTAAGTAATCCGTCACCTTCTCAAAGAAGGAGATCAGATTGGTTTGGCACAATCTACCTTTAGTAAATCCATGTTGCAATTCGTCCCAATTACCATTGACCTCTATGTCCTTAACTACTTTCTCCCTTAAAATTTTTTCCAAGACCTTACATGCTACAGATGTCAAGCTAACAGGCCTATAATTACCCGGATCACTTTTATTCCCTTTCTTAAAAATAGGAACTACGTTAGCAATTCTCCAGTCGTACGGCACAACCCCCAAGTTTATCGATTGCTTAAAAATTCTCGCTAACGGGCTCGCAATTTCACGCGCCAGTTCCTTTAATATCCTCGGATGGAGATTGTCCGGGCCCTCCGATTTTGTCCCATTAAGCTGTTCAAGTTTGGCCTCTACCTCAGTTGCGGTAATATCCACCTTCATATCCACATTCCCGTTTATCATCCCTCCATCATCGCTAAACTCCTCACTAGTCTTATTAAAAACTGAGGCAAAGTACTTATTTAGATATTGGGCCATGCCTAGGTTATCCTTAACCTCCATTCCATCCTCAGTGTATAGCTTTCTGCTTTTTCCTAATCCCCTCTCTGAGTTGCTTGCTCATCCAGCTTGGCCTACAACTCCTGCCCATGGTTTTTTTTCCCCTTTCTTGGGATGCAGGCTTCCGACAATTTCCGCAGCTGTGACTTAAAGTAATTCCAGGCCTCCTCTGCATTTAAATCCACAAGTTCCTCCGTCCAATCCACTTCCCTAACTAATTTCCTTAACTCTTTAAAATTAGCCCTCAAGAAGTCGAAAACCCTAATCCCAGATCTACATTCGTTTATCCTTCCATCTAGTTTGAACTGAATCAGCTCATGATCACTCGAACCAAGGTTGTCTCCTACCACCATTTCTTCTACGAGGTCCTCACTGCTCACCAAAACCAAATCTAAAATGGCATCCCCTCTCGTAGGTACTTCAACTACTTGATGAAGAAATCCATCCGCTATCACATCCAGAAAAATCTGACCCCTATTATTCTTGCAAGCACTCGTCCTCCAGTCTATATCCGGGAAGTTGAAGTCTCCCATAATCACACATTTCCCCTATGTGTTTACTTCATTAAAGACATTAAAGAGGTCTCTATCCATATCCAAATCAGATCCTGGTGGTCTATAGCACACCCCAAGCACTATCTCAGGGGAAGCTCTAGTTGCTTTTTTACCCAGTGTGATTTTTGCCCAGACAGACTCTGTCTTATCCATTCCATCGCTTCTTATTTCATTACAGTTAATCTCATCATTGATGTACAAGGCTACTCCACCACCTTTGCCTTTCTTCCTGTCTTTTCTAAACAGCACATAGCCTTCAATACCTGTACTCCAGTCATGAGTACCATTCCACCAGGTTTCTGTTATCCCTATAATATCTCATGAAAATAAAGGGTATTAACACCAGTGCCAGAGGGGTTACCTGGTAATTACATCTTGTATCTCTACAGACTCCCTGTAGTTAGATGTGATAGGCCAGATACTCAACTAGTGTAGATTGGCATAATTCTACTAAAGTCAAGAGTGCTACACTGAATTACACTACCTGAGGTCCTGGCTCCCGGGCCGGATTTAGGGGCAGGCGACCCAGGCAACCACCTGGAGTGCCAGGCTTAGGGGGCATCAGGCTCGGGATGCTGTTTTTGTTGTTAGCGACAAAAGAGAAAATAGAATGTCTGAAGTGAAATGTTTCAGGTATTCCGTATTTGGATTGTTTTTCACTGACCTAGAATGTTCTGGAACTTGGTAGAATCTTGTAGAACCTTCCAGACTTTGAGAGCTATATTTTTTTCAAACCTCCTAGAATGTTATCCGCCATGGCCTCACAGGCATATAAGGGGCAGAGTATCGCCAGTCAGTCAACACGATATAAGAATGAACTGAAGTAAAATAAGAGTCCAGCTGCAATATTGTGAACCTTATTTTATTGTGTAATTGTGAAAATGTACTTGTATTTTAAGATTTGAAGAGTGTAAATAGCGACTAATAAAGGACATATTTAATGAGACACCACAGGTATTGATCGAACCTTTAGCTACACAACAATATAAAGAAATACTGTTACTTTTTTGCCATGCTTAACACATAATGTTTGAGCAGCAAAGAATCCTGTGGCACCTTATAGACTAACAAACGTTTTGGAGCATGAGCTTTCGTGGATGAATACCCACTTCTTCAGATGCATGTGGTGGAAATTTCCAGGGGCAGGTATATATATGCTAACAAGCAAGCTAGAGATAACGAGGTCAGTTCAATCAGGGAGGATGAGGCCCTGTTCTAGCAGTTGAGGTGTGAAAACCAAGAGAGGAGAAACTGGTTCTGTAGTTGGCAAGCCATTCACAGTCTTTGTTCAATCCTGAGCTGATGGTCTATAAGGTGCCACAGGATTCTTTGCTGCTTTTACAGATCCAGACTAACACGGCTACCCCTCTGATACATAATGTTTGATGACTTTCTAAAACTGCAGAACATAGACTTTTGCTCTCCCTAATACTGTCTGTTATCCCCATAGAAAAAAAAAAGAATGCTTGCAATACCTCCCAGGTTGATGTCATCTGCAAATTTTATAATTATCCATAATTACTCCATTGTCCAAGTCTTCACGAGTTCAGTATAGGAAGTGAAAATTTCAATTGCAGTCTAGTTTACAGCAAGGGCAAATTTGATGGGAAATTATCTGAAACCGAACAACATAGACCAGGCTTTGGCAGTAGCAATCGTCCCAGTGCAGAAAAAATTGAGGAGCGGAGTGTAAATTATGGAGGTCTTATTACTAAAGAATTAGCAGATTTATCTGAAGACAAGAAATGGAAATATGAGGAAAGTGATGGAGAATCATCCAGTTTTCCTGGCGGTGTAAAATAGAGTGATAATAAAGAAGAATGTGGCAAAAATGAAAAAAGAAAATAATGATAAAGAAAAATCTGATTTACATGAAAACGAGAGAAATGATAAAGAAGAATCAACCTCGCATGATGACAGAAACAGCAGTGAGAAAAATTGCACACCACAAATCGATACATCAGCTCCTGCTTTATAGCCGGCGACCCTAAACTCCGCTGATATTGATCGTACAATTCTGAATGGGACGGGCAAAATCGAGGATATGACATTTCAGTAAATGAGCAGAAGCAACATTTCTCAAAGTCACACTGCGAAAGAGTGCTCAAGAAAGGTGAGGAACTGAATTAGCATTGGCTAGCTTACTTGAAATCAACTGACAAAGTGTTCTGCTTTTGTTGCAAAATATTTGACAGGAATGCCAAATTATTGCTTGTGCTTTCCGGGTACAATTACTGGCATAATTTTAGCTGATTCTCTGAAGCAACATGAAAAGTCACCCAGTCATTTTGCAGCCTAGTCCTAATGGATGGAGGTTGCATCCAGGTTCAAGCAGGGAATAAATGCATAAATGCAGAAAATCAGCATATTATTAATGGAGAAACCCAGCATTGGAGGAATGTGCTCGAGTGTCTGATCTCAATTATCCTCTTTCTTGCAAAGAATAATTTCACTTTCTGGGGCTTGTTGGATAAGTTGTTCACTGAACATAATGATAATTTCCTCAGTTTGGTCGATCTCCATGAAAAATACGACGATGTCATGCTTGAGCACCTACACTGAGTAGTTTGTAAAGAAGCTATTGACCATTACTGCAGCAAAACAATTCAAAACAAATTGACCATATGAAAAGGAAAGTTGGTTGAAAACATATTGATGCGGCTCAGCAAAGCAAAGTACTACGCTGTAATAATGGACTGCATTAATAATGGGTGTCATTTACAGTAAGATTTGTTGATGACAAAGATGGCTGCATCCCAGTAAAGGAACATTTAATCTGTTTCCGGTCTGTGGATGACTCTACTGGAAAAGTCTAACAGAACTGTTTATGAACATTTTGAATGAGAATAATACAAAGCTTTAGGACTGCCGCAGCCAAGGCTATGACCATAGCACAAACATGAAGGGAAGAAACAGTCTTGTCCAAGCAAGGACCCTTGCGCTGAATCCAAGAGCTTTCTTGTGGCCGCCGTTCTCTCAACCTGGTTCTGTCAGATGCAGCATCATTATCTTTAAATTCAGTATCTCTCTTTTGGAGAAATGTAAAGGATATACGTCCTGTTTTTAGCATCGGTGATCAAGTAGAAAATCCTCATGGACAATGTTAAAAATCTAACTGTGAGGCCCCTAAGTGACACTTGCTGGGAGAGCTGCACTGGCAGCATAACGTCAGTGAGGTACCAAGTGACTGAGGTTTACAATGCACTGATGGAACTGGGGCAGATGAGTAAAGCCAAGGCTGGAATCCAACACGAGCCACAAAGCCCAGCAAACCAGATCACTGATTTAAAATTTCTGGTCTCAATTGCGATTTGGCATGATATCCTGTTCTAAGTAAACGTAAGCAAGGCAATACAAACTCATTTGATGGACATCACGACCGCTACTACTTTGATAAGCTTCCTTGATTTTGTTGTGACCTACTGAGACAATGGATTTGAAGATGCCATCACTGCTGCCAAAGAAATGGTGGAAAACTTAGGAGTTGAGCTTGTCTTCAAGGAAACTTGTATTAATTGGAAGAGGAGACAGTTTGGTTACGAGGGCAGAGATGATGTAACTGAAAGCTTGGAAGAAAAATTCGAGAGGGAGGTTTTTCTCGCTTGTTGACACTGCTTAAGTGTCCATCAAAGAAAAGTTTGGGTAAATGAAGAACGACAAAAAGACCTGGGTGTTTTTTGTATGACCTTAGTAAGCTGCCGGCAGACAGGAAAACACTCTCTTCAACAATTGTACAGACCTTCACCGGACGCTGACACATGGGGAATATTCAGACGTCAATGATAAATACCTCTGTCAAACTGGACAAAATCTATCACATTTGGCTACATGGGGAGCACTCTCCACTCCAAGTTCTCCAATTAATTCATGATGCGAAGCCAAAGGACACTTCCTAATATGTGGATAGCTTTGAGGATTCTGTTCACGCTGCCAGTCACAGTCATGACTGGGGAACGCAGCTTTTCAAAGCTCAGGCTCATTAGAACACATCTTCAATCAATGATGGTCGATGAGACCAACATCGCTTGCTATTTTATCACTGAAAATGCCATTGGCCAGTCTTTGGATCTCTCTGATGCTGTACTTCAGTTCACGAGGTCAAAGGCGAGAAAAGCGACCTTTTGAACTAAAAGACTACGGTTAACATTCCATGGCTGTCACCTAATGTAACACTATTTAATACTGGTCCACCCAATGCTGGTGCACAGTTCAGTTTCTTAATGTTAATACATTTCAGGTTTTCTTAACATGAAAAAAGTTTCTATAAGCTTAGAGGAAACTTTTTTATTTGCTTATAAATGGCATGAATAAATACAGTTTTACAGATTTTAGCGTGCAAATGTATCATCTTATCTGACAGGGATAAATCATGCATGCAGATTATGCATCAAAGTCGTGAAATGGGCTACAAATACAGTAAAAGTAAAGTATTCAAAAATTTAACCATGGAGGGTGGGGGTGTGTGCACCTAAGACGCTCATCGCCTGGTTGCCATTTGGTCTAGGGCTGGCCCTGACTGGCTCCCTCTTCACTTCACTTCCTGTTCTAAACTGCTATCTGTGCTCCGAGCGCTGAATCCAGTTCTCATTGAAGTAAATGGGATTCTTCCACAGTGGAGATTGCATTTCAGTGGTAACTGGAGTGAACCGTATATACCTATAATCCTCTATTTGTAAAATACTTTGAGATCCTTAGTTTGGAGGATGTGGGGGGGGGGGGCGGGACTACAGAAGTGCAAACTACAACTGCATAGCTTTTTTTTTTTTCAGAAGAAACGTAAAATATTTTGAGGAGCAGTACATTTTTTTTTAAATACATGTTCAATTCTGTGTATTCCAGTGGTGCCCAGAGACCCCTTAGGCCCCCATCCTAATATCATGCTATGCAATGTACAAACATCTAATAAAAGTTGTTGAAGAGCTTACAGTCCACAGAGACAAACCAGACAAAGAGTGTGGGGAAAGGGGATGTAACATACCAGCAGAGGGCTAAATTCCAGTATTTAGCAACAGCCCTGGTTGGGCAGCTACCTCCTGGAACTCCCCACCTGCAACACTGAGGGGACACTGATATTCCAGAATCAAATCATCCACACTGAGGGCATGTTAAGGTACAGTTCTGCAGGTAAAAAATTATTCAAAGCAATTTTGATGCTACGGATCGTAGGGTGGGTCCTCTAGTGGCCCTATGGACAAAAGACCCCTCGTTACACAGGTGTAAAGCTGGAGTAACTCTATGAACATTGTGGAGTTCTGTTGGAATTATACCAGTGTAACTAAGATCAGAATTTGGTCTATAGTTGTCTGCTGCTTTTATAGAGATGAACTGATGAAAAGCTGTAGCGCTAGAGAATGCAATTTCCCCATCATGAGCAATAAGACTAAATACATCTTTAAATATTGACAACTAAAGATATTTTGGTTTTTTCTTAAAGATTTCTCAGACTCTGAAAATGTCTATCTCTGCCTTTTCTTTGCTTCTTCCAGATGTTGTTACTCCAAATGGCTTGAACATTAAGAAATTTTCAGCAATGCATGAGTTTCAGAATTTGCATGCCATGTACAAGGCTAGGATCCAAGAGTTCGTTCGAGGCCATTTCTATGGGTATGCTTTTACTTTTCAAAATTAGCATCTGGTTGTACAGACCTTTTACCGCAGGACCTAGAGGAGGTAGACTGAAGAGAGTACTTTATATCTGAGGTGGAATGTTATCTAGTGATTCCAGTGACTGACTGGGAGCTGTGGTACAAAGCCCAGATTTCATTCCTGGCTCTGCTTAGCCCCGTGTAGGAACAGAAGGTAATGAGTATGCGATTTGCCCAAGATGGAGCTCAATGGTCACTTTAATGTGAAATACTGTAGGTAATCCTTAACTTTTTGATGACTGTGGGTCAGTAAGGCAACTGCTGTATGTCAGTGACCTTCACTGATTAGAGAATTGCTCTCTGCTTTGCTTTATCACCTATTGAACCATTTTGTGTTTGTTTGCTTGGTTTCAGCCATCTTGACTTCAGCCTTGCAAGGACCTTGTTTTTCTTCATCGCTGGGAGATACGAATATTCAAACAAAGGAGCTGATTTGTTTCTAGAGGCCTTATCCAGATTAAACTTCCTGCTGCGGGTAAGAAAGCATTTGGAAAGGCAGATAGCAGATATCTTATACACACACACACACACTTAATTCTATCAAGATGAAATTAACCCAGGTGCATAGGTCACATACAAGAATCTCACCATGATTTTGTATACTATAATGTCTTTGGTCCCCTAGCAATATGATGGCTTTCTTGCTTAGCTTCATAGACTTCCCCGTTAATTGGGGTGCCCATACTTTGCCCAATGAAAGGGTGCCACTGGCTGCATCCTGCTCAGCTCCTTCCCCCCCATGTTTATCCCAGGAACTTGGAGTTCTGCACATTAAGGACCAATTTCTCAATACTACCATTTCTGTGCTTGGGGCAGGAAGGGGCAACAGTAGTTTCAAATACTTTGGGGCAGTCAGAGTTCTGCTTAGCTCAGTCTAATGTCAGATCAGCCTCAGTGGTGCTGTAAATTAAACGCTACTTCCCATGGCCTTGGGACTCAAGGAACAGCAATAGTGCAGTGTGCTCTGGCTATACCTCCTTGCTATCTTGACCTGCCCTCAGTATGCCTCCTACACCAGTGAATGGGAGCAAGGCCAGCATAGATCCTTTATGCCATCACTAACTAGTTGAGGAGGCACCCTGCCCAGGGGATATTCTCAGGAGGGTTTTGAGGACCCTCTACACTGTCAGAGTGGCATGAAGTGACCTTAGTGTAGCAGAGACTGAGGCCCTAGAAGTTTTTTTATAGTAATTGGTGCAGATGCTCTATCGCTATTTTTGAAGTAGGACTTAGCTTCAAGTATCTGATTCAGAGTCTATTGGGCAAGGGCACATAGAAATCAAATGTATTATTTTGCAGACAGTAGTGTGGCTGCCAATAGTTTAAATGTGCACGTGCGTGTACACACACACTCTTAATTCTATCAGTGTGACGTTCACCCAAGTGTGTAGATCACACGAAAGAATCTCCACACTATGAAATGCCTTTGCATATTCACCCCAGCTACAGCAGGAAAATGTGGTCTCCACCATCAGCTAAAGCAGAAATTTCCACATCTCCAGGACTCTACAATCTAGATACTAAAGAAATTTCCCGAATAACAAACCCTGGATGTAGCAGACCGGCAAAAACAGGAGACCTAATTGACTTTTAAACTGATTCCTTTTGTGAGACAAAAAGACAGACTAACAAACATCTCTGTCACCCAACAGTGACTTCATGGGGGTGTAGAGCTACTGTAGAGTGCTCCTGCCTGCTTCACTCCATCCCCTGCAGCTTCTGTGCCCTGCAGTGCTGCCCTGAGTTCTGTATACAGTGTATTTAGTAGCAATTCAGTGATTAGCCCTTAGTATCCACCAGATTTTCATTTTTGTTCCTTGGAACAATAGAGAAATATTGGAAGGCATGCTTGTGATCTTACTCCACTGCAGTGTTGCCAACTCTCAGAACTTTATCATGAGTCTCATGATATTTGATATTTTTCTTAAAGCCTGAGCTTCTAGAGTCATGGGATCACAGAAGAATCTTTTCCACTACAGTTGCTCTACTGCCATCATCCATTAACATATGGCGGGGAGGGTTTCCTGTGATAGCTGGGGCTGGACTCAGAGACCCAGGAGGTCCCTTCCAGTCCTATGTTCCTATACCATTGAAATCAGTGGACTGAAAGGAAGTACTTGATCTGTTCACCAACACAACAGGTCACACTATAGTGGTGGTTAAATGCGATATAACATTAGCCATGTTTTAGCAGCATTCACTCAGCTAAGGTTTACTAATGCTGTTTACAGCTAATGTCTTGCATAATGGAGAGGAGAAAGAATTGCTTAAGAGATGCATTGCACCATTCTATTACTGTATCTAGTTAATGATGACATTAACAAAAAGTGTTGCTGACAAGAATCATGGAGAACATCCGGTCTGCAATTATTGCTGAGAGTAATCCAATTGGAAGCAGCAAGCTATCTGTGCTATTTGTGAATCTAGGAACGTTTCCCTTCATATGCTTCTCAAATGGATGTCCAGTAGCTTGTCTGATCTCTACATATATGTGGCATCTGATGAAAATATTTTTAAATATTTTACAGAACCATTTTGGTGATGGTTTGAAAGCTTGGTTGAAATGTTGAAGATAATACATTGGGACAGATCCTTGCTAACAGCTAAGGTCATGGCACAAAGGGACCTTGTATCTGCCCTGAAGAGGGCTGATAAGGCATTCCCTCCCCCACTCCCATGGGAGAAACTATATCTGGCGTAAAGCCGGCTTGTTTTATACCACCTGCCAGCCCCAATTCCTCTGGTACACAGGTAGATAGGAAGGATTCTGGGGGTCAGAGGGAAAAAGCTGGTAGTGCAGTGCCCCAGCAATTTTCAGCCATGGAGTGGTCCCAAAATGGCTGCTCAAATCTGCCGTAACCTAGCTCTTCTCTAAAGTGGCTAATGGATTGGGATAGTGGAACAAACCCTCCTCATCTACACCAAGAGAAACCACTCTGGCCCATTCTAGTGGCAAGGGATGTACATCTGTCAACTATGTCTTCAGGATACAGAACCAAACTTCCCTGATGTCCAAGATGCGAGCATCCCAGGTTTTGGTTCATGTCCTTTTCTAATACATATTCTTTCTAAACATCTTTCAAAATTTTCTAGAGTGCCAGTAACTCCATAAAGGGACCTGTCGAATATGTTAGGCTCATAATGTAGTTGTGCTGCAATTAAATGAAATGCTTTTACAGCTCCTAATATTAATAGAGATGCTTTATAAATTAAAATTTAAAAAATGGGTTTCTATTCTATGTAAATATTTCCCTGGAGCTTTGCATATTCTTCCCTGCCTTCCCCCCGCCAAAAGCAAACAAGCAAGCAAAAACATCATTGTGCTAAGGCAGGAGAAAGAACCAGCAAGAAAAAACAACTGTAAACAAAGGCCCAGATTTTCCATGGCAGTTTCTGCTGGCTGCAACAAGTGCTGGAGAGCTGTAGGAGAAAATTATGCTAGCTGCATGCCTGCTGGGGATACACCCATGGAGCTGACTGAAATGCAATGTGCAAAGAAATGGGACACATGGTAAAAACTGCATTTGATTTTTAAACAATTTTTTCAGTTTAAATCATCTTAGCTGTTCTCACAGTAACTTAATATTACAGTTTGAAATACTGTGTGTGGTTTTTATCTTTGCACTTTGGCTTTATAGCTACATCTTTTGAAATCCTCGTTGAAGAGTAAAAATAACAGTGTAGATCTTCAGTAATGTATTTGACTTTCCTGGTAACCCCTTTTAGCTCCAGTCCTGCAATGAGCGATGTTTGAGTACTCTCCTTCACTTGCATGGAGCCCCACTGAAGGCAGGGTCCACCTCCCCAGACCTCATTGAAGGATCAGGGCCTTCTTGAACAACTAGTTAAATTGTGATGGGTTCTGCTGACCATCTGCTATGGCTAATTCCCAGTGTGGACAAGGTTTCTGTATTGTCTGGAATCTCTGTCAGTTTCTGCATAATGATTTCTTGTTAACATTGCAAGCTTTCCCTCCATCTTCCCTCTGTTTAGGTTCACAGAAGTGATGTTACAGTCATCGTGTTCTTCATCATGCCAGCAAAGACTAACAATTTCAATGTGGAAACACTGAAAGGCCAAGCGGTACGAAAGCAACTATGGTAATCACCATCCTCATTACTGCTCTTGAATGGTGAATTGAAGGTATAAGTGAATGGGTTTGGTGGAGAATAAGGCTCATTACTTTTCCTCTGGCTAAATACAAGATAATAAGTAATCGGAGTCCATTTGTGGGGAAGAGGGAGATAAGGATAATAAATCAGGGCAAGTATTTCCCCATCCTTTTTCTAGTTTATTAACAAGGAACCTGATTCTCAATAGCTTTGCCCTTGTCACCATTTATACTCCATGTAAAAGGGAATGTTAAACACTAGCATTCCGATTGGAAGGTTCACATTTTGCACTCACTTGACACGGGTATAAGTGACAGCACAAGGTTTTGACAGTGGAGAATCAAGCCCTGGGTCTTGTGTCTGATTCTGATACTCACTTTGGACCACATCCTGCCTTTGATTTCCAGCAAGACTCTTAATGCTAACTGCATGAGTGAAATGAGCACAATACATAGATCTTGGGTAGCTTACCCTTCAGAGTAGAAGGCAAGCTTTCTTCTTCAGGACTTTGCTAGTACAACTGTCACTGAGGGAAAAGGAGTTAATTACTCCTGTTATTTTATTATGAAATGTAGAGCATGAATTGGCCACTCATGCAGGATAATGCTACAGCAGATATTATTTATTTCTTAAGAGCCTGCACCGAGCTATGGCCCTACCCCAAATTTCAAACACACAATTAGAAGTCTAATATTTTTAATATAAAGTTAAGTTCCTCTGTTTTCCCAATTAATAAATTCTCTGCTCAAAAACTAAAGCCGCTCTACCATGTATCTGGTGGGGCATCCCACTAAAATTAGCCTTCAATCTCCAGCCACTCAATCTAATAACTCCTTAATTTCGCCTTTATTCCAGGTGAGAAAAGATGGACTTTGCTATGTAGTTTTATGCAGACAAGTCCTCTCAACCCATAGGGCCAAATTCATCAGTGAAACCAGTGGAGTCATATCAAGATTGAACTGGGCTCAAAGAATGCAAAACCTGTTTCACTGAACACATTCATATACTAGTTGTTATTTGATAAGGGAAATAAACAATTAAAGTGGATTTCTCACAAGTAGCTAAACCAATGAACCTCACCTGCACATTTGAGAGAGCTGGTTTTAGGATTAAGGGACAAAGAGCCATAAAACCTGGGTTCTGTTCTTGTTTCTGAGTCATTGGACATTTAATCTCTCTGACTCAATTTCCCCATTTGTAGAATGGTGATACTTCCCACCTTTCTAAAGTACTCTGATATCTAGTATATCTGAGTAATATCTGAGTAGTTATTAATGGTTCCCAATCCTGCTGGAAAGGTATAACAAATGGGGTTCCACAGGGGTCTGTTTTGGGACCTGCTCTGTTCAATATCTTCATCAATGACTTAGATATTGGCATAGAAAGTACGCTTATTAAGTTTGCAGATTATACCAAACTGAGAGGGATTGCAACTGCTTTGGAGGACAGGGTCATAATTCAAAATGATCTGGACAAATTGGAGAAATGGTCTGAGGTAAACTGGATGAAGTTTAATAAAGACAAATGCAAAGTGCTCCACTTAGGAAGGAACAATCAGTTTCACACATACAGAATGGGAAGAGACTGTCTAGGAAGGAGTACGGCAGAAAGGGATCTAGGGGTTATAGTGGACCACAAGCTAAATATGAGTCAATAGTGTGATGCTGTTGCAAAAAAAGCAAATGTGATTCTGGGATGCATTAACAGGTGTGTTGTGAGCAAGACACGAGAATTCATTCTTTCGCTCTACTCTGCGCTGGTGAGGCCTCAACTGGAGTATTGTGTCCAGTTCTGGGCACTGCATTTCAAGAAAGATGTGGAGAAATTGGAGAGGGTCCAGAGAAGAGCAACAAGAATGATTAAAGGTCTTGAGAACATGACCTATGAAGGAAGGCTGATAGAATTGGGTTTGTTTCGTTTGGAAAAGAGAAGACTGAGAAGGGACATGATAGCGGTTTTCAGGTATCTAAAAGGGTGTCGTCAAGAGGAGGGAGAAAACTTGTTCACCTTAGCCTCTAATGCTAGAACAAGAAGCAATGGGCTTAAACTGCAGCAAGGGAGATTTAGGATGGACATTAGGAAAAAGTTCCTAACTGTCAGGGTGGTTAAACACTGGAATAAATTGCCTAGGGAGGTTGTGGAATCTCCATCTCTGGAGATATTTAAGAGTAGGTTAGATAAATGTCTAATCAGGGATGGTCTAGACAGTATTTGGTCCTGCCATGAGGGCAGGGGACTGGACTCAATGACCTCTTGCTGTCCCTTCCAGTTCTAGAGTCTATGAATCTATGGGTGAAACACACTATATAAGAAATGGGTACTAGTATTGTTAAATGCCTCAAAGGGCTGCTTGGTGGCTCAGTTCATTAATATTAGTAAATTATTTTGAGATCCTTGAATGGTTCATACTTGAAGTGTACAATAGTAACAGAAGTAGTATCCTTGGGATCACTGAACTGATCTAGTAGTTGCCATGTACAGGAGTGGCAAGATATATGGGCCTGTGGTGCCTGGGGTCCAGCAAATTCAAGGCCCAGGGGCCCCTGTTTCATCAGTGTTTGGGTCCGGGTCTCTCCCCCGGCCCCATCTACTACCCCTGCATGCCTCCCCCGAGCGTCCCTGCCTGCCCTGGGCAGTGGGCGGCTGCTCCCTGCAGCTCTGCACTGCACTCCCACACCAGCCGCTGCTGCAGCCAGCTACAAGGGAGTGGGGCTGGGGGCAGACTGAGATAGCTGCTGCGCCTGTGGAGGGAGGAGGGGAGGAGGCACATGGCAAGACCTCCCCCCAGCAGGTGACACCAAGTGGGGGGCTTATCCTGGCTGGATCTCCTGAACAGGAGTCTGCAGGGGGCTTGGGTGAGTGTTGTGCTGGGGAGGGACCTCCCCCTTCCCCTCTCCCACAACTTACTGCTGCTGGAGGAGAGAGGGCTGGGTGGAGGAGTCTCCTATGGCCCCCTGCCCCAGCCCTGGGGCAGCCTGCTGCACTCCAAACTCCTCATCCCTAGCCCAGTCCACCATCTCACACCCAAGCCTCTTCCCAGAGTCCACACTCAAACTCCCTCCCACACCCCAACCCCATGTCCCAGCCCAGAGCCCATACCCAGCACCCAAACTCCCTCCCAGAGCCCACACCTAGCACCCCAAATCCTCTCCTGCATCCCAACCCCTTTCCCAGCCTAGAGCCCACACCCAGCACCCAAACTCCCTCCCAGAGCCTGCACCCTTTCCTGCACCCCAACCCCCTGCCCCAGCCCAGAGCCTGCACTCAGCACCCAAACTCCATCCCAGAGCCTTAGGTGCAGGGGGACACAGGACTTGGACCTGTTCTGGGCCCCACCAAAAATTATACAAATCTGCTGCTCCTGGCCATATATGAAAGAGAGAAATCGGATCAAATTTGTTCCTCTGCCACAGTTTTCACATAGGCATACCTTTATCAAGGGCATCCAAGACACATTCTCTCCAGTCATCCCTCTAAAAAACAGTTGCCTCAGAGACACCATGCTTTATTCAGTGGAAGGCTATTCCCTTTTAAAAGAATACATGAAACATACTGGGAGCTGTGCCTGTAGTTTTTCATAAGAACTGCTTGCGCAAAGCTTCAGTCCTATGACTAGAAACACTCCAGAGGAGTGAAACCTGGCCTCCTTGAAGTCAGTGTGAGTTTGGCAATTGACTTCAGTGAGGCCAGGATTTCTCTCAAGGTCAGACGTAGGACACTTTGTGCACCGTGAGAAGCAGCCACATTTCCAATAAGCATTTTGATCTCTCTTGTGTTTCTCAGAAAAAATAAAAAGGAAAGTTTAAATAAAGAGAAACATACAAAGGGAAATCACTGGGGCTTGGCTAGGGTGAACGGAAGAGCCTGTTGTAGCTACAGTATGTGGTCACTGATTTTCCAGTGCAACTCAGGATAAATTGATCCCATCTACCTCAGCTCAGCAAGTTAAAACCATACAGCATGCATTGTACCTGCACTGCTCGCAGGTACTCAAGCTGTGAACAGCCTTTGAGCAACCATATGCAGTACTGTAGTAATCATCATCTTAAGCTGCTGGATAAAAGGACCTGCCATCAGCATTACCTTGTAACACTAGCTGATATCACGGATGCCATGGAGATTAAATGCCAAAAGAGGCTGGCAGTAATCAGGGGATAGAAGTTGGCTGATCTGAGATATAAAGCCCCATCTTCCTGTGCTGTGAAATAAGCAGCCTATCCTATCTGAATGGGTTTCAGAGGTAGCTTGTGGCATGAATCCAGCTGGAGCCTTATTTAACTTTCCACACGCAGTTCCCTTGGTTTTCTCCCAGTTCACCTCAAATATTCATTAGAAATGGCCCCAGGCTGCAAAATTCAGATCAGAATCCAGCGTTCTGCAATGTTCAGTGGGGTTCAGCTCATTTTACAGATGGAGTAAATAACAAACGTCACATCTAGACTCTTCCAAACATTAAAAGCGGCCATCAGACTTGGCTCTGCCCACTGATAGGGAGGAAGCAAAAGAAACTCCACAGTCAAGGATGCATTGAGAGTGACACTTAAATGATAATTAAAACCCCTCTCTTTCACACACTGATTTAATTCAGTCTCCAAATTTAGTACAATAACCCTGCAGGAAGCCACTGAAATTTCCATGCAATTTTTTTTTTATTTACTAACTTTTGTAAAAGAAAAACTGCTCAAGCGCCCCTTTTGCAATGTTTTCTGCCAGACTTACTCTTTTTCTTTCCTCTAGCTAAGGGAATGCATTCTCAATGACTCCCAAATGTCTCTCACTCGCATGCATTCTCAGAACAGCTGAGGGTTGGGATGCTTTTGAAAGAGGGTCAGAGAAGTGGGGTCATACAGATTGAGTTGACTCAGGAGCAGAACTGCCATTTCTGGTTAACCCTGTGTGGCTTGCTGGAAGGTCACTCCAGTTTGATGGACCAGAGGTGAGCAGACTAACAGGGACTCTTATGGGGGAGGATCAAGACCTTCCTGGGAATGTGGGGGTGGGGCCTGGATGAGGGTTAGAATGGACATGAAGGGAGAAAATATGTGAAGGTATAGATGTTGGCATTGGGGGCTGGAGAGCAGTGCTGGTCAGTGGAGTTCTCTGCTGAATCTCTGACCCCTGCTGTTTAGATGAGCACAGATTCCCTTCCTACACCCTTGGCCCCAATGCCCCTGCAGCCTCCCTGGCTTGATGCCCTCCCCACTCTTCCACATACACCCCATAGCCCCATTCCATATTTACATGTTGAATAGTGTTCATTCTTAAGAAGATTTAATTTAGACATGAAAAATAAACATTAGTAACAATGAGTGATAGTAAAAATGAAAGAAGTAGAGAAAACATATCATTTCAACTCTCAGCAAAATGTTGACCAGGAACACTAGGTTGTAACTTCAGAGTCATAGAGCTTAAGGCCAGAAGGGCCCCCCAGGTCCTCTAGTCTGACCTCCTGTATAGCACAGACCACCAACACCACCCAGCACCCATACGCCAAATCAGGGGTAGGCAACCTATGGAACGCATGCTGAAGGTGGCATGTGAGCTGATTTTCAGTGGCACTCACACTGCCCAGGTCCTGGCCACCGGTCCGGGGGGCTCTGCATTTTAATTTAATTTTAAATGAAGCTTCTTAAACATTTTAAAAGCCTTATTTACTTTACATACAACAATAGTTTAGTTATATAATATAGACTTATAGAAAGAGACCTTCTAAAAATATGAAAATGTATGACTGGCACACGAAACCTTAAATTAGGGTGAATGAATGGAGAGTTGGCACACCACTTCTGAAAAGTTGCTGACCTCCACGCTAAATCCAACAACCAAACTTCAACTCTGTGTTCTAAAGATGATATAATTCTGAATGGTCACAAACAACATACATTTACATATTTACTGCATTGCAGAGAAACATACCTCGCAGCAAGCATTGACAGTCTGACACCAAGCCTGTCTGTACTGAGGATATTTGTACTGATGTAGCTACACTGACGCAAATCCTCACTGCAGACACATTATATCGCTGTAATGCAAGGCTTGCATCAGTACAGCTTCTGCTGGTTTAAAGCTGGTGCAGCACATCCATGTTGGTTAAGAGAAGGTTCAGGGGTGACATGATTACAGTCTGGAATAGGGGTCGGCAACCGATGGCACGCGTGCCAAAGATGGCACGTGAGCCAATTTTTAATGGCACGCTGGGGCCTGCCGGGACTCCAGTGTGCCATTAAAAATCTTGCTGATGCTGCAAGCTGCAGGGTCCGCACTCCAGGGCTGGAGCGCTGGGCCGAGCGCAGCAAGTCGCCGGCCCCTCCCCCGCCTTCCCCTGGAGCTCTGCCGCCTTGTACAGCGCTCTGGGGGTCGGGGCTGCACGCTCCTGCAAGGCAGCATTTGGCTCCCTGGGGAGGAAAAGACGCTCCCCGGTCATCCGGAGCCCCACTGCCATACGCAGCCCCGCCCCTCAGAGCGCTGTGCATGCGACTGCGGGGCTCTGGATCAGCAGGAACCTCCGGATCAGTGGGAACCCAGCAGGTAAGGGGTCCGGGTCCGAGGGGGTTGGATAATGGGTGGGGGCAGTCAGGGGGCAGGGAGCAGAGTGGGTTGGATGGGGGGGTGGTTAGGGGTGGGGGTCTCTGGAGGGGGCAGTCAGGGAGCAAGGGGGAGGGTTGGACTGGACATGTGAGTCCTGGGGTCTGTTAGGGGGTGGTAGGGTGGATAGGGGTCAGGGCAGTCAGGGGACAGGGAGCAAGGAGGGTCCTGGGGAGGCAGTTAGGGAGGAGGGGTCTCTGGAGGGGATGGTCAAGGAACAAGGAGCTGGGGAGGTTGGGAGTTCAGGGGGGCTATCAGGAGGTAGGGGTGTGGAGAGGGGCTGGGGCAGGCAGGGAGCAGGGTGGGGTTTTATGAGTCCAGAGTTCTGGGGGTCCTGTCAAGGGGCGGGGAGCGGTTAGATAGGCATGGGAGTCCAGGGGGTTCTGTCTGGGTGCGGGGGTGTGGATAAGGGTTGGGGCAGTCAGGGGACAGGTAGAGGGTAGGGTTCTAGGGGGCAGTCAGGGGACAAGGGGCAGGGAGGCTTAGATGGGGGTGGGGTCCCAGGACGGGGTAGTCGGGACAAGGAGTGAGGGGGGTTGGGGGTTCTGGGGGGGGGCAGTCACCCAGCCCTCTGCCCTGAGCCCTGACCCCCACACACACACCTAACCCTCTGCCCTGAGCCCTGCACCCTCGCACACCCCCAGGCCCCTGCCCTGAGCCTTGTACTACCTAGCTGTCTGCTGACTCCTTCACCCCTCTGCATGACCCCAACCCTGACTGGCACCCCCACACATACCCAGCCCCTTTACCCTGACACCTGCACCCCCCTCACATGTGTCTAGCCCTCTGCCCTGACTCTTGCACCTCCCACATCTCCAGTCCCCGCCCCACACACATCCCATGCACCCTGTCACATCCCCATCCCCACCCTGAGCACCAAACGGGAGCTCCTGCATCCCCACTCACATTCCCACCTGCACCCCTCACACCAAATGAGAGCTGCCCAGGTAAGTGCCCCCACACCCCAACCCTGAGCCCCCTCCCTCATTCTAGCTCCTGGCCAGACATTTCACCCCCAGCCCTGTGCTCGGTCCACTCCCACCCTCACCTCAGTGCGGAGAGAGG
This sequence comes from Gopherus flavomarginatus, assembly GCF_025201925.1. Taxonomy (NCBI): domain Eukaryota; kingdom Metazoa; phylum Chordata; order Testudines; family Testudinidae; genus Gopherus; species Gopherus flavomarginatus. The sequence goes on from NC_066617.1 coordinate 127,889,742, forward strand.
AAGAGAATGGGCCAGAACCAGGGAGAAGGTAGGTACCCATTGTATGTGGGCAGGGCCGGGACCCCAGACTGGCAGCTGGCTGAATGGGTCCAGCAGCCGGGATTCGGGCTGGCAGGAGCCAGCGGATGGAACACCTGAGCGGCAGTAGGCTGAGCAGCTCAGCCCACTGCCAGTCTGAGGTCCCGGCTGCTAGCCCCGCACAGCCCGCTGCCGGTCTGGGGTTCTGGCTGCCAGACCCTTCCCAGCTGGGGTCCCGGCCGCAGGCCCCACTCAGCCCACTGCCGGCCTAGATGAACAGAACCCCAGACCAGCAGCTGGCTGAGCAGGCCAGTGATGTAAGATCAACATTTTAAATGAAGCTTCTTAAACATTTTGAAAACCTTGTTTATTTTACAATACAATACTAGTTTAGTTATATAATATATAGACTTGTAGAGAGAGACCTTCTAAAAACGTTAAAATGTATTACTGGCATGCGAAACCTTAAATTAGAGTGAATAAATAAAGACTCGGCACACCACTTCTGAAAGGTTGCTGACCCTTGGTCTAGAAGTATCTACATGACGAACAAATATTTAATAATGGACTCTTCAGTCTAGCAAAGAAAGAAATAACACAATCCAATGGCTGGGAGTTAAGCTAGACAAATTCTGACTGGAAATAAGGTGTACATTTTTTAATGGTGAGAGTAATTAACCATTGGAACTATTTACCCACTGTCACGGTGGATTCTCCATCACTGACCATTTTTAAATCAAGAGTAGATGTGTTTCTAAAAGATCTGCTCTAGGAATTAGTTTGGGGAAGTTCTATGGCCTGGGCTATACAGCAGGTCAGACTAGATGATCTTCTGGCCATGGAATCTAAGAATCTATATGTTGGAGGTTTGCACTGGTGTAGCCAACCCGGTATAAATATCACCAGCAGAGGCAAGTGCCAACTTGTACACACCAGTACAAAGCACAAACAGAACTACGCACAGTGTAATTTGTCAAAACACCCTAATTCTATATTAATAGCCCACAAAAACTGCATTTACTGCCAGTTAAGATTGTGGCAGGGTATGCTCCATCCACCTATAATTTTAAAAGCGTGGAAATAAGTTAAGGAGAAAGACTTGTGTATTCCTTTCCACCTTCATAGTGCCTACCACACTGTCAGTAACACAATTCAGTGCTCCTTTTTCATACTGCAACCTCAGCACACTTGCTTTTAACGCACAACTTTGAGTGACTGCAGATGCTTTTATATCAATAGATAAGCACTAGAGCTGAGTAAATCATTGATTTTTCAGTTTAGAGAATTAAACAAAATCTGTATTAAACAATAGTTTTGTTCTAATCTAAACTGATATTTTTTTGCTTGTTTTAAATTTGTTGGGGGTCATTTGGGGGTGTTTTTCAGCTTTGTTAAAAAAAAAAACCTTAATTTCCCTAAACAAAATGATGTTTCAAAATAAAAAATCAAAACATTTAATTCTGAAATGACTGACCAGTTTTAACTTTTTTTAATCTAATTTTGTTTTGAGCTGAAACTATTTGCTGAATTCAATCCCAATTCATGAATAGATTGTGACCCAAAAATGCATTTTTCAGCTAATTTCCCATTTACCAAAAAATAATTTGCCCAGTTGCAATCAGCACATCTGTCTGTCACACATACAATATGTTTGAGGAGTTATTTTGCATTAAAGCTTCTGAGGTCACTGTTAAGGTTTTGCAGTTAGCTACCACTACACCATAAGTATCTGAGTGCACAAACATCTGGGGGAAATTTCCAAAGGCAGAAAAGGGCAACTGTGCACCCAGCTCCTCTGAACACCTTTGAAAAGCTTGCTCAGGACCATTAAAGATAGAAGGAGTTTTGAGGTAATGGCTGTTTGTTCAGAGTGAAGGTGAAACTATGTAGGTGGAAGGGAGGTGGTTGGGGCTGACAAGGGGAGCTGTTTAGTGGGGATCCAAAGAGGTGTGAATGACTTACTTTCTTATTGCCTTGCTTTTTATGATTTGTGTTGGTGGGATATAGAGTCTAACCACTGTAATCCAAGAGGCAACCAACGTTTGGGAGCTGGAATCCAGTTTTTCCAAGGTTCAAGGTGCTCTAAAGCAAAAAGGCAGGAAAAGTCCCATAGAAGTACTTCATGACTTTACACTACATTTGCTGGTTTTTGAGTGCAGTGTTTTTTAGCTGTGCTTTATGTTCTGTGAAATGCCATCTAGTGGCTGGATATGCTAAGTGCAAGTTGTACTTGAGCTTTTTACTGGTGTGCAAAAGGGCTACAACAAAATGTTAAACTATGTAAAAATTGTCTGGTGCAGATTTTATTGTGAGATTTCAACTTGGCCTAGGTTTGCCAAGAAGTTATCTGGTTTTCAAACCAATTTATCAGGAGGAACAGCTTGCAGCTTATCTACAGTTTGTCCTATCTCTTGTTTTTGAAAGCTCTTGCAGGTGGGAATTTTAAAACAAACCTATTTCTTCTCTCTCTCTCTCTCTCTCTTTTCCCAACAGGTTAGGTTAAATTTGAAACCTCTCAACCTTGAAAAGAGTCCCATTTCACTGCTTTTTCCACCCAAGACATTGCAGTGCTGTTTTTCTGTTTCAGAGAATTAGCGAGGTCTATTTGTCAGAGTAAGGGATTGGGAAATAATCACTACCAATTTCTAGTCCTGGTTTTACCACTGACTTCATTTTTGGCCTTGGGAAAATCTCTGTGGGTCATATCCTTAACTGTGCTGAAATCACAGTCAGTATGGCTGAGAATTGGCCTTAGCTCCCTTTCTGCCTCTCCTGCTCCTGCGTCCCCCTACATAAGTTAGAGCACCAGCAGAAATGCTGTGTGTTCTGGTCCTGCCCCTGACATGTCCCGTGTTTCATATTTCTTTACCAGGGACACCGCACAATGTGTGAAAGAAAAATTTGGAAAGAAACTCTATGATGCACTACTGAAGTGAGTATGTAGGTCACTTTGTGTTTATATTTCAGAGGAGCCAGCTGTATCACCTGTGTGGTTTATATATGTGTATTATGTATGTAAGAAAAGAATTGGGGAGGGGAGAGACAGGAACAAACTGTGTAATTAGGGATTTAGGAGATCCATGTTCAAGTCCCTCCTTTGCAATAGACTTCCTGTGTGAGCTTGGATAAGTAACTTAGGGTAACATTTTCAAAGGTGACTTAAGCATTTGAGAGCCTAAGTCTCATTGAGAATGAATAGGATGCAGGCTCCTAAGTCACTTAGGTGCTTATGAAAATGTTATTCTTTGTCTGTCTGTCCTAGTTCCCTATCTAAAAAATAGGGATAGTAGTATTTCCCTACCTCAGTGTGGTGTTGTGAAGATAAATACATTAAGAACTGTGGGGTATTATTGTAATGGGGCCATATAAGTAGCTTAGGTAGATAAAATACAGTGGAACTCTGATATACTGAAACTTTGCTTATCGTAAAAAGGAAGAAAGTCTCTGCACTCCTTTATAGGTCATACTCCCATTGATTTCAAAGGGATCTTAACCTGAGTTGGAAGATCTATATGATCCCAAATGCAAAAGATTGAGTTGGAAAAAACAACAAAAATGAAATGTCTATGAAAAATTGACACAATTTTTTTTTTACACTTTTTTGTTCTGTTTAGTTTCAGCTATAGAGCTGACTGGATTTTTTTAAAAATGAAAATGAAATTTTGACAAAAAAAATAGAAATAAAAGTTCATGACAGGTGTTGTGACTTGTTTTCTTTTTCAAATATTCCAAATACCTCTAAGGGAGAATTGCAGCAAAGCTGGGGACGGGGAGGAGAGAAAGAGAACAGGATAGTCATATAGATACAATATAGAGAAAACAGGAAAAAACTCTATAAAGGCCTGATTCAAAGCTGATTGACAAGGCTGGAAAGATGCCCGTTGACTTCAGTGAATTTTGGATCAGCTCTATTTGAGTTTCTTCATCTTCTCTGCATAACTTTAATGCAAACTCTTAATCACAATTTCCAAAAAGACCAATAACAAGCCATTTGGTGATATACCCTGTCTGTATTGCCTTTGCAGAGGAGAAATTCCAGATCTGAACAAGATCCTTGACCGGGATGATGTAACCATTATGAAACGAGCCATCTTTTCAACTCAGGTCAGAGAGAATAGTCATTACTTATACAGCTATTGGATGGCAAAGATAAACACAGTCATATATAAAGATCATGTATAGTGAACAGGGATATGTATGAATTGGAGAATCATTTTCCATCATGTACATTTCTCATACAGGCAACTTTTTAAATGCAGTCTGTGTGTTTTTTCCATTCTCTCCGTGTTTCTTTTTAAGAATTAGTATCAAACCATCCTAACTACTTTTGGTAGTGCAAGAGCACTCCCACCACCTGATGTATTTCCCTGAATTCCTTGATCCTCTCCTTTTAATAGTAAATTCAAATTCTTCACAATTCTTTGTCCTATTACATCTCAGCCCTTGTTTTATTTCCCATCCCTTCTTGATTCCTGGAGTCTTCCATTTTTAACTGTGGTGATAATTAACCATTAAAACACCTTACCTTGGGATGTGGGTGATTCTCCATCACTTAAAATCGTTAAATCAAAATGGGTGTCTTTGTAAAAGATACCATCTATTACAAGCAGAATTTATTGGGCTAGATTCAAGAATTATTAGGTAAAATTCTATGGCACTGTGTTATGCACTAGGTTGGACTAAATTATCACAATGTTCCTTTCTGGCCTTAAAATTGAAGGATGAAACCCTAGTCGTAATGAAGTCAATGGCAAAACTCCCGTTGACTTCAACAGGGCCAGTATTTCACCTCAAGACTCTATGTTAATGGATTCTTTGCCAGCAGTTTTTCGTGCCTTAATCAAAGTTTGCCTTTATTCTGATGTAGCGACAGTCTCTGCCTCCAGTGACCACACACAACATGATCGATGATTCCAATGATCCAATCCTCAATACCATCCGGCGCATCGGACTCTTCAATAACCGCACAGACAGAGTTAAGGTACAATATCTCTTGGTGAATTTTTTCTCTTTCTTCCTAATGGAATTTCATTAAACTACCTCAGCCTAATTAGTTAGTGTTGGAGGAAGTGTGGTTATTCTTACTAGAGATGTGTGGAATAAAATACCCAACATCTCTTGGAATAGCAACAGCCAGTCGCTTTTCACAGACACCATCATCTGCTTATTACCCACAGAATTTCAAATTAGGCATTTCATGTTAGGGGTGGCGTAGCTGTTGTTAAAACATTCTAGACACAATTTTTAAAATCCTGGCCCCATTGAAGTCAATGGCTAAACTTCCATTGACTTCTTTGAGGCTGGAATTTCATCTGATGGGCCTGCAACCCAGTAAACCTTTATATGCTGTTTACCCAAATCTAAAACAGGGCCATATTATAGAGAGAGGAAAAGAGCACCTTCCAACCCTTGCAATGCACATGAACCCCATAGATTTCTGGTAGGCAAGCCCAGTAAAGGTTGAGCCCATACTCCAATGCTTCTTTCTGCCCACACGTCTGGGCAGGGTTCCCAAAGTGAGTGATGTGGCTTACATCGTCACCTTTAGTGTTATGTGGCTCAGAGAGGGATTGCGTCTCCTCGTGAGATCTTTGGGGCAGTGTACCTAAGTACCGCACCCTGCTCTGGGCTGTGGCTAAATGCCATACCCTAACTCAGAGGTGTCCAAACTTACTGGCCCTCCGAGCCGCATACAACAATCTTCAGCAGTTCGAGAGCCAAGACACACCTGCTGGGGGCTGTGGCTCAGGGCTTCAGCCCTGCAGAAGGCCCCTGATGGGGCTCAGGGCTTCAGGCCAGCTCCTGCTGAAGCCCCAAGCCCCAGCAGGAGCACCCCACAGGCTTGAATCCCCAAGACCCCCCTCCCCGCCACGCAGAAGCCCCAGGAACCCCCTCCCTGCTGGGCAGAAGCCCCTACCCCTTCACCCCACCGCAAGGTAGAGGTCCCAAGCTTCTCGCCCTCCCCCCAGGCCTGGTAGGTGGAAAATTGGAGGATGGTGGGGGGGGGGCTTCGCAAGCTGCACTTTAACAGTAAAAGAGTCACATGTGGTTTGCGAGCCACAGTTTGGGCACCCCTGCCCTAACCCATAATGTTCATTTCTGTTGTTTTCCTTATTAAGAAGAGGGGATGATGTGACCAGTGAACCATCTGAAGAATAGTTTTAGATTTCAACACTATTTCCACAATAGGTTTATAAGAAGAGATCATAAAAGAAAAGTAACATGTATGTAGAGGGGTGAACATAAGAACGGCCATACTAGGTCAGACCAAAGGTCCATCTAGCTCAGGATCCTGTCCTCTGACAGTAGCCAATGCCAGATGCCCCAGAGGGAATGAACAGAACAGGTAATCACCAAGTGATCCATTCCCTGTCGCCCATTCCTAGCTTCTGGCAAACAGAAGCTAGGGACACCATCCCTGTCCATCCTGGCTAATAGCCATTGATGGAGCTATCCTCCATGAACTTATCTAGTTCTTTTTTGAACCCTGTTATAGTCTTGGCCTTCACTCTGACAAGGAGTTCCACAGGTTGACTCTGCATTGTGTGAAGAAATACTTCCTTTTGTTTCTTTTAAACCTGCTGACTATTAATTTCATTTGTTGACTCCTAGTTCTTGTGTTATGCGAAGGAGTAAATAACACTTCCTTATTTACTTTTTCCACACCAGTCATGATTTTATAGACCACTATCATATCCCTCCTTAGTTGTCTCTTTTCCAAGCTGAGAAGTCCCAGTCTTATTAATCTCTTCTCATACGGAAGCCTCCATGCCTCTAATAATTTTTGTTGCCCTTTTCTGAATCTTTTCCAATTTCAGTATATCTCTTTTGAGATGGGCGACCACATTTGCACGCAGTATTCAAGATGTGGACATACCATGGATTTATATAGAGGCAACATGATATTTTCTGTCTAATTATTAAGGCTACATTTATGTCACAGAGGTCATGAAAGTCACGGAATCTGTGACTTCCCGAGATCTCTGCAACATTCTCTGCTTCAGCCGCAGGGACTGCTGGACTCCAGCTGGCAGCCAGCAGGGTACTAGCAGGGTTCCAGCAACAGGGGACAGCAGCGACAGGTGCCCTCCTCAGGGTTCCAGTCTCGCACAGGTTGGGGGTGGTGGAAAGGGAAACACTTCAGGTGAGTGGCTGGGGGTGTCCTGTTTTCTTTTTGAGAAATATGGTCACCCTGCAGCTCCCAGCTGTGGTGTGCAGAGGGGGATCCCCCACAGCTCCCAGCCACCACAGTGGCAGGGGGAAACCTGCAGCAGCAAAAGTCACAGATAGGTCACAGCTTCCATGAATTTTTGTCTACTGCCTGTGACCTGTCCGTGAGTTTTACTAAAAATAACCATGACAAAATCTTAGCCTTACTTATTATCTATCCCTTTCTTAATGATTCCCAACATTCTGTTCACATTTTTGACTGCCGCTGCACATTGAGTGGATGTTTTCAGAGACCCCATCATGTTATATGTATAGTTGGGATTATGTTTTCCAATGTGCGTTACTTTGTACTTATCAACATAGAATTTCATCTGCCATTTTGTTGCCCAGTCACCCAGTTTTCAGAGATCCTTTTTGCGGTCTGCTTGGGACTTAATTATCTTGAGAACTTTTGTATCATCTGCGAATTTTGCCATCTCACTCTTTACCCCTTTTTCCAGATCGTTTATGAATATATTGAATAGGAATGGTCCCAGTACAGACCCCTGGGGATACCACAATTTACTTCTCACCATTCTGGAAACTGACCATTTATTCCTGACCTTTGTCTCCTATCTTTTAACCAGTTACCAATCCATGAGAGGACCTTCCCTCTTATCCCATGACAGTTTACTTTGCTTAAGAGCCTTTGGTGAGGGACCTTGTCAAAGGCTTTCTGAAAATCTAAATATTCTATATCCACTGGATCCCCCTTGTCCACATGCTTGTTGACCGCCTCAAAGAATTCTAGCAGATTGGTGAGGCATGATTTCCCTTTACAAAAAACATGTTGACTCTTCCCCAACAAATTATGTTCATCTATGTGTGTGACAGTTTGTTCTTCACTATAGTTTCAACCAGTTTGCCTGATCCTGAAGTCAGCCTTACCAGATTCTAATTGCCGGGACCACCTCTGGAGCCCTTTTTAACAATTGGCGTCACATTAGCTATCCTCCAGTCATTTCGTACAGAAGCTGATTTAAATGATAGGTTACAGACTACAGTTAGTAGTTCTGCAATTTCACATTTGAGTTCCTTTGGAATTCTTGGGTGAATACCATCTGGTCCTGGTGACTTATTACTATTTAGTTTATCAGTTTGTTCCAAAATCTCCTCTAGTAGGGGGAAACAAATTAAGGTACCAAAAATTATGAATGTTATCAAACTGGACTATGTACAAATAGAATTAGGGAGGGACACAGAAGGCAATGTCCAGATTCCTAGGCTTAGGCTAGGGATGAAGGCACTAACTGCTTGATCTCTTATATAATTAAAAATATTGATTCTATTTTTCTTTTGGCTCTAATGTAAATTTTGAATATCCAGGTGATATTACACCCAGAGTTCCTGTCTTCAACAAGTCCATTATTACCCATGGACTATGAAGATTTTGTCAGAGGCTGCCATTTGGGGGTGTTTCCCTCATACTATGAGCCCTGGGGTTACACTCCAGGTAAGCAATCTTTAGGCTGACTGTTGTCAGAAGTTTAATATGCATTGTACCACTCAGGGCATTTAAAAAGATGGAGTAGCTTGCCATTCAGTTTCTACTGTATTGATGTAAGAATGTTTTTGACTCTGTTTCCTCTCCATTACAAAGCTTCTGCTGATGGCAGAGTTCTTAGACCAGATTTTTAGCTGATGTAAAATGGCATTGCTCCATTGATGGAAAACCACCCAGCGTTATCCCTGCTTTGGAACCTGACTTTCCCACAATCACATGTCTTCTGATGCTACACCAGACAGAAAGGTTACAAGTCCATTTTGTGTGCAGTAACATCAAGCATCTGCCCTTAAAAAAAGAGATTTGGAGGAATGTATATATTGTAATAATGAGGCAAGAAAATAGATGCAATCCAAAATGTCCTCAGCTGGTGTAATTTGACCTAACTGCCTTGATTTCAATGGTGTGATGCACATTTACACTATCTGGTCCTAATATTTTCACAGTCTGCTGGATATTTCTGTTGGTATTTACCATGAACTTTTAGAAGTAGCAATAGAGACCAAGGACTCAGTACATGGACTGGATATCAGTGGAGCTCACAAAGGCCAATCTTCATGACAGCCTGGCATATGATCAAGAGTCTTGGAAGAAGGCTATAAAAATTGCCAACCACAAACAGGGAAGTGGCAAAAATGAAGATGACAACTTACAAGTAATAATAGATAAAACTCATAGGATTAGGGTGAGACACTTAAGGTGCAGTATCACTCAGGTTTTCAACCTAGGAATTAGGGCCCAAATGCCTAACTTCCATTGTGCCCAAATGTCCATTAACACAATGGTGCCTAACTTCCATTGTGCCCAAATATCTTTGAGGATCTAGGGCTAAGTGCCCAACTTCCATTTTTGCCTTTGAAAATATCTCCCTTAGTTATGATAAGCATCTGAAAGTGTGGGTGCTTATCTGAAGCACATCTGTAGTTAGCCAGTGAATCTGAGTAGAAATATCACAAGATCAAGCTTTCTCAGACAACGTTTAAAACTTCCTGTCTCCTGTTCCAACTGGGTCACAATTATCTGGCTGTATTTCAGCACTTTCTCTTCTTGTCCCATCCCAAACCAGGATATGGGGAAAAAAATTGTCTGAGCTGGGGAAGATTTTGATTTTAGACTTTAGATTAGCTTAACACAGAAAAGTTTGGCTGGCACTCAGTATGGGGGAGTGGTTTTGCTCATCCTAATGGGTTACCCATATGAATCTCCCAAGAATAAAATATAGACCCTGCTTGATGTTTTTTTAGTTCCATCCTAATCCTAAATTCTATATCTGATATCAGGCCTATTGTCATATAGGTTTTTAATGGCATTTTAAGGGTTAAAGAGCTAACATCTGATTTAAACTGTATGCTGCTTTGTATAGAGAACATGCCTTCCTTTATGGAAGAACCTGTTGGTGTTCAGTAAATAATAATAATAATAATAATAGTAATAAAAGGAGAACACAATTTGATATCATATTTATGATTTATAGCACAATTTGCCCTGCATCTACTGTATAACTGGAAAAATAACTAGATAGAATGGCTTTGAAATCAATCATGTTTTTATGATTTTTCTCCCTGTGGCGTAAGATACAGAACCCAGTTTACAAATGTGGGAGATTAGTTACGAGGCCCAAGTCCTGCATTTGGGCAGTTAGGTTTGCAAATATGTACATGAAATGAGCATGTGCACCCAGCAGGTGCCAATTTCAAAGCCAAAGGAAGGATCTGGACATTGGATTTAGGCTCCCACATGTGAACACTGGGCTCACAGAGGGTATTAATTAGAACTATCTGGAAAACAGAAATAAGTGCTTGCAAAAAAAGAGGCGGGGAGGAATAAATTTCCATTTCTCATCAAAATGTCACTTGCCTTGAACTTTTCTGATTGAATGGCGAGGGGGGGGAGCAGGGAGGGGAGGGAAGAACACACAGCAAAAATCATTATGGTTTTTATTGAAACCTTCTGACCAGCTCTGGCACTGAAAGGGCTTTACATCATTCTATTTTCTGTTTCTATCCACTCAAGATGAAACGGAGCCAAGCACATTGACATTAAATCTCTTTTTATGTCTCTTTTGGTAGCTGAGTGCACTGTGATGGGCATTCCCAGTGTGACCACAAACCTCTCTGGATTTGGCTGTTTCCTGCAGGAGCATGTAGCTGACCCAGCTGCTTATGGTGAGCTTGTTAACAGTGCTTCAAAACTCATCAGATTTCGGAACCCAACTAACTAGCTGTTTTGCGACTGCATATTGCACTTTCTCTGCTTGCTGAATAAGGATGGACAAACCCCAAAGTTCAGATATTTGGTTTGAATTGAAAGTTTAGGTGTTTATCCAAAACCTTCCAGTTCTTCCCTCTCCTGTCTTTTTTTGGTCTTCCCCAAGCCCAGCTAGCTTGTTAGCCCTTCTTCCAATTCAGCTAACTCCTTCCAATTAGACTATATATTCGTCTTTCTAAGGGAGTGGTGGAAATCTATGCCTCTGCGTTAAGAATCCATGATGGATTTATTGGAATAGCAGCAACAGTTTGTGGAGTCCATGAAAGAGAGAGGATAACTTGACTAAACCAAACTGAGAGTCTTATTTACAATAAGGCCCCTTTAAAGCACTTTTATTATGTAATGAGGCCTTATTATAAATGAGAAGCAAGGCCCACAAGCTTGAAATCAATGCAAGATCGGTGCCTAAATAGTGTAAGATCTATGCCATAGCCCTGAACCTTCAAAACGGTTGGTGTTTAGAGTGAGGTTGAAGAAGAACAAGATGTTGGCACAACATAAAGATATTGAATTACAGAATTTGATGTGCATGAGCAAAGGCCTATTTACAAATCCTTATAACTCTCACAGATCAGAACCAATCTTCACCAAACTTCCAAAAAGTACACGCATGGGGATGTCTTTGCTGCAAAATTAGGTATTTACGTGGAGATAGCTGTCTGGCTGTAAAATCCTACTGGCAACAAAGCACTATAGTTTTTACCCATTGTTGCAAGTCATGTTCAACCACAGATGCAGAATAAAGTGTTGATCTTGACTAGCAACACTGAGGTAATAATTAGCTGTGCCTTGTCTCCACGAGGATTTTACATTAAGATAGCTAACTCCCATTAGCTGTCTCAATATAAAAACACACCACCTTTTGCAGAGAGTACATAGCCTGTGACTCTTTTCTGCTAAATTTCACACCACTACCTCTCACCATGAGCCACCAAAGGTATTTAAGAAAAGGTAGCAATTTTTTTTATAATGGAAAAGTGAATATTTTTTTACCGCACAAAAGCACTTGGACCATTTTTGCACAGACTTTAAAACAATAAAAGCTTTCCTGAGCTGAGAACAGATCTGCCAAATTTCAGCCCGAAAGGTAAAAAATCAAAAGCATTTCTCACCAGCTACGGAAATGACCTGTTAGAATGGAAACACTTGTCATTTCTTGCTCCACTTATTAAAAAAACAAGTCCATGCATGTTGTATTTGAAAGATTATGTGTAAAGAAAGATAGAAATTAAATTTAAAAGGTGAAACACTCACTTCCATACCTGTTCATCTGCAACTTTGTTTGTGTCCTCAGGCATTTACATAGTTGACAGGAGGTACCGCTCTCCTGATGAGTCATGTAACCAGCTGACTCAGTTCTTGTATGGATTTTGCCAGCAGTCACGGCGTCAGAGGATCATCCAGAGAAATCGAACTGAGAGGCTCTCAGACCTACTGGACTGGAGATATTTAGGCAGGGTATGTAACTGTGTTTAGTGGGTATATAACAAGCCGTTGGCCCAAACACACATCCACCACAATGGTTATTGGGGATAGAATCTGTCATCATTAGCACCAAGGCCCCAGTTCAGGGAAGTCTCCCTATTAACTTACTCAAGTACCCACTTATTCCCAAGCAGAAGAATCCCCTTGATCTGCTTGTTTCAAGCAGGAGCCAAACACAATGTGATCCTTATGCTCCCAAGCACAAAGACTGCACAAGGCTAGTGCCACTGGCAGCACGAGCCTCTCCAAAATGGAAAATGGAGCTTGGGCATTATACAATCTTCAGGGATGGTGCAGCAGCATCCCTAGACCTTGGGAGGCATTGGGTGGGAGTCTCAAAAGCACCCAAGTGATTTTGGAGCAAAAGTGTAAATGACTTTCAATTAGATTTGTGCTCCACAGTCCCCTAGGCATTTTTGAAAATCCCACCTATTCTTCTTAAAATACCTTTTGGGATACTGCACCATCCCCAAACAAGGACTGTGCTGTGAAAGCCAAATAACATCCTTAGCCTAGTACAGAAAATGATGCAATACCACACATTAAGCAGAGAGAGGTAGATCAGTATTCTAAAGTCCACAGATGATGAGATGAGTAAAATGTTACACTGCTTTAATTACTATGTGCCTTATCCTGCATTTTGATCCATTTGGGATTTCGGTGTGGGCCCTCGAAATGTGCAAATCTCATGGAGTTTGAAGTTTTGCAAAACCATCAGACTGGTTTTCTGAATTTGCAAAAGCATGTCAATGTCACAAATCTCTTCTCCTTACAATGCCTTCATTTTGAAGGACGAGTCAGTTTTAACATGTGTGCTGTGTGTTACAGTATTACATTCGTGAGCATAAATATGTATTTATTTATTTCCACTCAAGAAAGAGAAACCTGTGCTATATTTTTAGGGATAAAAGAATCACCCCACCTCCACCAGAAAACTAGACTGGCTGAAGTGGGTACCCTAGTCCATTCTCTTACACTTTTGTGAGATTAAGGAGTATCTTCACTGCAGCCAAAGAAGCAGATTCTGCCCAGTTACTCCAGTATAAATCTCTCAGGATTTGATCATTACTTCAGTGCAATGTGTCCACAGTTTCACAAGGGCCATCCCAACTGGGTTAGCCTCAGTTAAAGATTCATTCAGTCTTTCTTCAGCATCTTCTTTGAGAAGACAATAGTATTACTCAGGGCCGGCTTTAAGCTGATTCACCCAGTTCCCCGGAATCAGGCCCCGCGCCGAAGAGGCCCTCACACCCGCGCCTAAGGGGGCCCCGCTCCGGGAGTCTTTAGAGGCATTTCAGCCATGGAGGGTCTGCTTCAGGGGTCTTTGGCAATGGGGTGTCCTTTGGTGCCGTGGAAAGCCCGGAGCAGACCCCCCGCCGCCGAAGTGCCGCTGAAGCCCCAAACTGCCAATGAGTATTCCAATCAGGCCCTGTGGGTCATAAAGCTGGCCCTGGTGTTACTTTCCCTCTCACTGCCTAAATGTGCCCAAGTCCGCATTGGGTTTTTGTACATGTAGACCTCTGTTTTCTGTTGCAGTACTATATGCATGCCAGACACCTGGCTCTGAGCAGAACTTTCCCAGATAAATTTGAGATGGAACCAAATGCTCCACCAAAGGTATGTCTATCCTCATAGGTGATTTTTGTCTGCATTTCAGCTACTGTCTTGAGAGAGAAAAAGAGAGGACTGATGAACCTACGAGCGTAAAGAACTTAATATTTTTTATTATAGTCAAGTTTTACCAAATTCTGATGGAGTCTATGGATGCCCAATAGAAAATCCCATAAACTAGAATACAGAGCCAGATCCTGAGCTGGTGTACACTAACTTTGATGGAACTATGCCAATTTAGGCCAGCTGAGGATCTGGTCTACTGGGTAGAAACTGGCAATTTCTATTTTTGCTCCCCATAAAACCCATAGGAAGGCTGCTTTGCAGGCCTTCTGCCACAGGAGCTTTGAAGGGGCGTTCTGGAAAAGGGTCTAGGGGCAAGGAGGCAGGGTCTGCAAATTGTTGCACATACACTCCCTGATCCAGCCTCTCTTCATATTTTCATGCAAATTATTTGTATCTCTGTCAGGAATAATCTGAATAGTGTACATGAGGGGAAGGCTGAGGATAGAGTAAAGCCACACGTTCAATATTCTTTTGTAGTATATTCCATATATATGGCCCCCATTTGGAGTGGCATTATGCTCCGTTCTAAATTTAGGACCTGGTTATTTAAAACCTCATCTGCCAATTCATTTTAAAAAAATAATAGTTAGAGATGGGAGCCCAAACCAAAACCCTAGATCTGGATTTGGATCTGAGTTGGCAATTGTGAACACTCAAAAATTTAGGAAAGTTCAGACTGAGGTTTGATTTCAGCTCATACGCACCTATGTTCAGGAGTATTCAGGTTAGGGAGTTCGATTCTATCCCTAATAGAGAGATTTGAGAGGGATTTTTCAAGCTGTTGCACTGATGTAAATCCAGTAACTCCACTAACCAGTTTACTTAGTGTTAATGGAAAATTTATCCTGGAAGTTTCAAGAATCTTGAAGTTGATGGGAGTTGGCTAAGGTTAGGGGTAGAGTTAGTGTTGGCACCTCACAATAGATGGGCTTGGACTATGTATTTTGGTTTTGGACCCAAAATTAAGATTTCAGTCAATCTCTATTAATAATGAAGATTTAAGAAACATGGGGGAATTTTAAAGGGAAAGATAGAAGTAGACACTTGTGAGACCAATTAGCTCATCAAAAATTAGATTAGTGATCTACTTCATTGTTTTGTATTTTGCTACATTTTATAGCTGCTGCAAGGGGAGTTAAATTCAGTGTTTTGAAATGAATGTGCATACTAGGGTGCTAGATTAATACTATGTTAGAACTCCTTCCAGACTGTTAAGAGTTAGAGTATGACAGAAGGCTCTGGAAACCTAGCTTTGCAATGATCTTGGAGCTGACTTATGATATGGCCGTGGTATTATAATAATTTAGCCATGTGTGCAAAACCAGCCTTGAACGCCTCCAAAGATACAGGGAGTTGAAGATTGTACTACATCTTATTCAAAAGGTAGCTTTCTTTAGATTGTCAATAAAGTCAAATGTCAGATTATAATAGTAGATGTAAAAGCTTTACATTATACTTAAAGCTGAGACAGGTATTCTGCATACAATCCTTATTTTCTTCTTAGGGCGAAACTTTTCACACCAAGGGTTAACTTTTCATAAATCTGGGCTCTGCTTTTTGAGGCGCAAATAGTGTTTTGTGAGCAGCTAAGTACCTTAAGGTGCCTGAAAGTACCAGCACGAACCGAACTGCATTTGCAGTGAAATACAGGCACAGCTGCAAGTGTGAAAACAGAGGCCTGACAAAGCCTTCACTTTTTGAATGGTCTTTAATCCATTTGAAGCTGAATTTTGTTTTTTGAAGAGTTTAACAAACTGTGTGTAGATTTGGGAGAGTTTTGGCCATTCTGAGTTACCAGATGGAAAATGAGCAGAACCCTTAATTTATAGATACTTCTTTTGTTTTCCCACGTCACTGCATTTTAAAACTGGCAGCCCTGTGTTGCCATGAAGAATAACTTTTCCTGTTAAAATTTTATTTAAAAATCACAGGTGTTTGGGCTAGACCATGCCTGCCAGGCATGGCCCAGGGATAAAACAGATTGCACTGCTGAAAAGAGAGAGCCCCAGGATGCCTCCACAAGCTACTTGTCAAGCAAGGGGAGCACACCCGCTGCTATACTCCTTATGGGCTGCATCAGTATGGTTCTGTAGGCCAGGGCTGAGAGAGTGATAGGCTGTGCATGGTCCCCAGAGGGGAAGGAAAAGGACAGCCCCTGTACTCTTCAGAATTCTGCCTGGCCCTTATGTAGGCTACACAGCAGATGGGGAACACCTCCATCCCACTTCACTTAGTTTTCATGTGGTTCCTCCATGTAAGTTACATCAGCTTTGACCCCCTATCACATGGGTATAAATAGACCTAAGGAAGTCTAAGTTTGTTGTATGGGGCAGATGTAGTCTTGATTACCTTATACACAGGGACCTACCACACTCACAGCCATGAAAAACGCATTACAGATCATGAAATCTGGTCTCCTTCCCTGAAATCTGGTCTTTTGTGTGCTTTTCCCCTATATTATACAGATTTCATGGAGGAGACCAGCATTTCTCAAATTGGGAGTTCTGATCCAAAAGGGAGTTGTGGGGGTAGGTCACAAGATTATTTTTTGGGGTGGGGGAGGTGTCACGGTATTGCCACTCTTACTTCTGCACTGCCTTCAGAGCTGGGCGGGCAGAGAGAAGTGGCTGTTGGCCAGGTGCCCAGCTCTGAAGGCAGCTCCCCGCCAGCAGCAGCACAAAAGTAAGGTTGGCAATACCATACCATGCCAGGCCACCCTTACTTCTACGTTGCTGCCTTCAGAGGAGAGCGGCAGCTGCTGACTGAGGGCCCAGCTCTGCCAGCAGCAGCGCAGAAGTAAGGTTGGCATGGTATGGTATTGCCACCCTTACTTCTGCACTTCTGCTGGTGGCGGCTCTGCCTTCAGAGCTGGGCTGCCGGTCAGCAGCTGCCCCTCTCCAGCTGCCTAGCTCTGAAGGCAAAGCCGCCACCAGCAACAGCGCAGAAGTAAAGGTAGCAGTACCCCCTACAATAACCTTGCGACCCCCCCCCACAACTCCTTTTTTGGGTCACCTCTACAATTACAACACCATGAAATTTCAGATTTAAATAGCTGAAATCATGAAATTTCATATTTTTAAGATCCTATGACTGTGAAATTAACCAAAATCGACTGTGAATTTGGTAGGGCCCTACTTATACATCATCTTTGCCTTGGCCGTCTGGATATATCAACCTATCATCACTCTGTGTAACTAAACAAGCTGCACTGGTGTAACGTTTATTTCTTGCTTATGTCTCTGGCAGACGGAAGGTTTCAGGTACCCCAGGCCTTCATCAGTACCACCATCACCTTCTGTCTCTCAGCATTCCAGCCCTCATCATAGCGAGGATGAAGATGAGGATGAAAGATACGACGAGGATGAAGAAGCCGAAAGAGACAGGCAAAACATAAAGTCACCTTTGTCCCTTGGAGCACTGCCACAAAGAAAGAAAAAGCAGCATGGAGAATACAGGAACTGAATTCCTTTGCTGTCACCGCAACATGGTCTTCATCCACTACAGAGCACCCAAGTGTAGGCTAGTGAATCTCTGTGTTAAGGGCAGTGCAGTGTGGTTAGGGAATCTTAAACAAACATTACTTGGGTTAAACTGTTTGAAAACCTAATTATATTTTACCTTCAAAGTAAATGGTAATTCCTCTCTGCCTTGCAGGTAGAAGAAGAGATTTTTCAAAGCTTATTTAACCTAGAGAATGTGACAAACCCTGTGTGATAGCTCCAGCTAGATTGTGCATACTGTAGATCATATTTTTGTCTGTATAATTATTTGAATTTAGTTGTAATCCATGAAGACAGGTCCATTATAGTCATTCCAAATGAATACCGACTCCTATCCCTTCCTGTCTGCTCGCAAACAAACACCACCTTGGAGCCCTGAATTGGAACACTTTGAAGAAATTGTTACCAGGGAAGACCTTGGCAGAGTTAAAAAAAAAATGTTGAAAAGAAAATGGTTTGTTTTTTCTTCTCCTGTTTTTCCTATTTTAAATCTACATCATTTAAAGAATTGTTTTAAAGTGCACAAAAACATCTTGGTGCTGTTTATGAAAAAATATCTGGTGTTACTCCAAGAGCATTTGCATTTTTAGATGAAGTCATCTTATGGAGTTGTCTAGAGCCACAAAAAACAGCAGACCACTTTTTTCTGGTTTCTTTTGAATGCTCCATTTTACTGGATTTTTATTCTCTCCACTGAAGTTTGTTGATCAAGTTTGGGGAGAAAAA
Source organism: Gopherus flavomarginatus (assembly GCF_025201925.1). Taxonomy (NCBI): domain Eukaryota; kingdom Metazoa; phylum Chordata; order Testudines; family Testudinidae; genus Gopherus; species Gopherus flavomarginatus. The sequence continues at coordinate 127,908,129 of NC_066617.1, forward strand.
TTTGTGTGATTTGTCTCAAGCAAGCTATAAAATTCCTGAAAATGCTTGCTTCTGTGAATAAATCCACATGCCACATTGTGATGGGATAATATTATCTCAAAAAACTAAATTTAAAAGGTGATGACCTTAGCTCTATCTGTTAATGGGAAATTTCCAGGACAAGATGACCTCCTATAGAACTGCCTGAGTTAGCAGAGCTTATTAGTTAGTTGTGGTACCACCAGAGACAACTGAGGTCAGGGTGCTTTTGTGCTAGACATTGTACAGTCACATAATGAGAGATAATCCTTGCCTGGAAGAGCTCACAATCTAAGTACACAAACTGTAAGAGGGGAAACAAAGGCATGGAGTGGTGCAATGACTCACTCAAGATCACCACACAGCCAGGGGCAGCTCTAGGTATTTTGCCACCTCAAGCGTGGCAGGCAGGCTGCCTTTGGCGGCTTGCCTGTGGGAGTTCCCCGGTCCCGCGGATTTGGCAGCATGCCTGCGGGAGGTCCGCCGAAGCCGCAGGACCAGCAGACCCTCCACAGGCATGTTGCCGAAGGCAGTCTGCCTGCCACCCTCGCGGTGACTGGCAGAGCACCCCCCTGCAGCTTGCCGCCCCAAGCACGCGCTTGGCGTGCTGGTGCCTGGAGCTGCCCCTGCACACAGCAGATCATCATCAGAAGGAAGAACAGAACCCAGGTCTCCAGAGTCCTATTCCAGAGCTCTATTCAGTAGACAAGACTGCCCCTTCTTATTGTAATGAAGAGAAAACAAATGGGCCCAGGCCTCGTATCCTCAGTACCAAATGTGTGAGGCTGCCCTTTAAAATATCTGACCAAATCCCTCAAATGAAAGGTGCAATACCAAAGAACAAAAACAAAAACAACAGAGGAGTGAACTTGAAATAATGAGTAGTGCTGTTCTGTATGGTCAGTCTGTCCTGACTTACCTTGTTCCCATAGACCCTATTGAGTTCAGCATGCAAGCCAAGGCAGCGTTGCCTGTGGAGTTCTCTTCAGTTTCTATGATCTACTGTATCTGAGGTAAATGAATTACAGTAATAAGTTGTGAGATTAAAATTTTCAAAAGTGCCTAAGTCCCATTTTCAAAAGAGAATTAGGCCCAGATCCTACTTAGTTCCCATTGATTTAATGCCTAAGTGCTTACATACCTGTAGGTTGCAGGCACTTAGGAGTAAATAACAATGAAACTTGGGCTCCTAAATGCCTAAGGACCAGATTCTTAAAGGTATTTAAGTGCTCAAAGATGGAGATAGGCCCTCAGTGGAATTTTAAAAAGCACATAGGCCGCATTGGGAGATACTTCTGAAGTCACTTGTTAAAATGGGATTTATGGTTCCTAAGTCACATAGGTGTTTTATTTTACACCTAGAAGAAAACACCAGGTTTGTATGACACAAAGACAAATGTGTATATCAAATCAGTCACTGCCCTGTGAAATGATAATGAAGAAGAAAAGAAAAATAACTAAAACAACCAGTAAGATTGCATTTTTCATGAAAACTTACGTTGCAAAATGATGAAAGCCAAATATATTATAAATACCCATATTATGCAGAAAACTTTCTGAATGGGAGGGAGGAGGGTGAGAACTGCTGGATTTCATCACAAAGCTCTTCATAATGAATATTCTTATCTGCTCTAGTAATTTCTTTTTAATCTCTTAAACTGCCCATACAACTTCAATAGGATAAACTAGGTCACACTCTCGGTACAAATGGGTAATGTGCTGTTCACTTTATGGAGCTACCTTCTAGAGCTGAGCAGGAAACATGTTTCCCAGCTTATGAGAATTTTCAAGGTTTTTGAAAAGTGTTTTCACACTGACCTAGCATGAAAAGTCAAAATCTGGACAACATTTTCTAACCAAACCGTTGAAAGATGTCATATTGGGTCAACTGATAATTTAACAGTGTTTCATTTTGATTCTGACCTTTTAATTTTACATTTTTTTATTATAAATTAACTTAGATTTCTGAACAAAAGTGTCATTGTGACCTGAAAATGGAACTTTCATTTTGAAAATGTTGAAAAGGGACATTTTGAAACTTTTTTTCCAAAATCTTTTCTAAACAGGATATTTGTCAAACTGTTTTGGTTTTGACAAATTGATATTTTCCAGCAAATAAATGTTAAGGCAAAAATGTACTGACCAGCTCTACTGCATTAAAACAACTTGACGTATTCTTTCTAGATATGTCCCACAGAATTGCAAGGAGCAACATACATGCTCCAATGTGCAGATTACCACAAGGTTAAATCCTATATCCATTTTCAGTGATGTCCCCGGTATATAAGACCACTGGGAAAATAATGAGCTGGCTTATGCTCAAATGCCAAAACTATCCCAATGACACCCAACTCTTTGTTTCAGTCTCATCAGACTCACACTCTGCACTCAACTGACCAGCTTCCTACACAATTGGATGAAAAGCCGCTGGCTCAAACTTCACCCAGACGAGAGTGAGATGATGCTGGTAGAAAGGAAAAAAAAACCCTTTGATGATCTGGCAGAGATCCCTCTATCTAGGACACTGTCCTCTGCTTGTCAAAGTCATGCATGGGCTCTTGACTCCCTTCTATAATAGATACCCCAAGAGCAGCAGCATGCTTTCTAGATGGAAGTAGCATGAATACTGTGTCCTTTCCTACAGCAGCCAGAGTGATCTATGCCTCGCACATCTAGGTTTACTCATTTTAATTCTGACTTGAATGTTAGAGTCGGTTTTCAAGAGTTTGATGTATTTGAAATATTACCAAACATTTTTGCCTTTTGATCGTGTGAAGGTAGCAAGGACTCAAAATAAGTGTTCACATAAGATACCAGCTCACCAAAGGCCAACCTCCAACAGATTTCATACCATTATTGGGTCATTTATTGGTATCTGACAAACTTGGCAGTAGTTAGCTGTCATGCTGAAAACAGGAAGGCTCCAAGAACAGCTCATTTCCAAGTAAGGTAGATCTTGTATTTAATTTTCATGACATTTGTAAGGAATTGTCCACACTAGTGGGCATGGACCTACAGTAAAACATAAAAAAGTCCATTAATCTTGAATATAGCTGAAGTTTTGCTGTAGCTCTGAAATGTTCAGACACATGAAGGTTAGGATAATCCAGGGGTTGGCAACCTTTCAGGAGAGAGGTGCTGAGTATTCATTTATTCACTTTAATATAAGGTTTTGTGTGCCAGTAATACAGTTTAACATTTTTAGAAGAACATTTTCTATAAGTCTATAATAGATAATGAAACTATTGTATGTAAAGTAAATAAGGTTTATAAAATGTTTAAGAAGCTTCATTTAAAATTAAATTAAAATGCAGAGCCCCCCAGACTGGTGGCCAGGACCCGGGCAGTGTGAGTGCCTCTGAAAATCAGCTCGCGTGCCACCTTCGGCACACGTGCCATAGGTTGCCTACCCCGGGGATAATCTAACGGATCAGTAGATACATAACCCCTCTACTTTTCTCCAGGGTACAGTACAACTCCAGTTTGTGCCAAACAATAATTTAGAAACACCTGAGGCATTCAGATTAGACTTCATGCAAAGTCCTTTGAAGTAAATAAAAAGATTCACATTGACTTCATTTGGGCTGTAGCGGAAACTCATAAGTGGGATTTTGAATGCATGGAGTGATCTAGCACACCCTGCCCCTGGGTGATTTAACTCTATTTCAAAAACTCTATTTGTTCCTGGTTCATCTAATCATTTCCCCCCAAACTGATTAAAAATGTAACTAATTACCAGAAGTATCTATCAATGCATCAAAAAAATTAATTCCTTCATTATTTCAGCTGTGTTGGTTTTGGGCAAGTGGGAAACAACATTGCATTGATTGCAAATTAGTGGCATTAATCAGTTTTGCCATCATGAGACAGATCACAGGCAAATGGTTTTGAAAAAAAAAATATCATTGCGGGGACACACATATCCTGTGCCTATTCTTTAATTACAGAACTCCAGAAGACTTTCTGGTAATTATCATATAACTACATAGCACTGTGAAACATGTCCATATCAGTGTGGAATAGCAATTAGTCAGTTCAAGTGTAATTCCCATATTGCAGCTCAGAAAGCAAATAAGTACATAAATCAATTGCATAAAATTTGTGTAATTACACATACTTTTGTGGAATTTTCTTATTGCCATGTGTGGCTAGATTCACTGCTGGCACAACACAATGAACTTAAACTGATAACAGTGGTGAATTTATCCCATGATCATTAGGAAGGCTCCCAATCCTGGTAAAAATTACACATGTGCATATCTTTATACAATGTGAGTAGTTTGATGGGATTAATCACAGTACATAAAAGATAAGCATGTATTTTAATTTTGCAGGATTAAGGCCTAGATAGGTAGCCTGTTGATTGTTCGCTACAGTATGAAATATCTCCAGCAGAAATCACCTGCTTTGCTGCCCCATATACTAGATGCATTCTAATATTTCATTGATTTAACTGGAACATCACTAGACTGCAAGAGCCCTGCAGGTGGATTTCACAACCAGCAATGTGGTGGTTAAAGAGTCAACTGCTGTCATAGGTTAAAAAGTGTTTACATGCAGAGTTGGCTGGAATACATGAGAAGATTTTGGAAAAATTATCAAAAACAATTCAATACCAGTATGATGTTTGGGTCCTGTAAGCTAAGATGTTCCAGTGGTTTTTAAATTTTGGGTGGCATGCAATGTGGTTTAAGATAGGAAATCAAATTTAAAATAGTTTCCGTAGCTGAACAATGATGTATAATCAGTTTGCATTCAAAATGCACAAATGAGTCCAAGCTTTATTCCTTCAGAACATAGGTGGAGTCAGATGAATCAGAATGTTTTGCTTACATAGACCATGGGTTCAAGGGAGATGAATAGGCATGTTGATGCAACTTGAAACTTTCACCAGTTTAATAGATTGTCTGTTAAGTATCCAGGGTGATCATTGGTTTCTTCTTCTGCTGAAAGACAATAAAGACAAGCTATGAGGGGAGTAATGAGCTGCATGAAAAGAAAAGTCTGAAAACACAGGCAGTTCAGCTGCTAAAGTGATGGAGAAACCTGAGACATAACCCTATTGTTTGTAACTACCTGGGAAAAGCAGGGAGTTTTGTGATGTATGTAGTGATGATTATGTTTTCTGTGTTACTGGACTTTTAAATACATGAAGTTTGCCTGCTTGTTAGAAACCAAGGCTATATATTATGTCAGGATGAAGGATCTTAAAGACAACGAAAGAGATGACATTTCTAGGAAGGAGACAGCAGTGTATTTGTTCTTTTGTTGGGCGTTCTCCTTAATCTTTAATCAAAAATTAAAATCATCTGGGTTGAAAATGTATGCCTGATTCTATGGACTCTGACTCTCTCATCCCCTAGCACACTAAAAGATTATGTTTTTCTGTACCAGGTTTTCATAAAAGCTGTAACCAGACTCTTCACACTAGAGTTAAATGATAAATCAGAACAATCAGAAGAGTCAGTCTGGGGGTATAGAGGAGGGGGAAATACATGTTTTCTGCTGAGATTTGGGTCATTTAGCAGTAGAGGGGAAGGCTCTCACACCAACAGTAGATTGAAAAATGGAAAAGAAAAGCTGCTTAAAATTCTGAAATGTCTAAATATTTCCATTTCACAGGTTTCAGAATTTGACCTATTTTTCATTTTCTTGAAATTCTTTCCTCAAAGTTGTTTTCTTAAAAATTTTTTTGCTTATCCAAATGAAAACAAAAGTCTGTAAAGTTTATAAATGGCAATGAAGAAATTATAGTGAGAAAGTCAATTGGTTGTTTTTGTGGGAAGATTTTTTTTGTGTGGAAAAACTTAGCTCTGATAGCAAGATTATGAAGGACAGGAAGACGAATGAGCTAGATGAGAAGCAGGAGCATGGAGAGGAATATAAAGAAACCAGGGGCCAGATCCTCAACTTGTAAAATGTCAGAACTAAAGCAGGGGTTCTCGAACTGGGGTTTGGGACCCCTCATGGGCTTGTGAGGCCATTACATGGGGAGTCGTGAGCTGTCAACCTCCACCCCAAACCCTGCTGTGCCTCTAGCATTTATAATGATGTTAAATATATTTAAAAGGGTGTTTAATTTATTAGGGGGGTTGCGCTCAAAGGCTTGCGATGTGAAAGGGGTCACCAGTACAAAAGTTTGAGACCCACTGAGCTAAAGATCTGGCCCAGGGTCCGTCCGGTGGAGTAGTGTAAGTTCATGGCAGAGCTAAGATCAAGTAATTTTGAACTGGCTCTTGAAATGAAGGGGAAGCTTTGGGGGATGAGAGGTTTAATGGTTACATAAGCACTGTATCTTGACAGCAACATTTCTGTACCAATCTTTTGTGCCACTAGAGCCATGTTCAAGTATGTTGACCACCACAATTAAATCCAAGTTGGGTGACATTCACCTTTGCACAAAGGGCCAACAGAAAACTTACACACCACTTAAGTCCCACTTTTTGTTTTGAGGGCTTAAATGATTAATAGGTTTTGTACTTGCCCTCTACAAGGGAGTGAACTGGACTATAAGAGTCTTACCTTTCTTTCTGATTTCTTTGCAATGGAGAAAAGTGCTTAGGGCTCAATTCTATAGGGGATAGAACGCTCTGGCCTTACACTAACACAACACATCTGTATGCGCTTATCTTTAAGGAAGTCCTGTTGACCTGTTTAGGCTATTGATGGCTTAATTAAGCACATTCTTAAGCACTTTGCTGGATTACAAGCAAAGTGCTCAGCACCTTGGAGGATCAAGCTCTTAATAAAGACAAGGAACTGGTGATTTGTGGCAATTAACATTTCCAGTCACACATGCTTAATCAGGTCTGTGGTTTCTCCTCTTTTCTGGTTACAAGGCTGACACTGGTTGCTTTTTCCTTGTGAGCAATAACGAACTAGAAAATACAGCTAACTTTCTTTGACAGGGCTTGAACTTTATGTGGTTTACTTCTGTCATGATTAACACACAAGGCCAAATTCACTAGGTTAAGCAGGTCCACCTTCAGCGTGCACACTGTGTACAAGATACTCTGTTTAATATTAAGAGCTTTCACTCGATTCTGCCATTTTTTGCTCAGGCAAAACTCCCATCTTAAAAAGTCAAGGAGGGTTTTGCCTGAGGCAGAATGGAAGAACTGAACATTTTTCTTAAAATCAAGCTCAGCATATTGGGAGTTTTGCCAGAAAAGGACAGGACTGGGCCCAGTGCAAGTGAATATATATAGTGTGAGATTCTGTGCTGGGCTTGTTTTTACTATGTAAAGAAGATGTGTTCTTAACTCATGTTAGCTAACCCAGGCAAAATTCTAATGAAGATAAGACAGTTTGTAGTGTTCAAATGAGTTAGCAGGTTGAGTTAGAGGCTATGGGAGAGTATAGGGTTTACCTTGACTCAGGGCTGCCCAGAGGATTAAGGGGGGGCCTGGGGCAAAGAAATTTCTGGGGCCCCATCTATAAAAAAAAGTTGAAATACTATAGAATACTATATTCTTGTGGGGGCCCCTGTAGGGCCCGGGGCCTGGGGCAAATTGCCCCATTTGTCCCCCACTCTGGGCAGCCCTGCCTTGACTTGCTAACACATGTAAAAACTACAGACTGCCTTGTCTCACTAAGGTTTTCCCTCGGGTTAGCTAACTCAAGAACACACCTTTTTTTTCATATTGAAGGCAAGGTCTCAGAGGCAGAGCATAGAATTCACTGCCCACGAGAGGCTAAGGGGACTTTAAACCACTTTGGTGCCTTCCCAGTTCCAGGCTGTTCCTGGGACTGGCAAAACCCCCAGCATAATTTACACAGCTCTGGGTGCCTGTCTAAGTTACCACAGCCTCCCGGGGCTTCCTATGGCCACAGTGCTGCTTGGTATCATCACAGCTCTGCGTCCTGCAGCCCCACCTCCTGCCCTAGCCTTGCCCTCAACATACCCCCAGCGCCAGGGCTATCGTGGGTCCTTGGGAGGCAGCCTTAGAGCTGTCATCCACAGTGCCTGTGGTGTGGCTTTTAGGGCTTTTTTACATCAGTCCAACCCTTTTACCCGGTGTAAAGGAGCCAGAGTCGGGGGTACAGATCTCACCCATGAACTGTACTCTGCAGAAACAGGAACCCAAAAGAGAAGTTTGCTATTGCAAAGTCAAAGTCACTATAAACAGTCCCTGGAGCCCAAACAAACAAGTGTCAAGGTAACAAGAAGTGAGTCCAGAATTATGGTGGCTAAATTAACCAACGGAAATGAGAAAAGCAAACAGCAAAGCAGGATAAGCCAACATTTATCCTTCCATCCGTTCTCAGATATATGTCCCAATCTCTCTTACTGTAACTTCTAATACAATATGCTTGAAGGCATAGTTTGTGCTTGCAATCAGCCAAATGAGATTTTCTCAGATTTATTTTGAAGCATTAATAAATGGAGTATTCATAAATCCCTTAGAAGCTCAGAGAGTAAAATAAATGATGCTTTTACCTTCTTGTGCTTTCCGTAAGGAGTTAAGAAATAGTTCTGCAGCCTCCGACAGAGATATAGGATTTGTATTTTGGCTGCGTGTTTCTGGAGAGACAAAGCCAACACACTTTCTCAGATCTAAACCTATGCCAATGAAGCACAGTTAGCCAATGTGTGTCTGCAAAATTTCTGCATTTCACATTCTGCCCTTGCTTTTTTTTTAATCTTTACAACTTGAGAACAAAAGGGACATTTTAAATATATATATTTTTGTAGGCTGTTTCAGTCACTTTCTATATAATTCTCTGCCTGAAAATAGCCTATTAAATTGCTAAGAGAAAACAACCTCATAATCTACTTAAAGAGGAGGAAACAAATGTAATTCTTCCTAAAGCCCCCTTACAGAGTGAAAGGTACATTCTCTTTTTGCATATATTCATTATCTAATTGTAAGGTTCAGTTTGCACCATAAATATAGTCTAAATGAATGTTTTCTTTACTGTCATAGTTTGACATGTTACAGTAATCAAGAACATACCTTTATTTTATTTTATTTTTTGCCAACAGAGATAGAAAGTTAAGGGGACTGCTTGTTCTCTCGCTTATACAAAGTAAATCAGGAATAATTTCATGTAAGATGATGCATTTAAACTGGCGTTAGTGAGAGGAGACTTAAGGCTGTTAGTCTTTCCAATGAGATTTTTGAAATGATTGAACTATTCAACTCTTAATATTTGCTGTTCCTTTGAATTTGATTCTTAACAAAACAAAACATTAAAAAGTAGCTTCCCTCCATTTAATTTTTTCCATTGAATTACCTCTTCCTCCCATGAGAGAATGTTTTGTTTACTGTTAAACTGAAGCTTTCTGCATTTCTTATGCACCTGCTGTTCACATCTACCTGATCAGTTATGATGCACATCATTTTTGGGAGGGAGGGTGGGTTATGCAGATGCAATAATATAATAGTTATTCCCTTTTAAAAAAAAATTTCCAGATGAGCTTACCTAGCTGCAATCTGTCATAGAGGTCCTTCCTCTGGCTCTCATCTGAGATGAATCGACGTCCCTCTAATAAATCAATGGGAAGGGGGTGAAAATAAAACACCATACCTATGTGAACCATAACTAGAGGTCCCTAAAATAGTAATTTCAAACTGTTTTACAGTAATGTTTAAGCAACCATACAAACATTCTAGTGATATATAGCTCCATCTGCCTGAGAGCCATTGATTTCAGCGCAATCTAAATCATAGAACAGAATGTTTTAGCTGAGCTACATTCTGTTCCAAAGGGCTGATGATTTTCAGCCTTTTCCATTGTTTTATTAACTTTCTGTCGGAGTTGTGGCTGAAATTTACCAGTTTCTTCCTTCGCCTGCCTTTTCTGCGCTATCTTCCTGACACACTATAAATCAACTGCTTTTAAAAGAACACTGTCATTTTTTAAAAAGAAAATATGTGATACTGCAAACAAATTACTCTGAATGTGTCAGTAATAGTAATAAACAGATGATTAGTAAAATTACAACACATTATTAAAAATAGCAGTTTATTTTTAAATCAGGGGCCAAATTCTCTGCTGGCATAAATGGAGGCAGCTCACTTGACTTCTACAATTTTCTCCAATTTGCATGAGCAAATATTTTGTCCCTTAATTTTTTTTTAATTATTTATGCTGTGTGCTTTTTGCATTTCTATGAGTGTAGATTATGAAATCCATTTCTTTGTTTTTTTGGTCTGTAGGAAGGCTTACTGTTAGGTTCTCGTTGTATTGTTTGGGTGGCAAACACAATCCAAAATGTTTATTTTGTTTAAAAAAAAAAGGTGTTTACACTGGATTGTTTAAAATAATGGCAAAATTTCCACTGGATCTTAGGCTTTTTCTTTAAACCACAAAATCTCAATTTGGATCCAAATCTGATTATTAAACACTATCCCTTTAATGCTGGACTGACAAAAATAGATTCATTTACACAACACACTACCAAGAAAGAGGCAACACTGCCATTCCATCAGCCATAGCTGATGTCTCTTGTGGTATGAATTTCCAGCACAAGCCAAAAGATTTGCATTAGAAAATTCTGCTGCCCTGTTGTTTGTGGAGATGCTTTAATAAAGCACAGGAGAGAACAAGGAATAATTAAATACGTCAAATTTTTGTTAAGTCTTTTAAAAATCAGTTTCAGAGGGGAAAGTTATTTTTTCCAGCAGATGTAATGACCAATCCGCAATTACATTGCTTTTGGAAACATTTAAGCATTTTTTGTTCCAAAATTACAATTGTTTTTCTTTACAAAAAAACAATAGCAATGTTTTTAAGGTAAGACGGGATCACAGTCAACACATCTCTATGATCCTCTGAGCTTCCATCTCCACTCCCCTGTCCTGCTATTTAACACCTCTCAGTTTTCTGCTTGTGTTGAACAAAGCATATAAAGAGTAATCCATTGGTAGAGAAGTTACATTCCTTAAAGCTGAAATAGCTTGGGACTTACGTGCACCCTTTAAATAGAGCATAGCCTGAGGAGTCCAGTTTCTTCTTTGGAAGTGACCCTTCAC